>NW_027175200.1:425502-756005 GCF_028021215.1 Eschrichtius robustus
ATTGATTTCATGTCTGAGTGATATTCCATTGTACATAAGGACCACAACTTTTTTATCCATTTTTCTCTTTCCTGGGATATTTAAGGTGTCATGAAGTGGAGGTTCTTGTCAACAGAGCAGCCCTAAACTTTGGGGTGCCTGTGTCTTGCTGATTTTTAGTTTTCCCAATTTATACGCCCATGAGTGGACGTGCCCTATGCTCCCTAAGCTGTGTTTTTTCGATGTTTCAGGACAAACCGTACACTTCTCCAGAGTGGCTGATGGCAATTTACATCCCGCCCATCAGCGTAGCAAGGCTGCCATTTCTCCATGGCCTGTCCTGCAGTTCTGGTTTTGACACTTTTTGCAGCATGGCACTTTTGACCGAAGGGAAGCGAGACTTCTTTGTAGCACTGATTTGCCTTTCCAGGTTGCTTGGTTGGCCTAAAAGGGCGTATGCGTTTTTTCCTGAATATATTCAGGAAAAAACGCATACGCCCTTTTTGGCCAAGGGCATCATTGTCGACGTTTTGCCACTTTTCATGTGCTTTAAAGGCGATTCGAATCTACCTCCTGAAACCTGTTTCCTGCAATTCTGCCTTGCTTTCAAATCCTCTTCGTTGCCTTCCCTCAATATATCTGTGGATGAGAGTTATCATTTATAGATCTGCGGGTTTCTGAATTGCAGTGTCCCTGAGCTCCATTTTTCAACTGGCTTTTTTGGGAGCTGGCCGCAAAAGCGCAGGATTGTCTCAGGCCCTATTCTGCTTCTGGGCGGCAGGCTGAGCCTGTGGTTAATTCTTCTTCCCGATGGGAAAATAGAGTGAGCTGTGCCTGTCCCAACACCTAGATCTAGTCTCTCATTGGTTGCCCCTCTTCCCGTTCATCCTCAGGACAAATTGCAACCTGTAGGGAACAGGAGCTTAAAGGTGGTGATTCTCCAAGTAAGGAGATTGCTAGTAAAGTAGCTGGAAAGGCGAACCCGAGCACAAGGAGATGAGAAATGAGGTGCGTAT
Source organism: Eschrichtius robustus (assembly GCF_028021215.1). Classification (NCBI taxonomy): domain Eukaryota; kingdom Metazoa; phylum Chordata; class Mammalia; order Artiodactyla; family Eschrichtiidae; genus Eschrichtius; species Eschrichtius robustus. The sequence goes on from NW_027175200.1 coordinate 426,498, forward strand.
TAGAAACCTTTCAAAATCACACGGTGTACCATCTTCTGGGTTTCTCATGCATGTTTTCGATGTAGGAAGATGCCCTTGAACCTGGAGATTTGGGACCCATGGGATGGGTACCAGGCAGTATTACTTTAAAGGGTGTGCGTTTGCTCACCCAACCTCACCCAAACTTTCAGCCCCAAGATTGTCCACCCTTATGTCTCATCCAGCTGTGGGTCTAGATATGGTCAATCCAGGTTGCATCACAGCCTCTGAAAGAATTTTGTAAGAATTTCTCTCTCTTTCACTGTCTTTGTTTTACGGGTTTTTAAAAGTAATTTATTTTTATAATGGGGTTTAGCTGCTTTTCACGGCTGTGTTTATGCGGCTTTACACCCACTTGACTCACTTCTAGACAGATATCAATACATAGGTTTTAAGATTCTTACTAGTCACATATATTCTTGTGCGGTGAATAGGGGGTGTTGAGTCCAGTTCACTGAGCAAGGAGTAGGTCTTGTCTATTACATATTGGGTGTATGGAACGGTATCTGAGCGAATTTGAAACCCTTGTTTTATGCATCACCCCACCTCACCTTTCCCGTTAAGCAGCCATAGTGTGTTTTCTAAACGTGTGACTCTGTTCTGTTTTGTAATTCAGTTCATGTGTAGCGGTTTTTACATTCCCTCTATAAGTGATAGCTTATGATAAGTGTCTTTTTCTGTGTGACTTATTTCACTTAGAATCGTCGTACCTAAATCTACTCATCTTGCTTCTACTAGCCTTATGACATTGATTTCATGTCTGAGTGATATTCCATTGTACATAAGGACCACAACTTCTTTATCCATTTTTCTCTTTCCTGGGATATTTAAGGTGTCATGAAGTGGAGGTTCTTGTCAACAGAGCAGCCCTAAACTTTAGGGTGCCTGTGTCTTGCTGATTTTTAGTTTTCCCAATTTATACGCCCATGAGAGGACGTGCCCTATGCTCCCTAAGCTGTGTTTTTTCGATGTTTCAGGACACACCGTACACTTCTCCAGAGTGGCTGTTGGCAATTTACATCCCGCCCATCAGCGTAGCAAGGCTGCCATTTCTCCATGGCCTGTCCTGCATTTCTGGTTTTGACACTTTTTGCAGCATGGCCCTTTTGACCGATGGGAAGCGAGACTTCTTTGTAGCGCTGATTAGCCTTTCCAGGTTGCTTGGTTGGCCAAACAGGGCGTATGCGTTTTTTCCTGAATATATTCAGGAAAAAACGCATACGCCCTGTTTGGCCAAGGGCATCATTGTCGACGTTTTGCCACTTTTCATGTGCTTTAAAGGCGATTCGAATGTACCTCCTGAAACCTGTTTCCTGCAATTCTGCCTTGCTTTCAAATCCTCTTCGTTGCCTTCCCTCAATATATCTGTGGATGAGAGTTATCATTTATAGCTCTGCGGGTTTGTGAATTGCAGTGTCCCTGAGCTCCATTTTTCAACTGGCTTTTTTGGGAGCTGTCCGCAAAAGCGCGGGATTGCCTCAGGCCCTATTCTGCTTCTGGGCGGCAGGCTGAGCCTGTGGTTAATTCTTCTTCCTGATGGGAAAATAGAGTGACCTGTGCCTGTCCCAACACCTAGATCTAGTCTCTCATTGGTTGCCCCTCTTCCCGTTCATCCTCAGGACAAATTGCAACCTGTAGGGAACAGGAGCTTAAAGTGCTGATTCTCCAAGTAGGGAGATTGCTAGTAAAGTAGCTGGAAAGGCGAACCCGAGCACAAGGAGATGAGAAATGAGGTGCGTATTAGAAACCTTTTAAAATCACACGGTGTACCATCTTCTGGGTTTCTCATGCATGTTTTCGATGTAGGAAGATGCCCTTGAACCTGGAGATTTAGGACCCATGGGATGGGTACCAGGCAGTATTACTTTAAAGGGTCTGCGTTTGCTCACCCAACCTCACAAAACCTTTCAGCCCCAAGAGTGTCCAACCTTATGTCTCATCCAGCTGTGGGTCTAGATATGGTCAATCCAGGTTGCATCACAGCCTCTGAACGAATTTTGTAAGAATTTCTCTCTCTTTCACTGTCTTTGTTTTACGGGTTTTTAAAAGTAATTTATTTTTATAATGGGGTTTAGCTGCTTTTCACGGCTGTGTTTATGCGGCTTTACACCCACTTGACTCACTTCCAGACAGATATCAATACATAGGTTTTAAGATTCTTACTAGTCACATATATTCTTGTGCGGTGAATAGGGGGTGTTGAGTCCAGTTCACTGAGCAAGGAGTAGGTCTTGTCTATTACATATTGGGTGTATGGAACGGTATCTGAGCGAATTTGAAACCCTTGTTTTATGCATCACCCCACCTCACCTTTCCCGTTAAGCAGCCATCGTGTGTTTTCTAAACGTGTGACTCTGTTCTGTTTTGTAATTCAGTTCAAGTGTAGCGGTTTTTACATTCCCTCTATAAGTGATAGCTTATGATAAGTGTCTTTTTCTGTGTGACTTATTTCACTTAGGATCATCGTACCTAAATCCACTCATCTTGCTTCTACTAGCCTTATGACATTGATTTCATGTCTGAGTGATATTCCATTGTACATAAGGACCACAACTTCTTTATCCATTTTTCTCTTTCCTGGGATATTTAAGGTGTCATGAAGTGGAGGTTCTTGTCAAAAGAGCAGCCCTAAACTTTGGGGTGCCTGTGTCTTGCTGATTTTTAGTTTTCCCAATTTATACGCCCATGAGTGGACGTGCCCTATGCTCCCTAAGCTGTGTTTTTTCGATGTTTCAGGACACACCATACACTTTTCCAGAGTGGCTGTTGGCAATTTACATCCAGCCCATCACCGTAGCAAGGCTGCCATTTCTCCATGGCCTGTCCTGCATTTCTGGTTTTGACACATTTTGCAGCATGGCACTTTAGACCGATGGGAAGCGAGACTTCTTTGTAGCACTGATTTGCCTTTCCAGGTTGCTTGGTTGGCCAAACAGGGCGTATGCTTTTTTTCCTGAATATATTCAGGAAAAAACGCATACGCCCTGTTTGGCCAAGGGCATCATTGTCGACGTTTTGCCACTTTTCATATGCTTTAAAGGCGATTCGAATCTACCTCCTGAAACCTGTTTCCTGCAATTCTGCCTTGCTTTCAAATCCTCTTTGTTGCCTTCCCTCAATATATCTGTGGATGAGAGTTATCATTCATAACTCTGCGGGTTTGTGAATTGCAGTGACCCTGAGCTCCATTTTTCAACTGGCTTTTTTGGGAGCTGGCCGCAAAAGCGCGGGATTGCCTCAGGCCCTATTCTGCTTCTGGGCGGTAGGCTGAGCCTGTGGTTAATTCTTCTTCCCGATGGGAAAATAGAGTGAGCTGTGCCTGTCCCAACACCTAGATCTAGTCTCTCATTGGTTGCCCCTCTTCCCGTTCATCCTCAGGACAAATTGCAACCTGTAGGGAACAGGAGCTTAAAGGTGCTGATTCTCCAAGTAGGGAGATTGCTAGTAAAGTAGCTGGAAAGGCGAACCCGAGCACAAGGAGATGAGAAATGAGGTGCGTATTAGAAACCTTTCAAAATCACACGGTGTAACATCTTCTGGGTTTCTCATGCATGTTTTCGATGTAGGAAGATGCCCTTGAACCTGGAGATTTGGGACCCATGGGATGGGTACCAGGCAGTATTACTTTAAAGGGTGTGCGTTTGCTCACCCAACCTCACCCAAACTTTCAGCCCCAAGATTGTCCACCCTTATGTCTCATCCAGCTGTGGGTCTAGATATGGTCAATCCAGGTTGCATCACAGCCTCTGAAAGAATTTTGTAAGAATTTCTCTCTCTTTCACTGTCTTTGTTTTACGGGTTTTTAAAAGTAATTTATTTTTATAATGGGGTTTAGCTGCTTTTCACGGCTGTGTTTATGCGGCTTTACACCCACTTGACTCACTTCCAGACAGATATCAATACATAGGTTTTAAGATTCTTACTAGTCACATATATTCTTGTGCGGTGAATAGGGGGTGTTGAGTCCAGTTCACTGAGCAAGGAGTAGGTCTTGTCTATTACATATTGGGTGTATGGAACGGTATCTGAGCGAATTTGAAACCCTTGTTTTATGCATCACCCCACCTCACCTTTCCCGTTAAGCAGCCATAGTGTGTTTTCTAAACGTGTGACTCTGTTCTGTTTTGTAATTCAGTTCAAGTGTAGCGGTTTTTACATTCCCTCTATAAGTGATACCTTATGATAAGTGTCTTTTTCTGTGTGACTTATTTCACTTAGGATCATCGTACCTAAATCCACTCATCTTGCTTCTACTAGCCTTATGACATTGATTTCATGTCTGAGTGATATTCCATTGTACATAAGGACCACAACTTCTTTATCCATTTTTCTCTTTCCTGGGATATTTAAGGTGTCATGAAGTGGAGGTTCTTGTCAACAGAGCAGCCCTAAACTTTGGGGTGCCTGTGTCTTGCTGATTTTTAGTTTTCCCAATTTATACGCCCATGAGTGGACGTGCCCTATGCTCCCTAAGCTGTGTTTTTTCGATGTTTCAGGACACACCGTACACTTTTCCAGAGTGGCTGTTGGCAATTTACATCCCGCCCATCAGCGTAGCAAGGCTGCCATTTCTCCATGGCCTGTCCTGCATTTCTGGTTTGGACACTTTTTGCAGCATGGCCCTTTTGACCGACGGGAAGCGAGACTTCTTTGTAGCGCTGATTAGCCTTTCCAGGTTGCTTGGTTGGCCAAACAGGGCGTATGCGTTTTTTCCTGAATATATTCAGGAAAAAACGCATACGCCCTGTTTGGCCAAGGGCATCATTGTCGTCGTTTTGCCACTTTTCATATGCTTTAAAGGCGATTCGAATCTACCTCCTGAAACCTGTTTCCTGAAATTCTGCCTTGCTTTCAAATCCTCTTCGTTGCCTTCCCTCAATATATCTGTGGATGAGAGTTATCATTTATAGCTCTGCGGGTTTGTGAATTGCAGTGTCCCTGAGCTCCATTTTTCAACTGGCTTTTTTGGGAGCTGGCCGCAAAAGCGCGGGATTGCCTCAGGCCCTATTCTGATTCTGGGCGGCAGGCTGAGCCTGTGGTTAATTCTTCTTCCTGATGGGAAAATAGAGTGACCTGTGCCTGTCCCAACACCTAGATCTAGTCTCTCATTGGTTGCCCCTCTTCCCGTTCATCCTCAGGACAAATTGCATCCTGTAGGGGACAGGAGCTTAAAGGTGCTGATTCTCCAAGTAGGGAGATTGCTAGTAAAGTAGCTGGAAAGGCGAACCCGAGCACAAGGAGATGAGAAATGAGGTGCGTATTAGAAACCTTTCAAAATCACACGGTGTACCATCTTCTGGGTTTCTCATGCATGTTTTCCATATAGGAAGATGCCCTTGAACCTGGAGATTTGGGACCCATGGGATGGGTACCAGGCAGTATTACTTTAAAGGGTCTGCGTTTGCTCACCCAACCTCACCCAACCTTTCAGCCCCAAGAGTGTCCACCCTTATGTCTCATCCAGCTGTGGGTCTAGATATGTTCAATCCAGGTTGCATCACAGCCTCTGAACGAATTTTGTAAGAATTTCTCTCTCTTTCACTGTCTTTGTTTTACGGGTTTTTAAAAGTAATTTATTTTTATAATGGGGTTTAGCTGCTTTTCACAGCTGTGTTTATGCGGCTTTACACCCAATTGACTCACTTCCAGACAGATATCAATACATAGGTTTTAAGATTCTTACTAGTCACATATATTCTTGTGCGGTGAATAGGGGGTGTTGAGTCCAGTTCACTGAGCAAGGAGTAGGTCTTGTCTATTACATATTGGGTGTATGGAACGGTATCTGAGCGAATTTGAAACCCTTGTTTTATGCATCACCCCACCTCACCTTTCCCGTTAAGCAGCCATAGTGTGTTTTCTAAACGTGTGACTCTGTTCTGTTTTGTAATTCAGTTCAAGTGTAGCGGTTTTTACATTCCCTCTATAAGTGATAGCTTATGATAAGTGTCTTTTTCTGTGTGACTTATTTCACTTAGGATCATCGTACCTAAATCCACTCATCTTGCTTCTACTAGCCTTATGACATTGATTTCATGTCTGAGTGATATTCCATTGTACATAAGGACCACAACTTCTTTATCCATTTTTCTCTTTCCTGGGATATTTAAGGTGTCATGAAGTGGAGGTTCTTGTCAACAGAGCAGCCCTAAACTTTGGGGTGCCTGTGTCTTGCTGATTTTTAGTTTTCCCAATTTATACGCCCATGAGTGGACGTGCCCTATGCTCCCTAAGCTGTGTTTTTTCGATGTTTCAGGACACACCGTACACTTTTCCAGAGTGGCTGTTGGCAATTTACATCCCGCCCATCAGCGTAGCAAGGCTGCCATTTCTCCATGGCCTGTCCTGCATTTCTGGTTTGGACACTTTTTGCAGCATGGCCCTTTTGACCGACGGGAAGCGAGACTTCTTTGTAGCGCTGATTAGCCTTTCCAGGTTGCTTGGTTGGCCAAACAGGGCGTATGCGTTTTTTCCTGAATATATTCAGGAAAAAACGCATACGCCCTGTTTGGCCAAGGGCATCATTGTCGTCGTTTTGCCACTTTTCATATGCTTTAAAGGCGATTCGAATCTACCTCCTGAAACCTGTTTCCTGAAATTCTGCCTTGCTTTCAAATCCTCTTCGTTGCCTTCCCTCAATATATCTGTGGATGAGAGTTATCATTTATAGCTCTGCGGGTTTGTGAATTGCAGTGTCCCTGAGCTCCATTTTTCAACTGGCTTTTTTGGGAGCTGGCCGCAAAAGCGCGGGATTGCCTCAGGCCCTATTCTGATTCTGGGCGGCAGGCTGAGCCTGTGGTTAATTCTTCTTCCTGATGGGAAAATAGAGTGACCTGTGCCTGTCCCAACACATAGATCTAGTCTCTCATTGGTTGCCCCTCTTCCCGTTCATCCTCAGGACAAATTGCATCCTGTAGGGGACAGGAGCTTAAAGGTGCTGATTCTCCAAGTAGGGAGATTGCTAGTAAAGTAGCTGGAAAGGCGAACCCGAGCACAAGGAGATGAGAAATGAGGTGCGTATTAGAAACCTTTCAAAATCACACGGTGTACCATCTTCTGGGTTTCTCATGCATGTTTTCCATATAGGAAGATGCCCTTGAACCTGGAGATTTGGGACCCATGGGATGGGTACCAGGCAGTATTACTTTAAAGGGTCTGCGTTTGCTCACCCAACCTCACCCAACCTTTCAGCCCCAAGAGTGTCCACCCTTATGTCTCATCCAGCTGTGGGTCTAGATATGTTCAATCCAGGTTGCATCACAGCCTCTGAACGAATTTTGTAAGAATTTCTCTCTCTTTCACTGTCTTTGTTTTACGGGTTTTTAAAAGTAATTTATTTTTATAATGGGGTTTAGCTGCTTTTCACAGCTGTGTTTATGCGGCTTTACACCCAATTGACTCACTTCCAGACAGATATCAATACATAGGTTTTAAGATTCTTACTAGTCACATATATTCTTGTGCGGTGAATAGGGGGTGTTGAGTCCAGTTCACTGAGCAAGGAGTAGGTCTTGTCTATTACATATTGGGTGTATGGAACGGTATCTGAGCGAATTTGAAACCCTTGTTTTATGCATCACCCCACCTCACCTTTCCCGTTAAGCAGCCATAGTGTGTTTTCTAAACGTGTGACTCTGTTCTGTTTTGTAATTCAGTTCAAGTGTAGCGGTTTTTACATTCCCTCTATAAGTGATAGCTTATGATAAGTGTCTTTTTCTGTGTGACTTATTTCACTTAGGATCATCGTACCTAAATCCACTCATCTTGCTTCTACTAGCCTTATGACATTGATTTCATGTCTGAGTGATATTCCATTGTACATAAGGACCACAACTTCTTTATCCATTTTTCTCTTTCCTGGGATATTTAAGGTGTCATGAAGTGGAGGTTCTTGTCAACAGAGCAGCCCTAAACTTTGGGGTGCCTGTGTCTTGCTGATTTTTAGTTTTCCCAATTTATACGCCCATGAGTGGACGTGCCCTATGCTCCCTAAGCTGTGTTTTTTCGATGTTTCAGGACACACCGTACACTTTTCCAGAGTGGCTGTTGGCAATTTACATCCCGCCCATCAGCGTAGCAAGGCTGCCATTTCTCCATGGCCTGTCCTGCATTTCTGGTTTGGACACTTTTTGCAGCATGGCCCTTTTGACCGACGGGAAGCGAGACTTCTTTGTAGCGCTGATTAGCCTTTCCAGGTTGCTTGGTTGGCCAAACAGGGCGTATGCGTTTTTTCCTGAATATATTCAGGAAAAAACGCATACGCCCTGTTTGGCCAAGGGCATCATTGTCGTCGTTTTGCCACTTTTCATATGCTTTAAAGGCGATTCGAATCTACCTCCTGAAACCTGTTTCCTGAAATTCTGCCTTGCTTTCAAATCCTCTTCGTTGCCTTCCCTCAATATATCTGTGGATGAGAGTTATCATTTATAGCTCTGCGGGTTTGTGAATTGCAGTGTCCCTGAGCTCCATTTTTCAACTGGCTTTTTTGGGAGCTGGCCGCAAAAGCGCGGGATTGCCTCAGGCCCTATTCTGATTCTGGGCGGCAGGCTGAGCCTGTGGTTAATTCTTCTTCCTGATGGGAAAATAGAGTGACCTGTGCCTGTCCCAACACATAGATCTAGTCTCTCATTGGTTGCCCCTCTTCCCGTTCATCCTCAGGACAAATTGCATCCTGTAGGGGACAGGAGCTTAAAGGTGCTGATTCTCCAAGTAGGGAGATTGCTAGTAAAGTAGCTGGAAAGGCGAACCCGAGCACAAGGAGATGAGAAATGAGGTGCGTATTAGAAACCTTTCAAAATCACACGGTGTACCATCTTCTGGGTTTCTCATGCATGTTTTCCATATAGGAAGATGCCCTTGAACCTGGAGATTTGGGACCCATGGGATGGGTACCAGGCAGTATTACTTTAAAGGGTCTGCGTTTGCTCACCCAACCTCACCCAACCTTTCAGCCCCAAGAGTGTCCACCCTTATGTCTCATCCAGCTGTGGGTCTAGATATGTTCAATCCAGGTTGCATCACAGCCTCTGAACGAATTTTGTAAGAATTTCTCTCTCTTTCACTGTCTTTGTATTACGGGTTTTTAAAAGTAATTTATTTTTATAATGGGGTTTAGCTGCTTTTCACAGCTGTGTTTATGCGGCTTTACACCCAATTGACTCACTTCCAGACAGATATCAATACATAGGTTTTAAGATTCTTACTAGTCACATATATTCTTGTGCGGTGAATAGGGGGTGTTGAGTCCAGTTCACTGAGCAAGGAGTAGGTCTTGTCTATTACATATTGGGTGTATGGAACGGTATCTGAGCGAATTTGAAACCCTTGTTTTATGCATCACCCCACCTCACCTTTCCCGTTAAGCAGCCATAGTGTGTTTTCTAAACGTGTGACTCTGTTCTGTTTTGTAATTCAGTTCAAGTGTAGCGGTTTTTACATTCCCTCTATAAGTGATAGCTTATGATAAGTGTCTTTTTCTGTGTGACTTATTTCACTTAGGATCATCGTACCTAAATCCACTCATCTTGCTTCTACTAGCCTTATGACATTGATTTCATGTCTGAGTGATATTCCATTGTACATAAGGACCACAACTTCTTTATCCATTTTTCTCTTTCCTGGGATATTTAAGGTGTCATGAAGTGGAGGTTCTTGTCAACAGAGCAGCCCTAAACTTTGGGGTGCCTGTGTCTTGCTGATTTTTAGTTTTCCCAATTTATACGCCCATGAGTGGACGTGCCCTATGCTCCCTAAGCTGTGTTTTTTCGATGTTTCAGGACACACCGTACACTTTTCCAGAGTGGCTGTTGGCAATTTACATCCCGCCCATCAGCGTAGCAAGGCTGCCATTTCTCCATGGCCTGTCCTGCATTTCTGGTTTGGACACTTTTTGCAGCATGGCCCTTTTGACCGACGGGAAGCGAGACTTCTTTGTAGCGCTGATTAGCCTTTCCAGGTTGCTTGGTTGGCCAAACAGGGCGTATGCGTTTTTTCCTGAATATATTCAGGAAAAAACGCATACGCCCTGTTTGGCCAAGGGCATCATTGTCGTCGTTTTGCCACTTTTCATATGCTTTAAAGGCGATTCGAATCTACCTCCTGAAACCTGTTTCCTGAAATTCTGCCTTGCTTTCAAATCCTCTTCGTTGCCTTCCCTCAATATATCTGTGGATGAGAGTTATCATTTATAGCTCTGCGGGTTTGTGAATTGCAGTGTCCCTGAGCTCCATTTTTCAACTGGCTTTTTTGGGAGCTGGCCGCAAAAGCGCGGGATTGCCTCAGGCCCTATTCTGCTTCTGGGCGGCAGGCTGAGCCTGTGGTTAATTCTTCTTCCTGATGGGAAAATAGAGTGACCTGTGCCTGTCCCAACACATAGATCTAGTCTCTCATTGGTTGCCCCTCTTCCCGTTCATCCTCAGGACAAATTGCATCCTGTAGGGGACAGGAGCTTAAAGGTGCTGATTCTCCAAGTAGGGAGATTGCTAGTAAAGTAGCTGGAAAGGCGAACCCGAGCACAAGGAGATGAGAAATGAGGTGCGTATTAGAAACCTTTCAAAATCACACGGTGTACCATCTTCTGGGTTTCTCATGCATGTTTTCCATATAGGAAGATGCCCTTGAACCTGGAGATTTGGGACCCATGGGATGGGTACCAGGCAGTATTACTTTAAAGGGTCTGCGTTTGCTCACCCAACCTCACCCAACCTTTCAGCCCCAAGAGTGTCCACCCTTATGTCTCATCCAGCTGTGGGTCTAGATATGTTCAATCCAGGTTGCATCACAGCCTCTGAACGAATTTTGTAAGAATTTCTCTCTCTTTCACTGTCTTTGTTTTACGGGTTTTTAAAAGTAATTTATTTTTATAATGGGGTTTAGCTGCTTTTCACAGCTGTGTTTATGCGGCTTTACACCCAATTGACTCACTTCCAGACAGATATCAATACATAGGTTTTAAGATTCTTACTAGTCACATATATTCTTGTGCGGTGAATAGGGGGTGTTGAGTCCAGTTCACTGAGCAAGGAGTAGGTCTTGTCTATTACATATTGGGTGTATGGAACGGTATCTGAGCGAATTTGAAACCCTTGTTTTATGCATCACCCCACCTCACCTTTCCCGTTAAGCAGCCATAGTGTGTTTTCTAAACGTGTGACTCTGTTCTGTTTTGTAATTCAGTTCAAGTGTAGTGGTTTTTACATTCCCTCTATAAGTGATAGCTTATGATAAGTGTCTTTTTCTGTGTGACTTATTTCACTTAGGATCATCGTACCTAAATCCACTCATCTTGCCTCTACTAGCCTTATGACATTGATTTCATGTCTGAGTGATATTCCATTGTACATAAGGACCACAACTTCTTTATCCATTTTTCTCTTTCCTGGGATATTTAAGGTGTCATGAAGTGGAGGTTCTTGTCAACAGAGCAGCCCTAAACTTTGGGGTGCCTGTGTCTTGCTGATTTTTAGTTTTCCCAATTTATACGCCCATGAGTGGACGTGCCCTATGCTCCCTAAGCTGTGTTTTTTCGATGTTTCAGGACACAGCGTACACTTTTCCAGAGTGGCAGTTGGCAATTTACATCCCGCCCATCAGCGTAGCAAGGCTGCCATTTCTCCATGGCCTGTCCTGCATTTCTGGTTTTGACACTTTTTGCAGCATGGCACTTTTGACCGATGGGAAGCGAGACTTCTTTGTAGCACTGATTTGCCTTTCCAGGTTGCTTGGTTGGCCAAAAAGGGCGTATGCGTTTTTTCCTGAATATATTCAGGAAAAAACGCATACGCCCTTTTTGGCCAAGGGCATCATTGTCGACGTTTTGCCGCTTTTCATGTGCTTTAAAGGCGATTCGAATCTACCTCCTGAAATCTGTTTCCTGCAATTCTGCCTTGCTTTCAAATCCTCTTCGTTGCCTTCCCTCAATATATCTGTGGATGAGAGTTATCATTCATAACTCTGCGGGTTTCTGAATTGCAGTGTCCCTGAGCTCCATTTTTCAACTGGCTTTTTTGGGAGCTGGCCGCAAAAGCGCGGGATTGCCTCAGGCCCTATTCTGCTTCTGGGCGGCAGGCTGAGCCTGTGGTTAATTCTTCTTCCCGATGGGAAAATAGAGTGACCTGTGCCTGTCCCAACACATAGATCTAGTCTCTCATTGGTTGCCCCTCTTCCCGTTCATCCTCAGGACAAATTGCATCCTGTAGGGGACAGGAGCTTAAAGGTGCTGATTTTCCAAGTAGGGAGATTGCTAGTAAAATAGCTGGAAAGGAGAACCCGAGCACAAGGAGATGAGAAATGAGGTGCGTATTAGAAACCTTTCAAAATCACACGGTGTACCATCTTCTGGGTTTCTCATGCATGTTTTCGATGTAGGAAGATGCCCTTGAACCTGGAGATTTGGGACCCATGGGATGGGTACCAGGCAGTATTACTTTAAAGGGTCTGCGTTTGCTCACCCAACCTCACCCAACGTTTCAGCCCCAAGAGTGTCCACCCTTATGTCTCATCCAGCTGTGGGTCTAGATATGGTCAATCCAGGTTGCATCACAGCCTCTGAACGAATTTTGTAAGAATTTCTCTCGGTTTCACTGTCTTTGTTTTACGGGTTTTTAAAAGTAATTTATTTTTATAATGGGGTTTAGCTGCTTTTCACGGCTGTGTTTATGCGGCTTTACACCCACTTGACTCACTTCCAGACAGATATCAATACATAGGTTTTAAGATTCTTACTAGTCACATATATTCTTGTGCGGTGAATAGGGGGTGTTGAATCCAGTTCACTGAGCAAGGAGTAGGTCTTGTATATTACATATTGGGTGTATGGAACGGTATCTGAGCGAATTTGAAACCCTTGTTTTATGCATCACCCCACCTCACCTTTCCCGTTAAGCAGCCATCGTGTGTTTTCTACACGTGTGACTCTGTTCTGTTTTGTAATTCAGTTCAAGTGTAGCGGTTTTTACATTCCCTCTATAAGTGAGAGCTTATGATAAGTGTCTTTTTCTGTGTGACTTATTTCACTTAGAATCATCGTACCTAAATCCACTCATCTTGCTTCTACTAGCCTTATGACATTGATTTCATGTCTGAGTGATATTCCATTGTACATAAGGACCACAACTTCTTTATCCATTTTTCTCTTTCCTGGTATATTTAAGGTGTCATGAAGTGGAGGTTCTTGACAACAGAGCAGCCCTAAACTTTGGGGTGCCTGTGTCTTGCTGATTTTTAGTTTTCCCAATTTATACGCCCATGAGTGGACGTGCCCTATGCTCCCTTAGCTGTGTTTTTTCGATGTTTCAGGACACACCGTACACTTCTCCAGAGTGGCTGTTGGCAATTTACATTCCGCCCATCAGCGTAGCAAGGCTGCCATTTCTCCATGGCCTGTCCTGCATTTCTGGTTTTGACACTTTTTGCAGCATGGCACTTTTGACCAATGGGGAGCGAGACTTCTTTGTAGCACTGATTTGCCTTTCCAGGTTGCTTGGTTGGCCAAAAAGGGCGTATGCGTTTTTTCCTGAATATATTCAGGAAAAAACGCATACGCCCTTTTTGGCCAAGGGCATCATTGTCGACGTTTTGCCGCTTTTCATGTGCTTTAAAGGCGATTCGAATCTACCTCCTGAAATTTGTTTCCTGCAATTCTGCCTTGCTTTCAAATCCTCTTCGTTGCCTTCCCTCAATATATCTGTGGATGAGAGTTATCATTCATAACTCTGCGAGTTTCTGAATTGCAGTGTCCCTGAGCTCCATTTTTCAACTGGCTTTTTTGGGAGCTGGCCGCAAAAGTGCGGGATTGCCTCAGGCCCTATTCTGCTTCTGGGCGGCAGGCTTAGCCTGTGGTTAATTCTTCTTCCTGATGGGAAATAGAGTGACCTGTGCCTGTCCCAACACCTAGATCTAGTCTCTCATTGGTTGCCCCTCTTCCCGTTCATCCTCAGGACAAATTGCAACCTGTAGGGAACAGGAGCTTAAAGGTGCTGATTCTCCAAGTAGGGAGATTGCTAGTAAAGTAGCTGGAAAGGCGAACCCGAGCACAAGGAGATGAGAAATGAGGTGCGTATTAGAAACCTTTCAAAATCACACGGTGTACCATCTTCTGGGTTTCTCATGCATGTTTTCGATGTAGGAAGATGCCCTTGAACCTGGAGATTTGGGACCCATGGGATGGGTACCAGGCAGTATTACTTTAAAGGGTCTGCGTTTGCTCACCCAACCTCACCCAACCTTTCAGCCCCAAGAGTGTCCACCCTTATGTCTCATCCAACTGTGGGTCTAGATATGGTCAATCCAGGTTGCATCACAGCCTCTGAACGAATTTTGTAAGAATTTCTCTCTCTTTCACTGTCTTTGTTTTACGGGTTTTTAAAAGTAATTTATTTTTATAATGGGGTTTAGCTGCTTTTCACGGCTGTGTTTATGCGGCTTTACACCCACTTGACTCACTTCCAGACAGATATCAATGCATAGGTTTTAAGATTCTTAATAGTCACATATATTCTTGTGCGGTGAATAGGGGGTGTTGAATCCAGTTCACTGAGCAAGGAGTAGGTCTTGTATATTACATATTGGGTGTATGGAACGGTATCTGAGCGAATTTGAAACCCTTGTTTTATGCATCACCCCACCTCACCTTTCCCGTTAAGCAGCCATCGTGTGTTTTCTACACGTGTGACTCTGTTCTGTTTTGTAATTCAGTTCAAGTGTAGCGGTTTTTACATTCCCTCTATAAGTGAGAGCTTATGATAAGTGTCTTTTTCTGTGTGACTTATTTCACTTAGAATCATCGTACCTAAATCCACTCATCTTGCTTCTACTAGCCTTATGACATTGATTTCATGTCTGAGTGATATTCCATTGTACATAAGGACCACAACTTCTTTATCCATTTTTCTCTTTCCTGGTATATTTAAGGTGTCATGAAGTGGAGGTTCTTGACAACAGAGCAGCCCTAAACTTTGGGGTGCCTGTGTCTTGCTGATTTTTAGTTTTCCCAATTTATACGCCCATGAGTGGACGTGCCCTATGCTCCCTTAGCTGTGTTTTTTCGATGTTTCAGGACACACCGTACACTTCTCCAGAGTGGCTGTTGGCAATTTACATTCCGCCCATTAGCGTAGCAAGGCTGCCATTTCTCCATGGCCTGTCCTGCATTTCTGGTTTTGACACTTTTTGCAGCATGGCACTTTTGACCAATGGGGAGCGAGACTTCTTTGTAGCACTGATTTGCCTTTCCAGGTTGCTTGGTTGGCCAAAAAGGGCGTATGCGTTTTTTCCTGAATATATTCAGGAAAAAACGCATACGCCCTTTTTGGCCAAGGGCATCATTGTCGACTTTTTGCCGCTTTTCATGTGCTTTAAAGGCGATTCGAATCTACCTCCTGAAATCTGTTTCCTGCAATTCTGCCTTGCTTTCAAATCCTCTTCGTTGCCTTCCCTCAATATATCTGTGGATGAGAGTTATCATTCATAACTCTGCGAGTTTCTGAATTGCAGTGTCCCTGAGCTCCATTTTTCAACTGGCTTTTTTGGGAGCTGGCCGCAAAAGTGCGGGATTGCCTCAGGCCCTATTCTGCTTCTGGGCGGCAGGCTTAGCCTGTGGTTAATTCTTCTTCCTGATGGGAAATAGAGTGACCTGTGCCTGTCCCAACACCTAGATCTAGTCTCTCATTGGTTGCCCCTCTTCCCGTTCATCCTCAGGACAAATTGCAACCTGTAGGGAACAGGAGCTTAAAGGTGCTGATTCTCCAAGTAGGGAGATTGCTAGTAAAGTAGCTGGAAAGGCGAACCCGAGCACAAGGAGATGAGAAATGAGGTGCGTATTAGAAACCTTTCAAAATCACACGGTGTACCATCTTCTGGGTTTCTCATGCATGTTTTCGATGTAGGAAGATGCCCTTGAACCTGGAGATTTGGGACCCATGGGATGGGTACCAGGCAGTATTACTTTAAAGGGTCTGCGTTTGCTCACCCAACCTCACCCAACCTTTCAGCCCCAAGAGTGTCCACCCTTATGTCTCATCAAACTGTGGGTCTAGATATGGTCAATCCAGGTTGCATCACAGCCTCTGAACGAATTTTGTAAGAATTTCTCTCTCTTTCACTGTCTTTGTTTTACGGGTTTTTAAAAGTAATTTATTTTTATAATGGGGTTTAGCTGCTTTTCACGGCTGTGTTTATGCGGCTTTACACCCACTTGACTCACTTCCAGACAGATATCAATGCATAGGTTTTAAGATTCTTAATAGTCACATATATTCTTGTGCGGTGAATAGGGGGTGTTGAGTCCAGTTCACTGAGCAAGGAGTAGGTCTTGTCTATTACATATTGGGTGTATGGAACGGTATCTGAGCGAATTTGAAACCCTTGTTTTATGCCTCACCCCACCTCACCTTTCCCGTTAAGCAGCCATAGTGTGTTTTCTAAACGTGTGACTCTGTTCTGTTTTGTAATTCAGTTCAAGTGTAGCGGTTATTACATTCCCTCTATAAGTGATAGCTTATGATAAGTGCCTTTTTCTGTGTGACTTATTTCACTTAGAATCATCGTACCTAAATCCACTCATCTTGCTTCTACTAGCCTTATGACATTGATTTCATGTCTGAGTGATATTCCATTGTACATAAGGACCACAACTTCTTTATCCATTTTTCTCTTTCCTGGGATATTTAAGGTGTCATGAAGTGGAGGTTCTTGTCAACAGAGCAGCCCTAAACTTTGGGGTGCCTGTGTCTTGCTGATTTTTAGTTTTCCCAATTTATACGCCCATGAGTGGACGTGCCCTATGCTCCCTAAGCTGTGTTTTTTCGATGTTTCAGGACAAACCGTACACTTCTCCAGAGTGGCTGTTGGCAATTTACATCCCGCCCATCAGCGTAGCAAGGCTGCCATTTCTCCATGGCCTGTCCTGCAGTTCTGGTTTTGACACTTTTTGCAGCATGGCACTTTTGACCGATGGGAAGCGAGACTTCTTTGTAGCACTGATTTGCCTTTCCAGGTTGCTTGGTTGGCCTAAAAGGGCGTATGCGTTTTTTCCTGAATATATTCAGGAAAAAACGCATATGCCCTTTTTGGCCAAGGGCATCATTGTCGACGTTTTGCCACTTTTCATGTGCTTTAAAGGCGATTCGAATCTACCTCCTGAAACCTGTTTCCTGCAATTCTGCCTTGCTTTCAAATCCTCTTCGTTGCCTTCCCTCAATATATCTGTGGATGAGAGTTATCATTTATAGATCTGCGGGTTTCTGAATTGCAGTGTCCCTGAGCTCCATTTTTCAACTGGCTTTTTTGGGAGCTGGCCGCAAAAGCGCAGGATTGTCTCAGGCCCTATTCTGCTTCTGGGCGGCAGGCTGAGCCTGTGGTTAATTCTTCTTCCCGATGGGAAAATAGAGTGAGCTGTGCCTGTCCCAACACCTAGATCTAGTCTCTCATTGGTTGCCCCTCTTCCCGTTCATCCTCAGGACAAATTGCAACCTGTAGGGAACAGGAGCTTAAAGGTGCTGATTCTCCAAGTAGGGAGATTGCTAGTAAAGTAGCTGGAAAGGCGAACCCGAGCACAAGGAGATGAGAAATGAGGTGCGTATTAGAAACCTTTCAAAATCACACGGTGTACCATCTTCTGGGTTTCTCATGCATGTTTTCGATGTAGGAAGATGCCCTTGAACCTGGAGATTTGGGACCCATGGGATGGGTACCAGGCAGTATTACTTTAAAGGTTGTGCGTTTGCTCACCCAACCTCACCCAAACTTTCAGCCCCAAGATTGTCCACCCTTATGTCTCATCCAGCTGTGGGTCTAGATATGGTCAATCCAGGTTGCATCACAGCCTCTGAAAGAATTTTGTAAGAATTTCTCTCTCTTTCACTGTCTTTGTTTTACGGGTTTTTAAAAGTAATTTATTTTTATAATGGGGTTTAGCTGCTTTTCACGGCTGTGTTTATGCGGCTTTACACCCACTTGACTCACTTCCAGACAGATATCAATACATAGGTTTTAAGATTCTTACTAGTCACATATATTCTTGTGCGGTGAATAGGGCGTGTTGAGTCCAGTTCACTGAGCAAGGAGTAGGTCTTGTCTATTACATATTGGGTGTATGGAACGGTATCTGAGCGAATTTGAAACCCTTGTTTTATGCATCACCCCACCTCACCTTTCCCGTTAAGCAGCCATAGTGTGTTTTCTAAACGTGTGACTCTGTTCTGTTTTGTAATTCAGTTCATGTGTAGCGGTTTTTACATTCCCTCTATAAGTGATAGCTTATGATAAGTGTCTTTTTCTGTGTGACTTATTTCACTTAGAATCGTCGTACCTAAATCCACTCATCTTGCTTCTACTAGCCTTATGACATTGATTTCATGTCTGAGTGATATTCCATTGTACATAAGGACCACAACTTCTTTATCCATTTTTCTCTTTCCTGGGATATTTAAGGTGTCATGAAGTGGAGGTTCTTGTCAACAGAGCAGCCCTAAACTTTAGGGTGCCTGTGTCTTGCTGATTTTTAGTTTTCCCAATTTATACGCCCATGAGAGGACGTGCCCTATGCTCCCTAAGCTGTGTTTTTTCGATGTTTCAGGACACACCGTACACTTCTCCAGAGTGGCTGTTGGCAATTTACATCCCGCCCATCAGCGTAGCAAGGCTGCCATTTCTCCATGGCCTGTCCTGCATTTCTGGTTTTGACACTTTTTGCAGCATGGCCCTTTTGACCGATGGGAAGCGAGACTTCTTTGTAGCGCTGATTAGCCTTTCCAGGTTGCTTGGTTGGCCAAACAGGGCGTATGCGTTTTTTCCTGAATATATTCAGGAAAAAACGCATACGCCCTGTTTGGCCAAGGGCATCATTGTCGACGTTTTGCCACTTTTCATGTGCTTTAAAGGCGATTCGAATGTACCTCCTGAAACCTGTTTCCTGCAATTCTGCCTTGCTTTCAAATCCTCTTCGTTGCCTTCCCTCAATATATCTGTGGATGAGAGTTATCATTTATAGCTCTGCGGGTTTGTGAATTGCAGTGTCCCTGAGCTCCATTTTTCAACTGGCTTTTTTGGGAGCTGTCCGCAAAAGCGCGGGATTGCCTCAGGCCCTATTCTGCTTCTGGGCGGCAGGCTGAGCCTGTGGTTAATTCTTCTTCCTGATGGGAAAATAGAGTGACCTGTGCCTGTCCCAACACCTAGATCTAGTCTCTCATTGGTTGCCCCTCTTCCCGTTCATCCTCAGGACAAATTGCAACCTGTAGGGAACAGGAGCTTAAAGTGCTGATTCTCCAAGTAGGGAGATTGCTAGTAAAGTAGCTGGAAAGGCGAACCCGAGCACAAGGAGATGAGAAATGAGGTGCGTATTAGAAACCTTTTAAAATCACACGGTGTACCATCTTCTGGGTTTCTCATGCATGTTTTCGATGTAGGAAGATGCCCTTGAACCTGGAGATTTGGGACCCATGGGATGGGTACCAGGCAGTATTACTTTAAAGGGTCTGCGTTTGCTCACCCAACCTCACAAAACCTTTCAGCCCCAAGAGTGTCCAACCTTATCTCTCATCCAGCTGTGGGTCTAGATATGGTCAATCCAGGTTGCATCACAGCCTCTGAACGAATTTTGTAAGAATTTCTCTCTCTTTCACTGTCTTTGTTTTACGGGTTTTTAAAAGTAATTTATTTTTATAATGGGGTTTAGCTGCTTTTCACGGCTGTGTTTATGCGGCTTTACACCCACTTGACTCACTTCCAGACAGATATCAATACATAGGTTTTAAGATTCTTACTAGTCACATATATTTTTGTGCGGTGAATAGGGGGTGTTGAGTCCAGTTCACTGAGCAAGGAGTAGGTCTTGTCTATTACATATTGGGTGTATGGAACGGTATCTGAGCGAATTTGAAACCCTTGTTTTATGCATCACCCCACCTCACCTTTCCCGTTAAGCAGCCATCGTGTGTTTTCTAAACGTGTGACTCTGTTCTGTTTTGTAATTCAGTTCAAGTGTAGCGGTTTTTACATTCCCTCTATAAGTGATAGCTTATGATAAGTGTCTTTTTCTGTGTGACTTATTTCACTTAGGATCATCGTACCTAAATCCACTCATCTTGCTTCTACTAGCCTTATGACATTGATTTCATGTCTGAGTGATATTCCATTGTACATAAGGACCACAACTTCTTTATCCATTTTTCTCTTTCCTGGGATATTTAAGGTGTCATGAAGTGGAGGTTCTTGTCAAAAGAGCAGCCCTAAACTTTGGGGTGCCTGTGTCTTGCTGATTTTTAGTTTTCCCAATTTATACGCCCATGAGTGGACGTGCCCTATGCTCCCTAAGCTGTGTGTTTTCGATGTTTCAGGACACACCATACACTTTTCCAGAGTGGCTGTTGGCAATTTACATCCCGCCCATCAGCGTAGCAAGGCTGCCATTTCTCCATGGCCTGTCCTGCATTTCTGGTTTTGACACATTTTGCAGCATGACACTTTAGACCGATGGGAAGCGAGACTTCTTTGTAGCACTGATTTGCCTTTCCAGGTTGCTTGGTTGGCCAAACAGGGCGTATGCTTTTTTTCCTGAATATATTCAGGAAAAAACGCATACGCCCTGTTTGGCCAAGGGCATCATTGTCGACGTTTTGCCACTTTTCATATGCTTTAAAGGCGATTCGAATCTACCTCCTGAAACCTGTTTCCTGCAATTCTGCCTTGCTTTCAAATGCTCTTTGTTGCCTTCCCTCAATATATCTGTGGATGAGAGTTATCATTCATAACTCTGCGGGTTTGTGAATTGCAGTGACCCTGAGCTCCATTTTTCAACTGGCTTTTTTGGGAGCTGGCCGCAAAAGCGCGGGATTGCCTCAGGCCCTATTCTGCTTCTGGGCGGTAGGCTGAGCCTGTGGTTAATTCTTCTTCCCGATGGGAAAATAGAGTGAGCTGTGCCTGTCCCAACACCTAGATCTAGTCTCTCATTGGTTGCCCCTCTTCCCGTTCATCCTCAGGACAAATTGCAACCTGTAGGGAACAGGAGCTTAAAGGTGCTGATTCTCCAAGTAGGGAGATTGCTAGTAAAGTAGCTGGAAAGGCGAACCCGAGCACAAGGAGATGAGAAATGAGGTGCGTATTAGAAACCTTTCAAAATCACACGGTGTAACATCTTCTGGGTTTCTCATGCATGTTTTCGATGTAGGAAGATGCCCTTGAACCTGGAGATTTGGGACCCATGGGATGGGTACCAGGCAGTATTACTTTAAAGGGTGTGCGTTTGCTCACCCAACCTCACCCAAACTTTCAGCCCCAAGATTGTCCACCCTTATGTCTCATCCAGCTGTGGGTCTAGATATGGTCAATCCAGGTTGCATCACAGCCTCTGAAAGAATTTTGTAAGAATTTCTCTCTCTTTCACTGTCTTTGTTTTACGGGTTTTTAAAAGTAATTTATTTTTATAATGGGGTTTAGCTGCTTTTCACGGCTGTGTTTATGCGGCTTTACACCCACTTGACTCACTTCCAGACAGATATCAATACATAGGTTTTAAGATTCTTACTAGTCACATATATTCTTGTGCGGTGAATAGGGGGTGTTGAGTCCAGTTCACTGAGCAAGGAGTAGGTCTTGTCTATTACATATTGGGTGTATGGAACGGTATCTGAGCGAATTTGAAACCCTTGTTTTATGCATCACCCCACCTCACCTTTCCCGTTAAGCAGCCATAGTGTGTTTTCTAAACGTGTGACTCTGTTCTGTTTTGTAATTCAGTTCAAGTGTAGCGGTTTTTACATTCCCTCTATAAGTGATAGCTTATGATAAGTGTCTTTTTCTGTGTGACTTATTTCACTTAGGATCATCGTACCTAAATCCACTCATCTTGCTTCTACTAGCCTTATGACATTGATTTCATGTCTGAGTGATATTCCATTGTACATAAGGACCACAACTTCTTTATCCATTTTTCTCTTTCCTGGGATATTTAAGGTGTCATGAAGTGGAGGTTCTTGTCAACAGAGCAGCCCTAAACTTTGGGGTGCCTGTGTCTTGCTGATTTTTAGTTTTCCCAATTTATACGCCCATGAGTGGACGTGCCCTATGCTCCCTAAGCTGTGTTTTTTCGATGTTTCAGGACACACCGTACACTTTTCCAGAGTGGCTGTTGGCAATTTACATCCCGCCCATCAGCGTAGCAAGGCTGCCATTTCTCCATGGCCTGTCCTGCATTTCTGGTTTGGACACTTTTTGCAGCATGGCCCTTTTGACCGACGGGAAGCGAGACTTCTTTGTAGCGCTGATTAGCCTTTCCAGGTTGCTTGGTTGGCCAAACAGGGCGTATGCGTTTTTTCCTGAATATATTCAGGAAAAAACGCATACGCCCTGTTTGGCCAAGGGCATCATTGTCGTCGTTTTGCCACTTTTCATATGCTTTAAAGGCGATTCGAATCTACCTCCTGAAACCTGTTTCCTGAAATTCTGCCTTGCTTTCAAATCCTCTTCGTTGCCTTCCCTCAATATATCTGTGGATGAGAGTTATCATTTATAGCTCTGCGGGTTTGTGAATTGCAGTGTCCCTGAGCTGCATTTTTCAACTGGCTTTTTTGGGAGCTGGCCGCAAAAGCGCGGGATTGCCTCAGGCCCTATTCTGCTTCTGGGCGGCAGGCTGAGCCTGTGGTTAATTCTTCTTCCTGATGGGAAAATAGAGTGACCTGTGCCTGTCCCAACACATAGATCTAGTCTCTCATTGGTTTCCCCTCTTCCCGTTCATCCTCAGGACAAATTGCATCCTGTAGGGGACAGGAGCTTAAAGGTGCTGATTCTCCAAGTAGGGAGATTGCTAGTAAAGTAGCTGGAAAGGCGAACCCGAGCACAAGGAGATGAGAAATGAGGTGCGTATTAGAAACCTTTCAAAATCACACGGTGTACCATCTTCTGGGTTTCTCATGCATGTTTTCCATATAGGAAGATGCCCTTGAACCTGGAGATTTGGGACCCATGGGATGGGTACCAGGCAGTATTACTTTAAAGGGTCTGCGTTTGCTCACCCAACCTCACCCAACCTTTCAGCCCCAAGAGTGTCCACCCTTATGTCTCATCCAGCTGTGGGTCTAGATATGTTCAATCCAGGTTGCATCACAGCCTCTGAACGAATTTTGTAAGAATTTCTCTCTCTTTCACTGTCTTTGTTTTACGGGTTTTTAAAAGTAATTTATTTTTATAATGGGGTTTAGCTGCTTTTCACAGCTGTGTTTATGCGGCTTTACACCCAATTGACTCACTTCCAGACAGATATCAATACATAGGTTTTAAGATTCTTACTAGTCACATATATTCTTGTGCGGTGAATAGGGGGTGTTGAGTCCAGTTCACTGAGCAAGGAGTAGGTCTTGTCTATTACATATTGGGTGTATGGAACGGTATCTGAGCGAATTTGAAACCCTTGTTTTATGCATCACCCCACCTCACCTTTCCCGTTAAGCAGCCATAGTGTGTTTTCTAAACGTGTGACTCTGTTCTGTTTTGTAATTCAGTTCAAGTGTAGCGGTTTTTACATTCCCTCTATAAGTGATAGCTTATGATAAGTGTCTTTTTCTGTGTGACTTATTTCACTTAGGATCATCGTACCTAAATCCACTCATCTTGCTTCTACTAGCCTTATGACATTGATTTCATGTCTGAGTGATATTCCATTGTACATAAGGACCACAACTTCTTTATCCATTTTTCTCTTTCCTGGGATATTTAAGGTGTCATGAAGTGGAGGTTCTTGTCAACAGAGCAGCCCTAAACTTTGGGGTGCCTGTGTCTTGCTGATTTTTAGTTTTCCCAATTTATACGCCCATGAGTGGACGTGCCCTATGCTCCCTAAGCTGTGTTTTTTCGATGTTTCAGGACACACCGTACACTTTTCCAGAGTGGCTGTTGGCAATTTACATCCCGCCCATCAGCGTAGCAAGGCTGCCATTTCTCCATGGCCTGTCCTGCATTTCTGGTTTGGACACTTTTTGCAGCATGGCCCTTTTGACCGACGGGAAGCGAGACTTCTTTGTAGCGCTGATTAGCCTTTCCAGGTTGCTTGGTTGGCCAAACAGGGCGTATGCGTTTTTTCCTGAATATATTCAGGAAAAAACGCATACGCCCTGTTTGGCCAAGGGCATCATTGTCGTCGTTTTGCCACTTTTCATATGCTTTAAAGGCGATTCGAATCTACCTCCTGAAACCTGTTTCCTGAAATTCTGCCTTGCTTTCAAATCCTCTTCGTTGCCTTCCCTCAATATATCTGTGGATGAGAGTTATCATTTATAGCTCTGCGGGTTTGTGAATTGCAGTGTCCCTGAGCTCCATTTTTCAACTGGCTTTTTTGGGAGCTGGCCGCAAAAGCGCGGGATTGCCTCAGGCCCTATTCTGATTCTGGGCGGCAGGCTGAGCCTGTGGTTAATTCTTCTTCCTGATGGGAAAATAGAGTGACCTGTGCCTGTCCCAACACATAGATCTAGTCTCTCATTGGTTGCCCCTCTTCCCGTTCATCCTCAGGACAAATTGCATCCTGTAGGGGACAGGAGCTTAAAGGCGCTGATTCTCCAAGTAGGGAGATTGCTAGTAAAGTAGCTGGAAAGGCGAACCCGAGCACAAGGAGATGAGAAATGAGGTGCGTATTAGAAACCTTTCAAAATCACACGGTGTACCATCTTCTGGGTTTCTCATGCATGTTTTCCATATAGGAAGATGCCCTTGAACCTGGAGATTTGGGACCCATGGGATGGGTACCAGGCAGTATTACTTTAAAGGGTCTGCGTTTGCTCACCCAACCTCACCCAACCTTTCAGCCCCAAGAGTGTCCACCCTTATGTCTCATCCAGCTGTGGGTCTAGATATGTTCAATCCAGGTTGCATCACAGCCTCTGAACGAATTTTGTAAGAATTTCTCTCTCTTTCACTGTCTTTGTTTTACGGGTTTTTAAAAGTAATTTATTTTTATAATGGGGTTTAGCTGCTTTTCACAGCTGTGTTTATGCGGCTTTACACCCAATTGACTCACTTCCAGACAGATATCAATACATAGGTTTTAAGATTCTTACTAGTCACATATATTCTTGTGCGGTGAATAGGGGGTGTTGAGTCCAGTTCACTGAGCAAGGAGTAGGTCTTGTCTATTACATATTGGGTGTATGGAACGGTATCTGAGCGAATTTGAAACCCTTGTTTTATGCATCACCCCACCTCACCTTTCCCGTTAAGCAGCCATAGTGTGTTTTCTAAACGTGTGACTCTGTTCTGTTTTGTAATTCAGTTCAAGTGAAGCGGTTTTTACATTCCCTCTATAAGTGATAGCTTATGATAAGTGTCTTTTTCTGTGTGACTTATTTCACTTAGGATCATCGTACCTAAATCCACTCATCTTGCTTCTACTAGCCTTATGACATTGATTTCATGTCTGAGTGATATTCCATTGTACATAAGGACCACAACTTCTTTATCCATTTTTCTCTTTCCTGGGATATTTAAGGTGTCATGAAGTGGAGGTTCTTGTCAACAGAGCAGCCCTAAACTTTGGGGTGCCTGTGTCTTGCTGATTTTTAGTTTTCCCAATTTATACGCCCATGAGTGGACGTGCCCTATGCTCCCTAAGCTGTGTTTTTTCGATGTTTCAGGACACTCCGTACACTTTTCCAGAGTGGCTGTTGGCAATTTACATCCCGCCCATCAGCGTAGCAAGGCTGCCATTTCTCCATGGCCTGTCCTGCATTTCTGGTTTGGACACTTTTTGCAGCATGGCCCTTTTGACCGACGGGAAGCGAGACTTCTTTGTAGCGCTGATTAGCCTTTCCAGGTTGCTTGGTTGGCCAAACAGGGCGTATGCGTTTTTTCCTGAATATATTCAGGAAAAAACGCATACGCCCTGTTTGGCCAAGGGCATCATTGTCGTCGTTTTGCCACTTTTCATATGCTTTAAAGGCGATTCGAATCTACCTCCTGAAACCTGTTTCCTGAAATTCTGCCTTGCTTTCAAATCCTCTTCGTTGCCTTCCCTCAATATATCTGTGGATGAGAGTTATCATTTATAGCTCTGCGGGTTTGTGAATTGCAGTGTCCCTGAGCTCCATTTTTCAACTGGCTTTTTTGGGAGCTGGCCGCAAAAGCGCGGGATTGCCTCAGGCCCTATTCTGATTCTGGGCGGCAGGCTGAGCCTGTGGTTAATTCTTCTTCCTGATGGGAAAATAGAGTGACCTGTGCCTGTCCCAACACATAGATCTAGTCTCTCATTGGTTGCCCCTCTTCCCGTTCATCCTCAGGACAAATTGCATCCTGTAGGGGACAGGAGCTTAAAGGTGCTGATTCTCCAAGTAGGGAGATTGCTAGTAAAGTAGCTGGAAAGGCGAACCCGAGCACAAGGAGATGAGAAATGAGGTGCGTATTAGAAACCTTTCAAAATCACACGGTGTACCATCTTCTGGGTTTCTCATGCATGTTTTCCATATAGGAAGATGCCCTTGAACCTGGAGATTTGGGACCCATGGGATGGGTACCAGGCAGTATTACTTTAAAGGGTCTGCGTTTGCTCACCCAACCTCACCCAACCTTTCAGCCCCAAGAGTGTCCACCCTTATGTCTCATCCAGCTGTGGGTCTAGATATGTTCAATCCAGGTTGCATCACAGCCTCTGAACGAATTTTGTAAGAATTTCTCTCTCTTTCACTGTCTTTGTTTTACGGGTTTTTAAAAGTAATTTATTTTTATAATGGGGTTTAGCTGCTTTTCACAGCTGTGTTTATGCGGCTTTACACCCAATTGACTCACTTCCAGACAGATATCAATACATAGGTTTTAAGATTCTTACTAGTCACATATATTCTTGTGCGGTGAATAGGGGGTGTTGAGTCCAGTTCACTGAGCAAGGAGTAGGTCTTGTCTATTACATATTGGGTGTATGGAACGGTATCTGAGCGAATTTGAAACCCTTGTTTTATGCATCACCCCACCTCACCTTTCCCGTTAAGCAGCCATAGTGTGTTTTCTAAACGTGTGACTCTGTTCTGTTTTGTAATTCAGTTCAAGTGTAGCGGTTTTTACATTCCCTCTATAAGTGATAGCTTATGATAAGTGTCTTTTTCTGTGTGACTTATTTCACTTAGGATCATCGTACCTAAATCCACTCATCTTGCTTCTACTAGCCTTATGACATTGATTTCATGTCTGAGTGATATTCCATTGTACATAAGGACCACAACTTCTTTATCCATTTTTCTCTTTCCTGGGATATTTAAGGTGTCATGAAGTGGAGGTTCTTGTCAACAGAGCAGCCCTAAACTTTGGGGTGCCTGTGTCTTGCTGATTTTTAGTTTTCCCAATTTATACGCCCATGAGTGGACGTGCCCTATGCTCCCTAAGCTGTGTTTTTTCGATGTTTCAGGACACACCGTACACTTTTCCAGAGTGGCTGTTGGCAATTTACATCCCGCCCATCAGCGTAGCAAGGCTGCCATTTCTCCATGGCCTGTCCTGCATTTCTGGTTTGGACACTTTTTGCAGCATGGCCCTTTTGACCGACGGGAAGCGAGACTTCTTTGTAGCGCTGATTAGCCTTTCCAGGTTGCTTGGTTGGCCAAACAGGGCGTATGCGTTTTTTCCTGAATATATTCAGGAAAAAACGCATACGCCCTGTTTGGCCAAGGGCATCATTGTCGTCGTTTTGCCACTTTTCATATGCTTTAAAGGCGATTCGAATCTACCTCCTGAAACCTGTTTCCTGAAATTCTGCCTTGCTTTCAAATCCTCTTCGTTGCCTTCCCTCAATATATCTGTGGATGAGAGTTATCATTTATAGCTCTGCGGGTTTGTGAATTGCAGTGTCCCTGAGCTCCATTTTTCAACTGGCTTTTTTGGGAGCTGACCGCAAAAGCGCGGGATTGCCTCAGGCCCTATTCTGATTCTGGGCGGCAGGCTGAGCCTGTGGTTAATTCTTCTTCCTGATGGGAAAATAGAGTGACCTGTGCCTGTCCCAACACATAGATCTAGTCTCTCATTGGTTGCCCCTCTTCCCGTTCATCCTCAGGACAAATTGCATCCTGTAGGGGACAGGAGCTTAAAGGTGCTGATTCTCCAAGTAGGGAGATTGCTAGTAAAGTAGCTGGAAAGGCGAACCCGAGCACAAGGAGATGAGAAATGAGGTGCGTATTAGAAACCTTTCAAAATCACACGGTGTACCATCTTCTGGGTTTCTCATGCATGTTTTCCATATAGGAAGATGCCCTTGAACCTGGAGATTTGGGACCCATGGGATGGGTACCAGGCAGTATTACTTTAAAGGGTCTGCGTTTGCTCACCCAACCTCACCCAACGTTTCAGCCCCAAGAGTGTCCACCCTTATGTCTCATCCAGCTGTGGGTCTAGATATGGTCAATCCAGGTTGCATCACAGCCTCTGAACGAATTTTGTAAGAATTTCTCTCTGTTTCACTGTCTTTGTTTTACGGGTTTTTAAAAGTAATTTATTTTTATAATGGGGTTTAGCTGCTTTTCACGGCTGTGTTTATGCGGCTTTACACCCACTTGACTCACTTCCAGACAGATATCAATACATAGGTTTTAAGATTCTTACTAGTCACATATATTCTTGTGCGGTGAATAGGGGGTGTTGAATCCAGTTCACTGAGCAAGGAGTAGGTCTTGTATATTACATATTGGGTGTATGGAACGGTATCTGAGCGAATTTGAAACCCTTGTTTTATGCATCAC
Source organism: Eschrichtius robustus (assembly GCF_028021215.1). Lineage (NCBI taxonomy): Eukaryota > Metazoa > Chordata > Mammalia > Artiodactyla > Eschrichtiidae > Eschrichtius > Eschrichtius robustus. The sequence continues at coordinate 455,213 of NW_027175200.1, forward strand.
CCCACCTCACCTTTCCCGTTAAGCAGCCATCGTGTGTTTTCTACACGTGTGACTCTGTTCTGTTTTGTAATTCAGTTCAAGTGTAGCGGTTTTTACATTCCCTCTATAAGTGAGAGCTTATGATAAGTGTCTTTTTCTGTGTGACTTATTTCACTTAGAATCATCGTACCTAAATCCACTCATCTTGCTTCTACTAGCCTTATGACATTGATTTCATGTCTGAGTGATATTCCATTGTACATAAGGACCACAACTTCTTTATCCATTTTTCTCTTTCCTGGTATATTTAAGGTGTCATGAAGTGGAGGTTCTTGACAACAGAGCAGCCCTAAACTTTGGGGTGCCTGTGTCTTGCTGATTTTTAGTTTTCCCAATTTATACGCCCATGAGTGGACGTGCCCTATGCTCCCTAAGCTGTGTTTTTTCGATGTTTCAGGACACACCGTACACTTTTCCAGAGTGGCTGTTGGCAATTTACATCCCGCCCATCAGCGTAGCAAGGCTGCCATTTCTCCATGGCCTGTCCTGCATTTCTGGTTTTGACACTTTTTGCAGCATGGCACTTTTGACCAATGGGGAGCGAGACTTCTTTGTAGCACTGATTTGCCTTTCCAGGTTGCTTGGTTGGCCAAAAAGGGCGTATGCGTTTTTTCCTGAATATATTCAGGAAAAAACGCATACGCCCTTTTTGGCCAAGGGCATCATTGTCGACGTTTTGCCGCTTTTCATGTGCTTTAAAGGCGATTCGAATCTACCTCCTGAAATCTGTTTCCTGCAATTCTGCCTTGCTTTCAAATCCTCTTCGTTGCCTTCCCTCAATATATCTGTGGATGAGAGTTATCATTCATAACTCTGCGAGTTTCTGAATTGCAGTGTCCCTGAGCTCCATTTTTCAACTGGCTTTTTTGGGAGCTGGCCGCAAAAGTGCGGGATTGCCTCAGGCCCTATTCTGCTTCTGGGCGGCAGGCTTAGCCTGTGGTTAATTCTTCTTCCTGATGGGAAATAGAGTGACCTGTGCCTGTCCCAACACCTAGATCTAGTCTCTCATTGGTTGCCCCTCTTCCCGTTCATCCTCAGGACAAATTGCAACCTGTAGGGAACAGGAGCTTAAAGGTGCTGATTCTCCAAGTAGGGAGATTGCTAGTAAAGTAGCTGGAAAGGCGAACCCGAGCACAAGGAGATGAGAAATGAGGTGCGTATTAGAAACCTTTCAAAATCACACGGTGTACCATCTTCTGGGTTTCTCATGCATGTTTTCGATGTAGGAAGATGCCCTTGAACCTGGAGATTTGGGACCCATGGGATGGGTACCAGGCAGTATTACTTTAAAGGGTCTGCGTTTGCTCACCCAACCTCACCCAACCTTTCAGCCCCAAGAGTGTCCACCCTTATGTCTCATCCAACTGTGGGTCTAGATATGGTCAATCCAGGTTGCATCACAGCCTCTGAACGAATTTTGTAAGAATTTCTCTCTCTTTCACTGTCTTTGTTTTACGGGTTTTTAAAAGTAATTTATTTTTATAATGGGGTTTAGCTGCTTTTCACGGCTGTGTTTATGCGGCTTTACACCCACTTGACTCACTTCCAGACAGATATCAATGCATAGGTTTTAAGATTCTTAATAGTCACATATATTCTTGTGCGGTGAATAGGGGGTGTTGAGTCCAGTTCACTGAGCAAGGAGTAGGTCTTGTCTATTACATATTGGGTGTATGGAACGGTATCTGAGCGAATTTGAAACCCTTGTTTTATGCCTCACCCCACCTCACCTTTCCCGTTAAGCAGCCATAGTGTGTTTTCTAAACGTGTGACTCTGTTCTGTTTTGTAATTCAGTTCAAGTGTAGCGGTTATTACATTCCCTCTATAAGTGATAGCTTATGATAAGTGCCTTTTTCTGTGTGACTTATTTCACTTAGAATCATCGTACCTAAATCCACTCATCTTGCTTCTACTAGCCTTATGACATTGATTTCATGTCTGAGTGATATTCCATTGTACATAAGGACCACAACTTCTTTATCCATTTTTCTCTTTCCTGGGATATTTAAGGTGTCATGAAGTGGAGGTTCTTGTCAACAGAGCAGCCCTAAACTTTGGGGTGCCTGTGTCTTGCTGATTTTTAGTTTTCCCAATTTATACGCCCATGAGTGGACGTGCCCTATGCTCCCTAAGCTGTGTTTTTTCGATGTTTCAGGACAAACCGTACACTTCTACAGAGTGGCTGTTGGCAATTTACATCCCGCCCATCAGCGTAGCAAGGCTGCCATTTCTCCATGGCCTGTCCTGCAGTTCTGGTTTTGACACTTTTTGCAGCATGGCACTTTTGACCGATGGGAAGCGAGACTTCTTTGTAGCACTGATTTGCCTTTCCAGGTTGCTTGGTTGGCCTAAAAGGGCGTATGCGTTTTTTCCTGAATATATTCAGGAAAAAACGCATATGCCCTTTTTGGCCAAGGGCATCATTGTCGACGTTTTGCCACTTTTCATGTGCTTTAAAGGCGATTCGAATCTACCTCCTGAAACCTGTTTCCTGCAATTCTGCCTTGCTTTCAAATCCTCTTCGTTGCCTTCCCTCAATATATCTGTGGATGAGAGTTATCATTTATAGATCTGCGGGTTTCTGAATTGCAGTGTCCCTGAGCTCCATTTTTCAACTGGCTTTTTTGGGAGCTGGCCGCAAAAGCGCAGGATTGTCTCAGGCCCTATTCTGCTTCTGGGCGGCAGGCTGAGCCTGTGGTTAATTCTTCTTCCCGATGGGAAAATAGAGTGAGATGTGCCTGTCCCAACACCTAGATCTAGTCTCTCATTGGTTGCCCCTCTTCCCGTTCATCCTCAGGACAAATTGCAACCTGTAGGGAACAGGAGCTTAAAGGTGCTGATTCTCCAAGTAGGGAGATTGCTAGTAAAGTAGCTGGAAAGGCGAACCCGAGCACAAGGAGATGAGAAATGAGGTGCGTATTAGAAACCTTTCAAAATCACACGGTGTACCATCTTCTGGGTTTCTCATGCATGTTTTCGATGTAGGAAGATGCCCTTGAACCTGGAGATTTGGGACCCATGAGATGGGTACCAGGCAGTATTACTTTAAAGGTTGTGCGTTTGCTCACCCAACCTCACCCAAACTTTCAGCCCCAAGATTGTCCACCCTTATGTCTCATCCAGCTGTGGGTCTAGATATGGTCAATCCAGGTTGCATCACAGCCTCTGAAAGAATTTTGTAAGAATTTCTCTCTCTTTCACTGTCTTTGTTTTACGGGTTTTTAAAAGTAATTTATTTTTATAATGGGGTTTAGCTGCTTTTCACGGCTGTGTTTATGCGGCTTTACACCCACTTGACTCACTTCCAGACAGATATCAATACATAGGTTTTAAGATTCTTACTAGTCACATATATTCTTGTGCGGTGAATAGGGGGTGTTGAGTCCAGTTCACTGAGCAAGGAGTAGGTCTTGTCTATTACATATTGGGTGTATGGAACGGTATCTGAGCGAATTTGAAACCCTTGTTTTATGCATCACCCCACCTCACCTTTCCCGTTAAGCAGCCATAGTGTGTTTTCTAAACGTGTGACTCTGTTCTGTTTTGTAATTCAGTTCATGTGTAGCGGTTTTTACATTCCCTCTATAAGTGATAGCTTATGATAAGTGTCTTTTTCTGTGTGACTTATTTCACTTAGAATCGTCGTACCTAAATCCACTCATCTTGCTTCTACTAGCCTTATGACATTGATTTCATGTCTGAGTGATATTCCATTGTACATAAGGACCACAACTTCTTTATCCATTTTTCTCTTTCCTGGGATATTTAAGGTGTCATGAAGTGGAGGTTCTTGTCAACAGAGCAGCCCTAAACTTTAGGGTGCCTGTGTCTTGCTGATTTTTAGTTTTCCCAATTTATACGCCCATGAGAGGACGTGCCCTATGCTCCCTAAGCTGTGTTTTTTCGATGTTTCAGGACACACCGTACACTTCTCCAGAGTGGCTGTTGGCAATTTACATCCCGCCCATCAGCGTAGCAAGGCTGCCATTTCTCCATGGCCTGTCCTGCATTTCTGGTTTTGACACTTTTTGCAGCATGGCCCTTTTGACCGATGGGAAGCGAGACTTCTTTGTAGCGCTGATTAGCCTTTCCAGGTTGCTTGGTTGGCCAAACAGGGCGTATGCGTTTTTTCCTGAATATATTCAGGAAAAAACGCATACGCCCTGTTTGGCCAAGGGCATCATTGTCGACGTTTTGCCACTTTTCATGTGCTTTAAAGGCGATTCGAATGTACCTCCTGAAACCTGTTTCCTGCAATTCTGCCTTGCTTTCAAATCCTCTTCGTTGCCTTCCCTCAATATATCTGTGGATGAGAGTTATCATTTATAGCTCTGCGGGTTTGTGAATTGCAGTGTCCCTGAGCTCCATTTTTCAACTGGCTTTTTTGGGAGCTGTCCGCAAAAGCGCGGGATTGCCTCAGGCCCTATTCTGCTTCTGGGCGGCAGGCTGAGCCTGTGGTTAATTCTTCTTCCTGATGGGAAAATAGAGTGACCTGTGCCTGTCCCAACACCTAGATCTAGTCTCTCATTGGTTGCCCCTCTTCCCGTTCATCCTCAGGACAAATTGCAACCTGTAGGGAACAGGAGCTTAAAGTGCTGATTCTCCAAGTAGGGAGATTTCTAGTAAAGTAGCTGGAAAGGCGAACCCGAGCACAAGGAGATGAGAAATGAGGTGCGTATTAGAAACCTTTTAAAATCACACGGTGTACCATCTTCTGGGTTTCTCATGCATGTTTTCGATGTAGGAAGATGCCCTTGAACCTGGAGATTTGGGACCCATGGGATGGGTACCAGGCAGTATTACTTTAAAGGGTCTGCGTTTGCTCACCCAACCTCACAAAACCTTTCAGCCCCAAGAGTGTCCAACCTTATGTCTCATCCAGCTGTGGGTCTAGATATGGTCAATCCAGGTTGCATCACAGCCTCTGAACGAATTTTGTAAGAATTTCTCTCTCTTTCACTGTCTTTGTTTTACGGGTTTTTAAAAGTAATTTATTTTTATAATGGGGTTTAGCTGCTTTTCACGGCTGTGTTTATGCGGCTTTACACCCACTTGACTCACTTCCAGACAGATATCAATACATAGGTTTTAAGATTCTTACTAGTCACATATATTTTTGTGCGGTGAATAGGGGGTGTTGAGTCCAGTTCACTGAGCAAGGAGTAGGTCTTGTCTATTACATATTGGGTGTATGGAACGGTATCTGAGCGAATTTGAAACCCTTGTTTTATGCATCACCCCACCTCACCTTTCCCGTTAAGCAGCCATCGTGTGTTTTCTAAACGTGTGACTCTGTTCTGTTTTGTAATTCAGTTCAAGTGTAGCGGTTTTTACATTCCCTCTATAAGTGATAGCTTATGATAAGTGTCTTTTTCTGTGTGACTTATTTCACTTAGGATCATCGTACCTAAATCCACTCATCTTGCTTCTACTAGCCTTATGACATTGATTTCATGTCTGAGTGATATTCCATTGTACATAAGGACCACAACTTCTTTATCCATTTTTCTCTTTCCTGGGATATTTAAGGTGTCATGAAGTGGAGGTTCTTGTCAAAAGAGCAGCCCTAAACTTTGGGGTGCCTGTGTCTTGCTGATTTTTAGTTTTCCCAATTTATACGCCCATGAGTGGACGTGCCCTATGCTCCCTAAGCTGTGTTTTTTCGATGTTTCAGGACACACCATACACTTTTCCAGAGTGGCTGTTGGCAATTTACATCCCGCCCATCAGCGTAGCAAGGCTGCCATTTCTCCATGGCCTGTCCTGCATTTCTGGTTTTGACACATTTTGCAGCATGGCAGTTTAGACCGATGGGAAGCGAGACTTCTTTGTAGCACTGATTTGCCTTTCCAGGTTGCTTGGTTGGCCAAACAGGGCGTATGCTTTTTTTCCTGAATATATTCAGGAAAAAACGCATACGCCCTGTTTGGCCAAGGGCATCATTGTCGACGTTTTGCCACTTTTCATATGCTTTAAAGGCGATTCGAATCTACCTCCTGAAACCTGTTTCCTGCAATTCTGCCTTGCTTTCAAATCCTCTTTGTTGCCTTCCCTCAATATATCTGTGGATGAGAGTTATCATTCATAACTCTGCGGGTTTGTGAATTGCAGTGTCCCTGAGCTCCATTTTTCAACTGGCTTTTCTGGGAGCTGGCCGCAAAAGCGCGGGATTGCCTCAGGCCCTATTCTGCTTCTGGGCGGTAGGCTGAGCCTGTGGTTAATTCTTCTTCCCGATGGGAAAATAGAGTGAGCTGTGCCTGTCCCAACACCTAGATCTAGTCTCTCATTGGTTGCCCCTCTTCCCGTTCATCCTCAGGACAAATTGCAACCTGTAGGGAACAGGAGCTTAAAGGTGCTGATTCTCCAAGTAGGGAGATTGCTAGTAAAGTAGCTGGAAAGGCGAACCCGAGCACAAGGAGATGAGAAATGAGGTGCGTATTAGAAACCTTTCAAAATCACACGGTGTAACATCTTCTGGGTTTCTCATGCATGTTTTCGATGTAGGAAGATGCCCTTGAACCTGGAGATTTGGGACCCATGGGATGGGTACCAGGCAGTATTACTTTAAAGGGTGTGCGTTTGCTCACCCAACCTCACCCAAACTTTCAGCCCCAAGATTGTCCACCCTTATGTCTCATCCAGCTGTGGGTCTAGATATGGTCAATCCAGGTTGCATCACAGCCTCTGAAAGAATTTTGTAAGAATTTCTCTCTCTTTCACTGTCTTTGTTTTACGGGTTTTTAAAAGTAATTTATTTTTATAATGGGGTTTAGCTGCTTTTCACGGCTCTGTTTATGCGGCTTTACACCCACTTGACTCACTTCCAGACAGATATCAATACATAGGTTTTAAGATTCTTACTAGTCACATATATTCTTGTGCGGTGAATAGGGGGTGTTGAGTCCAGTTCACTGAGCAAGGAGTAGGTCTTGTCTATTACATATTGGGTGTATGGAACGGTATCTGAGCGAATTTGAAACCCTTGTTTTATGCATCACCCCACCTCACCTTTCCCGTTAAGCAGCCATAGTGTGTTTTCTAAACGTGTGACTCTGTTCTGTTTTGTAATTCAGTTCATGTGTAGCGGTATTTACATTCCCTCTATAAGTGATAGCTTATGATAAGTGTCTTTTTCTGTGTGACTTATTTCACTTAGAATCGTCGTACCTAAATCCACTCATCTTGTTTCTACTAGCCTTATGACATTGATTTCATGTCTGAGTGATATTCCATTGTACATAAGGACCACAACTTCTTTATCCATTTTTCTCTTTCCTGGGATATTTAAGGTGTCATGAAGTGGAGGTTCTTGTCAACAGAGCAGCCCTAAACTTTAGGGTGCCTGTGTCTTGCTGATTTTTAGTTTTCCCAATTTATACGCCCATGAGAGGACGTGCCCTATGCTCCCTAAGCTGTGTTTTTTCGATGTTTCAGGACACACCGTACACTTCTCCAGAGTGGCTGTTGGCAATTTACATCCCGCCCATCAGCGTAGCAAGGCTGCCATTTCTCCATGGCCTGTCCTGCATTTCTGGTTTTGACACTTTTTGCAGCATGGCCCTTTTGACCGATGGGAAGCGAGACTTCTTTGTAGCGCTGATTAGCCTTTCCAGGTTGCTTGGTTGGCCAAACAGGGCGTATGCGTTTTTTCCTGAATATATTCAGGAAAAAACGCATACGCCCTGTTTGGCCAAGGGCATCATTGTCGACGTTTTGCCACTTTTCATGTGCTTTAAAGGCGATTCGAATGTACCTCCTGAAACCTGTTTCCTGCAATTCTGCCTTGCTTTCAAATCCTCTTCGTTGCCTTCCCTCAATATATCTGTGGATGAGAGTTATCATTTATAGCTCTGCGGGTTTGTGAATTGCAGTGTCCCTGAGCTCCATTTTTCAACTGGCTTTTTTGGGAGCTGTCCGCAAAAGCGCGGGATTGCCTCAGGCCCTATTCTGCTTCTGGGCGGCAGGCTGAGCCTGTGGTTAATTCTTCTTCCTGATGGGAAAATAGAGTGACCTGTGCCTGTCCCAACACCTAGATCTAGTCTCTCATTGGTTGCCCCTCTTCCCGTTCATCCTCAGGACAAATTGCAACCTGTAGGGAACAGGAGCTTAAAGTGCTGATTCTCCAAGTAGGGAGATTTCTAGTAAAGTAGCTGGAAAGGCGAACCCGAGCACAAGGAGATGAGAAATGAGGTGCGTATTAGAAACCTTTTAAAATCACACGGTGTACCATCTTCTGGGTTTCTCATGCATGTTTTCGATGTAGGAAGATGCCCTTGAACCTGGAGATTTGGGACCCATGGGATGGGTACCAGGCAGTATTACTTTAAAGGGTCTGCGTTTGCTCACCCAACCTCACAAAACCTTTCAGCCCCAAGAGTGTCCAACCTTATGTCTCATCCAGCTGTGGGTCTAGATATGGTCAATCCAGGTTGCATCACAGCCTCTGAACGAATTTTGTAAGAATTTCTCTCTCTTTCACTGTCTTTGTTTTACGGGTTTTTAAAAGTAATTTATTTTTATAATGGGGCTTAGCTGCTTTTCACGGCTGTGTTTATGCGGCTTTACACCCACTTGACTCACTTCCAGACAGATATCAATACATAGGTTTTAAGATTCTTACTAGTCACATATATTTTTGTGCGGTGAATAGGGGGTGTTGAGTCCAGTTCACTGAGCAAGGAGTAGGTCTTGTCTATTACATATTGGGTGTATGGAACGGTATCTGAGCGAATTTGAAACCCTTGTTTTATGCATCACCCCACCTCACCTTTCCCGTTAAGCAGCCATCGTGTGTTTTCTAAACGTGTGACTCTGTTCTGTTTTGTAATTCAGTTCAAGTGTAGCGGTTTTTACATTCCCTCTATAAGTGATAGCTTATGATAAGTGTCTTTTTCTGTGTGACTTATTTCACTTAGGATCATCGTACCTAAATCCACTCATCTTGCTTCTACTAGCCTTATGACATTGATTTCATGTCTGAGTGATATTCCATTGTACATAAGGACCACAACTTCTTTATCCATTTTTCTCTTTCCTGGGATATTTAAGGTGTCATGAAGTGGAGGTTCTTGTCAAAAGAGCAGCCCTAAACTTTGGGGTGCCTGTGTCTTGCTGATTTTTAGTTTTCCCAATTTATACGCCCATGAGTGGACGTGCCCTATGCTCCCTAAGCTGTGTTTTTTCGATGTTTCAGGACACACCATACACTTTTCCAGAGTGGCTGTTGGCAATTTACATCCCGCCCATCAGCGTAGCAAGGCTGCCATTTCTCCATGGCCTGTCCTGCATTTCTGGTTTTGACACATTTTGCAGCATGGCAGTTTAGACCGATGGGAAGCGAGACTTCTTTGTAGCACTGATTTGCCTTTCCAGGTTGCTTGGTTGGCCAAACAGGGCGTATGCTTTTTTTCCTGAATATATTCAGGAAAAAACGCATACGCCCTGTTTGGCCAAGGGCATCATTGTCGACGTTTTGCCACTTTTCATATGCTTTAAAGGCGATTCGAATCTACCTCCTGAAACCTGTTTCCTGCAATTCTGCCTTGCTTTCAAATCCTCTTTGTTGCCTTCCCTCAATATATCTGTGGATGAGAGTTATCATTCATAACTCTGCGGGTTTGTGAATTGCAGTGTCCCTGAGCTCCATTTTTCAACTGGCTTTTTTGGGAGCTGGCCGCAAAAGCGCGGGATTGCCTCAGGCCCTATTCTGCTTCTGGGCGGTAGGCTGAGCCTGTGGTTAATTCTTCTTCCCGATGGGAAAATAGAGTGAGCTGTGCCTGTCCCAACACCTAGATCTAGTCTCTCATTGGTTGCCCCTCTTCCCGTTCATCCTCAGGACAAATTGCAACCTGTAGGGAACAGGAGCTTAAAGGTGCTGATTCTCCAAGTAGGGAGATTGCTAGTAAAGTAGCTGGAAAGGCGAACCCGAGCACAAGGAGATGAGAAATGAGGTGCGTATTAGAAACCTTTCAAAATCACACGGTGTAACATCTTCTGGGTTTCTCATGCATGTTTTCGATGTAGGAAGATGCCCTTGAACCTGGAGATTTGGGACCCATGGGATGGGTACCAGGCAGTATTACTTTAAAGGGTGTGCGTTTGCTCACCCAACCTCACCCAAACTTTCAGCCCCAAGATTGTCCACCCTTATGTCTCATCCAGCTGTGGGTCTAGATATGGTCAATCCAGGTTGCATCACAGCCTCTGAAAGAATTTTGTAAGAATTTCTCTCTCTTTCACTGTCTTTGTTTTACGGGTTTTTAAAAGTAATTTATTTTTATAATGGGGTTTAGCTGCTTTTCACGGCTCTGTTTATGCGGCTTTACACCCACTTGACTCACTTCCAGACAGATATCAATACATAGGTTTTAAGATTCTTACTAGTCACATATATTCTTGTGCGGTGAATAGGGGGTGTTGAGTCCAGTTCACTGAGCAAGGAGTAGGTCTTGTCTATTACATATTGGGTGTATGGAACGGTATCTGAGCGAATTTGAAACCCTTGTTTTATGCATCACCCCACCTCACCTTTCCCGTTAAGCAGCCATAGTGTGTTTTCTAAACGTGTGACTCTGTTCTGTTTTGTAATTCAGTTCATGTGTAGCGGTTTTTACATTCCCTCTATAAGTGATAGCTTATGATAAGTGACTTTTTCTGTGTGACTTATTTCACTTAGAATCGTCGTACCTAAATCCACTCATCTTGTTTCTACTAGCCTTATGACATTTATTTCATGTCTGAGTGATATTCCATTGTACATAAGGACCACAACTTCTTTATCCATTTTTCTCTTTCCTGGGATATTTAAGGTGTCATGAAGTGGAGGTTCTTGTCAACAGAGCAGCCCTAAACTTTAGGGTGCCTGTGTCTTGCTGATTTTTAGTTTTCCCAATTTATACGCCCATGAGAGGACGTGCCCTATGCTCCCTAAGCTGTGTTTTTTCGATGTTTCAGGACACACCGTACACTTCTCCAGAGTGGCTGTTGGCAATTTACATCCCGCCCATCAGCGTAGCAAGGCTGCCATTTCTCCATGGCCTGTCCTGCATTTCTGGTTTTGACACTTTTTGCAGCATGGCCCTTTTGACCGATGGGAAGCGAGACTTCTTTGTAGCGCTGATTAGCCTTTCCAGGTTGCTTGGTTGGCCAAACAGGGCGTATGCGTTTTTTCCTGAATATATTCAGGAAAAAACGCATACGCCCTGTTTGGCCAAGGGCATCATTGTCGACGTTTTGCCACTTTTCATGTGCTTTAAAGGCGATTCGAATGTACCTCCTGAAACCTGTTTCCTGCAATTCTGCCTTGCTTTCAAATCCTCTTCGTTGCCTTCCCTCAATATATCTGTGGATGAGAGTTATCATTTATAGCTCTGCGGGTTTGTGAATTGCAGTGTCCCTGAGCTCCATTTTTCAACTGGCTTTTTTGGGAGCTGTCCGCAAAAGCGCGGGATTGCCTCAGGCCCTATTCTGCTTCTGGGCGGCAGGCTGAGCCTGTGGTTAATTCTTCTTCCTGATGGGAAAATAGAGTGACCTGTGCCTGTCCCAACACCTAGATCTAGTCTCTCATTGGTTGCCCCTCTTCCCGTTCATCCTCAGGACAAATTGCAACCTGTAGGGAACAGGAGCTTAAAGTGCTGATTCTCCAAGTAGGGAGATTTCTAGTAAAGTAGCTGGAAAGGCGAACCCGAGCACAAGGAGATGAGAAATGAGGTGCGTATTAGAAACCTTTTAAAATCACACGGTGTACCATCTTCTGGGTTTCTCATGCATGTTTTCGATGTAGGAAGATGCCCTTGAACCTGGAGATTTGGGACCCATGGGATGGGTACCAGGCAGTATTACTTTAAAGGGTGTGCGTTTGCTCACCCAACCTCACCCAAACTTTCAGCCCCAAGATTGTCCACCCTTATGTCTCATCCAGCTGTGGGTCTAGATATGGTCAATCCAGGTTGCATCACAGCCTCTGAAAGAATTTTGTAAGAATTTCTCTCTCTTTCACTGTCTTTGTTTTACGGGTTTTTAAAAGTAATTTATTTTTATAATGGGGTTTAGCTGCTTTTCACGGCTGTGTTTATGCGGCTTTACACCCACTTGACTCACTTCCAGACAGATATCAATACATAGGTTTTAAGATTCTTACTAGTCACATATATTCTTGTGCGGTGAATAGGGGGTGTTGAGTCCAGTTCACTGAGCAAGGAGTAGGTCTTGTCTATTACATATTGGGTGTATGGAACGGTATCTGAGCGAATTTGAAACCCTTGTTTTATGCATCACCCCACCTCACCTTTCCCGTTAAGCAGCCATAGTGTGTTTTCTAAACGTGTGACTCTGTTCTGTTTTGTAATTCAGTTCAAGTGTAGCGGTTTTTACATTCCCTCTATAAGTGATAGCTTATGATAAGTGTCTTTTTCTGTGTGACTTATTTCACTTAGGATCATCGTACCTAAATCCACTCATCTTGCTTCTACTAGCCTTATGACATTGATTTCATGTCTGAGTGATATTCCATTGTACATAAGGACCACAACTTCTTTATCCATTTTTCTCTTTCCTGGGATATTTAAGGTGTAATGAAGTGGAGGTTCTTGTCAACAGAGCAGCCCTAAACTTTGGGGTGCCTGTGTCTTGCTGATTTTTAGTTTTCCCAATTTATACGCCCATGAGTGGACGTGCCCTATGCTCCCTAAGCTGTGTTTTTTCGATGTTTCAGGAAACACCGTACACTTTTCCAGAGTGGCTGTTGGCAATTTACATCCCGCCCATCAGTGTAGCAAGGCTGCCATTTCTCCATGGCCTGTCCTGCATTTCTGGTTTGGACACTTTTTGCAGCATGGCACTTTTGACCGATGGGAAGCGAGACTTCTTTGTAGCGCGGATTAGCCTTTCCAGGTTGCTTGGTTGGCCAAACAGGGCGTATGCGTTTTTTCCTGAATATATTCAGGAAAAAACGCATACGCCCTGTTTGGCCAAGGGCATCATTGTCGTCGTTTTGCCACTTTTCATATGCTTTAAAGGCGATTCGAATCTACCTCCTGAAACCTGTTTCCTGAAATTCTGCCTTGCTTTCAAATCCTCTTCGTTGCCTTCCCTCAATATATCTGTGGATGAGAGTTATCATTTATAGCTCTGCGGGTTTGTGAATTGCAGTGTCCCTGAGCTCCATTTTTCAACTGGCTTTTTTGGGAGCTGGCCGCAAAAGCGCGGGATTGCCTCAGGCCCTATTCTGCTTCTGGGCAGCAGGCTGAGCCTGTGGTTAATTCTTCTTCCTGATGGGAAAATAGAGTGACCTGTGCCTGTCCCAACACATAGATCTAGTCTCTCATTGGTTGCCCCTCTTCCCGTTCATCCTCAGGACAAATTGCATCCTGTAGGGGACAGGAGCTTAAAGGTGCTGATTCTCCAAGTAGGGAGATTGCTAGTAAAGTAGCTGGAAAGGCGAACCCGAGCACAAGGAGATGAGAAATGAGGTGCGTATTAGAAACCTTTCAAAATCACTCGGTGTACCATCTTCTGGGTTTCTCATGCATGTTTTCCATATAGGAAGATGCCCTTGAACCTGGAGATTTGGGACCCATGGGATGGGTACCAGGCAGTATTACTTTAAAGGGTCTGCGTTTGCTCACCCAACCTCACCCAACCTTTCAGCCCCAAGAGTGTCCACCCTTATGTCTCATCCAGCTGTGGGTCTAGATATGGTTAATCCAGGTTGCATCACAGCCTCTGAACGAATTTTGTAAGAATTTCTCTCTCTTTCACTGTCTTTGTTTTACGGGTTTTTAAAAGTAATTTATTTTTATAATGGGGTTTAGCTGCTTTTCACGGCTGTGTTTATGCGGCTTTACACCCAATTGACTCACTTCCAGACAGATATCAATACATAGGTTTTAAGATTCTTACTAGTCACATATACTTTTGTGCGGTGAATAGGGGGTGTTGAGTCCAGTTCACTGAGCAAGGAGTAGGTCTTTTCTATTACATATTGGGTGTATGGAACGGTATCTGAGCGAATTTGAAACCCTTGTTTTATGCATCACCCCACCTCACCTTTCCCGTTAAGCAGCCATAGTGTGTTTTCTAAACGTGTGACTCTGTTCTGTTTTGTAATTCAGTTCAAGTGTAGCGGTTTTTACATTCCCTCTATAAGTGATAGCTTATGATAAGTGTCTTTTTCTGTGTGACTTATTTCACTTAGGATCATCGTACCTAAATCCACTCATCTTGCCTCTACTAGCCTTATGACATTGATTTCATGTCTGAGTGATATTCCATTGTACATAAGGACCACAACTTCTTTATCCATTTTTCTCTTTCCTGGGATATTTAAGGTGTCATGAAGTGGAGGTTCTTGTCAACAGAGCAGCCCTAAACTTTGGGGTGCCTGTGTCTTGCTGATTTTTAGTTTTCCCAATTTATACGCCCATGAGTGGACGTGCCCTATGCTCCCTAAGCTGTGTTTTTTCGATGTTTCAGGACACACCGTACACTTTTCCAGAGTGGCTGTTGGCAATTTACATCCCGCCCATCAGCGTAGCAAGGCTGCCATTTCTCCATGGCCTGTCCTGCATTTCTGGTTTTGACACTTTTTGCAGCATGGCACTTTTGACCGATGGGAAGCGAGACTTCTTTGTAGCACTGATTTGCCTTTCCAGGTTGCTTGGTTGGCCAAAAAGGGCGTATGCGTTTTTTCCTGAATATATTCAGGAAAAAACGCATACGCCCTTTTTGGCCAAGGGCATCATTGTCGACGTTTTGCCGCTTTTCATGTGCTTTAAATGCGATTCGAATCTACCTCCTGAAATCTGTTTCCTGCAATTCTGCCTTGCTTTCAAATCCTCTTCGTTGCCTTCCCTCAATATATCTGTGGATGAGAGTTATCATTCATAACTCTGCGGGTTTCTGAATTGCAGTGTCCCTGAGCTCCATTTTTCAACTGGCTTTTTTGGGAGCTGGCCGCAAAATCGCGGGATTGCCTCAGGCCCTATTCTGCTTCTGGGCGGCAGGCTTAGCCTGTGGTTAATTCTTCTTCCTGATGGGAAATAGAGTGACCTGTGCCTGTCCCAACACCTAGATCTAGTCTCTCATTGGTTGCCCCTCTTCCCGTTCATCCTCAGGACAAATTGCAACCTGTAGGGAACAGGAGCTTAAAGGTGCTGATTCTCCAAGTAGGGAGGTTGCTAGTAAAGTAGCTGGAAAGGCGAACCCGAGCACAAGGAGATGAGAAATGAGGTGCGTATTAGAAACCTTTCAAAATCACACGGTGTACCATCTTCTGGGTTTCTCATGCATGTTTTCGATGTAGGAAGATGCCCTTGAACCTGGAGATTTGGGACCCATGGGATGGGTACAAGGCAGTATTACTTTAAAGGCTCTGCGTTTGCTCACCCAACCTCACCCAACCTTTCAGCCCCTAGAGTGTCCACCCTTATGTCTCATCCAGCTGTGGGTCTAGATATGGTCAATCCAGGTTGCATCACAGCCTCTGAACGAATTTTTTAAGAATTTCTCTCTCTTTCACTGTCTTTGTTTTATGGGTTTTTAAAAGTAATTTATTTTTATAATGGGGTTTAGCTGCTTTTCACGGCTGTGTTTATGCGGCTTTACACCCAATTGACTCACTTCCAGACAGATATCAATACATAGGTTTTAAGATTCTTACTAGTCACATATATTCTTGTGCGGTGAATAGGGGGTGTTGAGTCCAGTTCACTGAGCAAGGAGTAGGTCTTGTCTATTACATATTGGGTGTATGGAACGGTATCTGAGCGAATTTGAAACCCTTGTTTTATGCATCACCCCACCTCACCTTTCCCGTTAAGCAGCCATAGTGTGTTTTCTAAACGTGTGACTCTGTTCTGTTTTGTAATTCAGTTCAAGTGTAGCGGTTTTTACATTCCCTCTATAAGTGATAGCTTATGATAAGTGTCTTTTTCTGTGTGACTTATTTCACTTAGGATCATCGTACCTAAATCCACTCATCTTGCTTCTACTAGCCTTATGACATTGATTTCATATCTGAGTGATATTCCATTGTACATAAGGACCACAACTTCTTTATCCATTTTTCTCTTTCCTGGGATATTTAAGGTGTCATGAAGTGGAGGTTCTTGTCAACAGAGCAGCCCTAAACTTTGGGGTGCCTGTGTCTTGCTGATTTTTAGTTTTCCCAATTTATACGCCCATGAGAGGACGTGCCCTATGCTCCCTAAGCTGTGTTTTTTCGATGTTTCAGGAAACACCGTACACTTTTCCAGAGTGGCTGTTGGCAATTTACATCCCGCCCTTCAGTGTAGCAAGGCTGCCATTTCTCCATGGCCTGTCCTGCATTTCTGGTTTGGACACTTTTTGCAGCATGGCACTTTTGACCGATGGGAAGCGAGACTTCTTTGTAGCGCGGATTAGCCTTTCCAGGTTGCTTGGTTGGCCAAACAGGGCGTATGCGTTTTTTCCTGAATATATTCAGGAAAAAACGCATACGCCCTGTTTGGCCAAGGGCATCATTGTCGTCGTTTTGCCACTTTTCATATGCTTTAAAGGCGATTCGAATCTACCTCCTGAAACCTGTTTCCTGAAATTCTGCCTTGCTTTCAAATCCTCTTCGTTGCCTTCCCTCAATATATCTGTGGATGAGAGTTATCATTTATAGCTCTGCGGGTTTGTGAATTGCAGTGTCCCTGAGCTCCATTTTTCAACTGGCTTTTTTGGGAGCTGGCCGCAAAAGCGCGGGATTGCCTCAGGCCCTATTCTGCTTCTGGGCAGCAGGCTGAGCCTGTGGTTAATTCTTCTTCCTGATGGGAAAATAGAGTGACCTGTGCCTGTCCCAACACATAGATCTAGTCTCTCATTGGTTGCCCCTCTTCCCGTTCATCCTCAGGACAAATTGCAACCTGTAGGGAACAGGAGCTTAAAGGTGCTGATTCTCCAAGTAGGGAGATTGCTAGTAAAGTAGCTGGAAAGGCGAACCCGAGCACAAGGAGATGAGAAATGAGGTGCGTATTAGAAACCTTTCAAAATCACACGGTGTACCATCTTCTGGGTTTCTCATGCATGTTTTCGATGTAGGCAGATGCCCTTGAACCTGGAGATTTGGGACCCATGGGATGGGTACCAGGCAGTATTACTTTAAAGGGTCTGCGTTTGCTCACCCAACCTCACCCAACCTTTCAGCCCCAAGAGTGTCCACCCTTATGTCTCATCCAGCTGTGGGTCTAGATATGTCAATCCAGGTTGCATCACAGCCTCTGAACGAATTTTGTAAGAATTTCTCTCTCTTTCACTGTCTTTGTTTTACGGGTTTTTAAAAGTAATTTATTTTTATAATGGGGTTTAGCTGCTTTTCACGGCTGTGTTTATGCGGCTTTACACCCACTTGACTCACTTCCAGACAGATATCAATACATAGGTTTTAAGATTCTTACTAGTCACATATATTCTTGTGCGGTGAATAGGGGGTGTTGAGTCCAGTTCACTGAGCAAGGAGTAGGTCTTGTCTATTACATATTGGGTGTATGGAACGGTATCTGAGCGAATTTGAAACCCTTGTTTTATGCATCACCCCACCTCACCTTTCCCGCTCAGCAGCCATCGTGTGTTTTCTAAACGTGTGACTCTGTTCTGTTTTGTAATTCAGTTCAAGTGTAGCGGTTTTTACATTCCCTCTATAAGTGATAGCTTATGATAAGTGTCTTTTTCTGTGTGACTTATTTCACTTAGGATCATCGTACCTAAATCCACTCATCTTGCCTCTACTAGCCTTATGACATTGATTTCATGTCTGAGTGATATTCCATTGTACATAAGGACCACAACTTCTTTATCCATTTTTCTCTTTCCTGGGATATTTAAGGTGTCATGAAGTGGAGGTTCTTGTCAACAGAGCAGCCCTAAACATTGGGGTGCCTGTGTCTTGCTGATTTTTAGTTTTCCCAATTTATACGCCCATGAGTGGACGTGCCCTATGCTCCCTAAGCTGTGTTTTTTCGATGTTTCAGGACACACCGTACACTTTTCCAGAGTGGCTGTTGGCAATTTACATCCCGCCCATCAGCGTAGCAAGGCTGCCATTTCTCCATGGCCTGTCCTGTATTTCTGGTTTTGACACTTTTTGCAGCATGGCCCTTTTGACCGATGGGAAGCGAGACTTCTTTGTAGCACTGATTTGCCTTTCCAGGTTGCTTGGTTGGCCAAAAAGGGCGTATGCGTTTTTTCCTGAATATATTCAGGAAAAAACGCATACGCCCTTTTTGGCCAAGGGCATCATTGTCGACGTTTTGCCGCTTTTCATGTGCTTTAAAGGAGATTCGAATCTACCTCCTGAAATCTGTTTCCTGCAATTCTGCCTTGCTTTCAAATCCTCTTCGTTGCCTTCCCTCAATATATCTGTGGATGAGAGTTATCATTCATAACTCTGCGGGTTTCTGAATTGCAGTGTCCCTGAGCTCCATTTTTCAACTGGCTTTTTTGGGAGCTGGCCGCAAAAGCGCGGGATTGCCTCAGGCCCTATTCTGCTTCTGGGCGGCAGGCTTAGCCTGTGGTTAATTCTTCTTCCTGATGGGAAATAGAGTGACCTGTGCCTGTCCCAACACCTAGATCTAGTCTCTCATTGGTTGCCCCTCTTCCCGTTCATCCTCAGGACAAATTGCAACCTGTAGGGAACAGGAGCTTAAAGGTGCTGATTCTCCAAGTAGGGAGATTGCTAGTAAAGTAGCTGGAAAGGCGAACCCGAGCACAAGGAGATGAGAAATGAGGTGCGTATTAGAAACCTTTCAAAATCACACGGTGTACCATCTTCTGGGTTTCTCATGCATGTTTTCGATGTAGGCAGATGCCCTTGAACCTGGAGATTTGGGACCCATGGGATGGGTACCAGGCAGTATTACTTTAAAGGGTCTGCGTTTGCTCACCCAACCTCACCCAACCTTTCAGCCCCAAGAGTGTCCACCCTTATGTGTCATCCAGCTGTGGGTCTAGATATGGTCAATCCAGGTTGCATCACAGCCTCTGAACGAATTTTGTAAGAATTTCTCTCTCTTTCACTGTCTTTGTTTTACGGGTTTTTAAAAGTAATTTATTTTTATAATGGGGTTTAGCTGCTTTTCACGGCTGTGTTTATGCGGCTTTACACCCACTTGACTCACTTCCAGACAGATATCAATACATAGGTTTTAAGATTCTTACTAGTCACATATATTCTTGTGCGGTGAATAGGGGGTGTTGAGTCCAGTTCACTGAGCAAGGAGTAGGTCTTGTCTATTACATATTGGGTGTATGGAACGGTATCTGAGCGAATTTGAAACCCTTGTTTTATGCATCACCCCACCTCACCTTTCCCGCTCAGCAGCCATCGTGTGTTTTCTAAACGTGTGACTCTGTTCTGTTTTGTAATTCAGTTCAAGTGTAGCGGTTTTTACATTCCCTCTATAAGTGATAGCTTATGATAAGTGTCTTTTTCTGTGTGACTTATTTCACTTAGGATCATCGTACCTAAATCCACTCATCTTGCTTCTACTAGCCTTATGACATTGATTTCATGTCTGAGTGATATTCCATTGTACATAAGGACCACAACTTCTTTATCCATTTTTCTCTTTCCTGGGATATTTAAGGTGTCATGAAGTGGAGGTTCTTGTCAACAGAGCAGCCCTAAACTTTGGGGTGCCTGTGTCTTGCTGATTTTTAGTTTTCCCAATTTATACGCCCATGAGTGGACGTGCCCTATGCTCCCTAAGCTGTGTTTTTTCGATGTTTCAGGACACACCGTACACTTTTCCAGAGTGGCTGTTGGCAATTTACATCCCGCCCATCAGCGTAGCAAGGCTGCCATTTCTCCATGGCCTGTCCTGCATTTCTGGTTTTGACACTTTTTGCAGCATGGCACTTTTGACCGATGGGAAGCGAGACTTCTTTGTAGCACTGATTTGCCTTTCCAGGTTGCTTGGTTGGCCAAAAAGGGCGTATGCGTTTTTTCCTGAATATATTCAGGAAAAAACGCATACGCCCTTTTTGGCCAAGGGCATCATTGTCGACGTTTTGCCTCTTTTCATGTGCTTTAAAGGCGATTCGAATCTACCTCCTGAAATCTGTTTCCTGCAATTCTGCCTTGCTTTCAAATCCTCTTCGTTGCCTTCCCTCAATATATCTGTGGATGAGAGTTATCATTCATAACTCTGCGGGTTTCTGAATTGCAGTGTCCCTGAGCTCCATTTTTCAACTGGCTTTTTTGGGAGCTGGCCGCAAAAGCGCGGGATTGCCTCAGGCCCTATTCTGCTTCTGGGCGGCAGGCTTAGCCTGTGGTTAATTCTTCTTCCTGATGGGAAATAGAGTAACCTGTGCCTGTCCCAACACCTAGATCTAGTCTCTCATTGGTTGCCCCTCTTCCCGTTCATCCTCAGGACAAATTGCAACCTGTAGGGAACAGGAGCTTAAAGGTGCTGATTCTCCAAGTAGGGAGATTGCTAGTAAAGTAGCTGGAAAGGCGAACCCGAGCACAAGGAGATGAGAAATGAGGTGCGTATTAGAAACCTTTCAAAATCACACGGTGTACCATCTTCTGGGTTTCTCATGCATGTTTTCGATGTAGGCAGATGCCCTTGAACCTGGAGATTTGGGACCCATGGGATGGGTACCAGGCAGTATTACTTTAAAGGGTCTGCGTTTGCTCACCCAACCTCACCCAACCTTTCAGCCCCAAGAGTGTCCACCCTTATGTCTCATCCAGCTGTGGGTCTAGATATGTCAATCCAGGTTGCATCACAGCCTCTGAACGAATTTTGTAAGAATTTCTCTCTCTTTCACTGTCTTTGTTTTACGGGTTTTTAAAAGTAATTTATTTTTATAATGGGGTTTAGCTGCTTTTCACGGCTGTGTTTATGCGGCTTTACACCCACTTGACTCACTTCCAGACAGATATCAATACATAGGTTTTAAGATTCTTACTAGTCACATATATTCTTGTGCGGTGAATAGGGGGTGTTGAGTCCAGTTCACTGAGCAAGGAGTAGGTCTTGTCTATTACATATTGGGTGTATGGAACGGTATCTGAGCGAATTTGAAACCCTTGTTTTATGCATCACCCCACCTCACCTTTCCCGCTCAGCAGCCATCGTGTGTTTTCTAAACGTGTGACTCTGTTCTGTTTTGTAATTCAGTTCAAGTGTAGCGGTTTTTACATTCCCTCTATAAGTGATAGCTTATGATAAGTGTCTTTTTCTGTGTGACTTATTTCACTTAGGATCATCGTACCTAAATCCACTCATCTTGCCTCTACTAGCCTTATGACATTGATTTCATGTCTGAGTGATATTCCATTGTACATAAGGACCACAACTTCTTTATCCATTTTTCTCTTTCCTGGGATATTTAAGGTGTCATGAAGTGGAGGTTCTTGTCAACAGAGCAGCCCTAAACATTGGGGTGCCTGTGTCTTGCTGATTTTTAGTTTTCCCAATTTATACGCCCATGAGTGGACGTGCCCTATGCTCCCTAAGCTGTGTTTTTTCGATGTTTCAGGACACACCGTACACTTTTCCAGAGTGGCTGTTGGCAATTTACATCCCGCCCATCAGCGTAGCAAGGCTGCCATTTCTCCATGGCCTGTCCTGTATTTCTGGTTTTGACACTTTTTGCAGCATGGCCCTTTTGACCGATGGGAAGCGAGACTTCTTTGTAGCACTGACTTGCCTTTCCAGGTTGCTTGGTTGGCCAAAAAGGGCGTATGCGTTTTTTCCTGAATATATTCAGGAAAAAACGCATACGCCCTTTTTGGCCAAGGGCATCATTGTCGACGTTTTGCCGCTTTTCATGTGCTTTAAAGGCGATTCGAATCTACCTCCTGAAATCTGTTTCCTGCAATTCTGCCTTGCTTTCAAATCCTCTTCGTTGCCTTCCCTCAATATATCTGTGGATGAGAGTTATCATTCATAACTCTGCGGGTTTCTGAATTGCAGTGTCCCTGAGCTCCATTTTTCAACTGGCTTTTTTGGGAGCTGGCCGCAAAAGCGCGGGATTGCCTCAGGCCCTATTCTGCTTCTGGGCGGCAGGCTTAGCCTGTGGTTAATTCTTCTTCCTGATGGGAAATAGAGTGACCTGTGCCTGTCCCAACACCTAGATCTAGTCTCTCATTGGTTGCCCCTCTTCCCGTTCATCCTCAGGACAAATTGCAACCTGTAGGGAACAGGAGCTTAAAGGTGCTGATTCTCCAAGTAGGGAGATTGCTAGTAAAGTAGCTGGAAAGGCGAACCCGAGCACAAGGAGATGAGAAATGAGGTGCGTATTAGAAACCTTTCAAAATCACACGGTGTACCATCTTCTGGGTTTCTCATGCATGTTTTCGATGTAGGAAGATGCCCTTCAACCTGGAGATTTGGGACCCATGGGATGGGTACCAGGCAGTATTACTTTAAAGGGTCTGCGTTTGCTCACCCAACCTCACCCAACCTTTCAGCCCCAAGAGTGTCCACCCTTATGTCTCATCCAGCTGTGGGTCTAGATATGTCAATCCAGGGTGCATCACAGCCTCTGAACGAATTTTGTAAGAATTTCTCTCTCTTTCACTGTCTTTGTTTTACGGGTTTTTAAAAGTAATTTATTTTTATAATGGGGTTTAGCTGCTTTTCACGGCTGTGTTTATGCGGCTTTACACCCACTTGACTCACTTCCAGACAGATATCAATACATAGGTTTTAAGATTCTTACTAGTCTCATATATTCTTGTGCGGTGAATAGGGGGTGTTGAGTCCAGTTCACTGAGCAAGGAGTAGGTATTGTCTATTACATATTGGGTGTATGGAACGGTATCTGAGCGAATTTGAAACCCTTGTTTTATGCATCACCCCACCTCACCTTTCCCGTTAAGCAGCCACAGTGTGTTTTCTAAATGTGTGACTCTGTTCTGTTTTGTAATTCAGTTCAAGTGTAGCGGTTTTTACATTCCTTCTATAAGTGATAGCTTATGATAAGTGTCTTTTTCTGTGTGACTTATTTCACTTAGGATCATCGTACCTAAATCCACTCATCTTGCTTCTACTAGCCTTATGACATTGATTTCATGTCTGAGTGATATTCCATTGTACATAAGGACCACAACTTCTTTATCCATTTTTCTCTTTCCTGGGATATTTAAGGTGTCATGAAGTGGAGGTTCTTGTCAACAGAGCAGCCCTAAACTTTGGGGTGCCTGTGTCTTGCTGATTTTTAGTTTTCCCAATTTATACGCCCATGAGAGGACGTGCCCTATGCTCCCTAAGCTGTGTTTTTTCGATGTTTCAGGACACACCATACACTTTTCCAGAGTGGCTGTTGGCAATTTACATCCCGCCCATCAGCGTAGCAAGGCTGCCATTTCTCCATGGCCTGTCCTGCATTTCTGGTTTTGACACTTTTTGCAGCATGGCACTTTTGACCGATGGGAAGCGAGACTTCTTTGTAGCACTGATTTGCCTTTCCAGGTTGCTTGGTTGGCCAAAAAGGGCGTATGCTTTTTTTCCTGAATATATTCAGGAAAAAACGCATACGCCCTTTTTGGCCAAGGGCATCATTGTCGACGTTTTGCCTCTTTTCATGTGCTTTAAAGGCGATTCGAATCTACCTCCTGAAATCTGTTTCCTGCAATTCTGCCTTGCTTTCAAATCCTCTTCGTTGCCTTCCCTCAATATATCTGTGGATGAGAGTTATCAGTTATAGCTCTGCGGGTTTGTGAATTGCAGTGTCCCTGAGCTCCATTTTTCAACTGGCTTTTTTGGGAGCTGGCCGCAAAAGCGCGGGATTGCCTCAGGCCCTATTCTGCTTCTGGGCGGCGGGCGGCAGGCTGAGCCTGTGGTTAATTCTTCTTCCTGATGGGAAAATAGAGTGACCTGTGCCTGTCCCAACACATAGATCTAGTCTCTCATTGGTTGCCCCTCTTCCCGTTCATCCTCAGGACAAATTGCATCCTGTAGGGGACAGGAGCTTAAAGTGCTGATTCTCCAAGTAGGGAGATTGCTAGTAAAGTAGCTGGAAAGGCGAACCCGAGCACAAGGAGATGAGAAATGAGGTGCGTATTAGAAACCTTTCAAAATCACACGGTGTACCATCTTCTGGGTTTCTCATGCATGTTTTCGATGTAGGCAGATGCCCTTGAACCTGGAGATTTGGGACCCATGGGATGGGTACCAGGCAGTATTACTTTAAAGGGTCTGCGTTTGCTCACCCAACCTCACCCAACCTTTCAGCCCCAAGAGTGTCCACCCTTATGTCTCATCCAGCTGTGGGTCTAGATATGTCAATCCAGGTTGCATCACAGCCTCTGAACGAATTGTGTAAGAATTTCTCTCTCTTTCACTGTCTTTGTTTTACGGGTTTTTAAAAGTAATTTATTTTTATAATGGGGTTTAGCTGCTTTTCACGGCTGTGTTTATGCGGCTTTACACCCACTTGACTCACTTCCAGACAGATATCAATAAATAGGTTTTAAGATTCTTACTAGTCACATATATTCTTGTGCGGTGAATAGGGGGTGTTGAGTCCAGTTCACTGAGCAAGGAGTAGGTCTTGTCTATTACATATTGGGTGTATGGAACGGTATCTGAGCGAATTTGAAACCCTTGTTTTATGCATCACCCCACCTCACCTTTCCCGCTCAGCAGCCATCATGTGTTTTCTAAACGTGTGACTCTGTTCTGTTTTGTAATTCAGTTCAAGTGTAGCGGTTTTTACATTCCCTCTATAAGTGATAGCTTATGATAAGTGTCTTTTTCTGTGTGACTTATTTCACTTAGGATCATCGTACCTAAATCCACTCATCTTGCCTCTACTAGCCTTATGACATTGATTTCATGTCTGAGTGATATTCCATTGTACATAAGGACCACAACTTCTTTATCCATTTTTCTCTTTCCTGGGATATTTAAGGTGTCATGAAGTGGAGGTTCTTGTCAACAGAGCAGCCCTAAACTTTGGGGTGCCTGTGTCTTGCTGATTTTTAGTTTTCCCAATTTATACGCCCATGAGTGGACGTGCCCTATGCTCCCTAAGCTGTGTTTTTTCGATGTTTCAGGACACACCGTACACTTTTCCAGAGTGGCTGTTGGCAATTTACATCCCGCCCATCAGCGTAGCAAGGCTGCCATTTCTCCATGGCCTGTCCTGCATTTCTGGTTTTGACACTTTTTGCAGCATGGCACTTTTGACCGATGGGAAGCGAGACTTCTTTGTAGCACTGATTTGCCTTTCCAGGTTGCTTGGTTGGCCAAAAAGGGCGTATGCGTTTTTTCCTGAATATATTCAGGAAAAAACGCATACGCCCTTTTTGGCCAAGGGCATCATTGTCGACGTTTTGCCGCTTTTCATGTGCTTTAAAGGCGATTCGAATCTACCTCCTGAAATCTGTTTCCTGCAATTCTGCCTTGCTTTCAAATCCTCTTCGTTGCCTTCCCTCAATATATCTGTGGATGAGAGTTATCATTCATAACTCTGCGGGTTTCTGAATTGCAGTGTCCCTGAGCTCCATTTTTCAACTGGCTTTTTTGGGAGCTGGCCGCAAAAGCGCGGGATTGCCTCAGGCCCTATTCTGCTTCTGGGCGGCAGGCTTAGCCTGTGGTTAATTCTTCTTCCTGATGGGAAATAGAGTGACCTGTGCCTGTCCCAACACCTAGATCTAGTCTCTCATTGGTTGCCCCTCTTCCCGTTCATCCTCAGGACAAATTGCAACCTGTAGGGAACAGGAGCTTAAAGGTGCTGATTCTCCAAGTAGGGAGGTTGCTAGTAAAGTAGCTGGAAAGGCGAACCCGAGCACAAGGAGATGAGAAATGAGGTGCGTATTAGAAACCTTTCAAAATCACACGGTGTACCATCTTCTGGGTTTCTCATGCATGTTTTCGATGTAGGAAGATGCCCTTGAACCTGGAGATTTGGGACCCATGGGATGGGTACCAGGCAGTATTACTTTAAAGGGTCTGCGTTTGCTTACCCAACCTCACCCAACCTTTCAGCCCCAAGAGTGTCCACCCTTATGTCTCATCCAGCTGTGGGTCTATATATGGTCAATCCAGGTTGCATCACAGCCTCTGAACGAATTTTGTAAGAATTTCTCTCTCTTTCACTGTCTTTGTTTTACGGGTTTTTAAAAGTAATTTATTTTTATAATGGGGTTTAGCTGCTTTTCACGGCTGTGTTTATGCGGCTTTACACCCACTTGACTCACTTCCAGACAGATATCAATACATAGGTTTTAAGATTCTTACTAGTCACATATATTCTTGTGCGGTGAATAGGGGGTGTTGAGTCCAGTTCACTGAGCAAGGAGTAGGTCTTGTCTATTACATATTGGGTGTATGGAACGGTATCTGAGCGAATTTGAAACCCTTGTTTTATGCATCACCCCACCTCACCTTTCCCGTTAAGCAGCCATAGTGTGTTTTCTAAACGTGTGACTCTGTTCTGTTTTGTAATTCAGTTCAAGTGTAGCGGTTTTTACATTCCCTCTATAAGTGATAGCTTATGATAAGTGTCTTTTTCTGTGTGACTTATTTCACTTAGGATCATCGTACCTAAATCCACTCATCTTGCCTCTACTAGCCTTATGACATTGATTTCATGTCTGAGTGATATTCCATTGTACATAAGGACCACAACTTCTTTATCCATTTTTCTCTTTCCTGGGATATTTAAGGTGTCATGAAGTGGAGGTTCTTGTCAACAGAGCAGCCCTAAACTTTGGGGTGCCTGTGTCTTGCTGATTTTTAGTTTTCCCAATTTATACGCCCATGAGTGGACGTGCCCTATGCTCCCTAAGCTGTGTTTTTTCGATGTTTCAGGACACACCGTACACTTTTCCAGAGTGGCTGTTGGCAATTTACATCCCGCCCATCAGCGTAGCAAGGCTGCCATTTCTCCATGGCCTGTCCTGCATTTCTGGTTTTGACACTTTTTGCAGCATGGCACTTTTGACCGATGGGAAGCGAGACTTCTTTGTAGCACTGATTTGCCTTTCCAGGTTGCTTGGTTGGCCAAAAAGGGCGTATGCTTTTTTTCCTGAATATATTCAGGAAAAAACGCATACGCCCTGTTTGGCCAAGGGCATCATTGTCGTCGTTTTGCCACTTTTCATATGCTTTAAAGGCGATTCGAATCTACCTCCTGAAACCTGTTTCCTGAAATTCTGCCTTGCTTTCAAATCCTCTTCGTTGCCTTCCCTCAATATATCTGTGGATGAGAGTTATCATTTATAGCTCTGCGGGTTTGTGAATTGCAGTGTCCCTGAGCTCCATTTTTCAACTGGCTTTTTTGGGAGCTGGCCGCAAAAGCGCGGGATTGCCTCAGGCCCTATTCTGCTTCTGGGCAGCAGGCTGAGCCTGTGGTTAATTCTTCTTCCTGATGGGAAAATAGAGTGACCTGTGCCTGTCCCAACACATAGATCTAGTCTCTCATTGGTTGCCCCTCTTCCCGTTCATCCTCAGGACAAATTGCAACCTGTAGGGAACAGGAGCTTAAAGGTGCTGATTCTCCAAGTAGGGAGATTGCTAGTAAAGTAGCTGGAAAGGCGAACCCGAGCACAAGGAGATGAGAAATGAGGTGCGTATTAGAAACCTTTCAAAATCACACGGTGTACCATCTTCTGGGTTTCTCATGCATGTTTTCGATGTAGGCAGATGCCCTTGAACCTGGAGATTTGGGACCCATGGGATGGGTACCAGGCAGTATTACTTTAAAGGGTCTGCGTTTGCTCACCCAACCTCACCCAACCTTTCAGCCCCAAGAGTGTCCACCCTTATGTCTCATCCAGCTGTGGGTCTAGATATGTCAATCCAGGTTGCATCACAGCCTCTGAACGAATTTTGTAAGAATTTCTCTCTCTTTCACTGTCTTTGTTTTACGGGTGTTTAAAAGTAATTTATTTTTATAATGGGGTTTAGCTGCTTTTCACGGCTGTGTTTATGCGGCTTTACACCCACTTGACTCACTTCCAGACAGATATCAATACATAGGTTTTAAGATTCTTACTAGTCACATATATTCTTGTGCGGTGAATAGGGGGTGTTGAGTCCAGTTCACTGAGCAAGGAGTA
The DNA here is from genome assembly GCF_028021215.1 of Eschrichtius robustus. Taxonomy (NCBI): domain Eukaryota; kingdom Metazoa; phylum Chordata; class Mammalia; order Artiodactyla; family Eschrichtiidae; genus Eschrichtius; species Eschrichtius robustus. Next base: position 483,292 of record NW_027175200.1, read on the forward strand.
GGTCTTGTCTATTACATATTGGGTGTATGGAACGGTATCTGAGCGAATTTGAAACCCTTGTTTTATGCATCACCCCACCTCACCTTTCCCGCTCAGCAGCCATCGTGTGTTTTCTAAACGTGTGACTCTGTTCTGTTTTGTAATTCAGTTCAAGTGTAGCGGTTTTTACATTCCCTCTATAAGTGATAGCTTATGATAAGTGTCTTTTTCTGTGTGACTTATTTCACTTAGGATCATCGTACCTAAATCCACTCATCTTGCCTCTACTAGCCTTATGACATTGATTTCATGTCTGAGTGATATTCCATTGTACATAAGGACCACAACTTCTTTATCCATTTTTCTCTTTCCTGGGATATTTAAGGTGTCATGAAGTGGAGGTTCTTGTCAACAGAGCAGCCCTAAACATTGGGGTGCCTGTGTCTTGCTGATTTTTAGTTTTCCCAATTTATACGCCCATGAGTGGACGTGCCCTATGCTCCCTAAGCTGTGTTTTTTCGATGTTTCAGGACACACCGTACACTTTTCCAGAGTGGCTGTTGGCAATTTACATCCCGCCCATCAGCGTAGCAAGGCTGCCATTTCTCCATGGCCTGTCCTGCATTTCTGGTTTTGACACTTTTTGCAGCATGGCACTTTTGACCGATGGGAAGCGAGACTTCTTTGTAGCACTGATTTGCCTTTCCAGGTTGCTTGGTTGGCCAAAAAGGGCGTATGCGTTTTTTCCTGAATATATTCAGGAAAAAACGCATACGCCCTTTTTGGCCAAGGGCATCATTGTCGACGTTTTGCCTCTTTTCATGTGCTTTAAAGGCGATTCGAATCTACCTCCTGAAATCTGTTTCCTGCAATTCTGCCTTGCTTTCAAATCCTCTTCGTTGCCTTCCCTCAATATATCTGTGGATGAGAGTTATCATTCATAACTCTGCGGGTTTCTGAATTGCAGTGTCCCTGAGCTCCATTTTTCAACTGGCTTTTTTGGGAGCTGGCCGCAAAAGCGCGGGATTGCCTCAGGCCCTATTCTGCTTCTGGGCGGCAGGCTTAGCCTGTGGTTAATTCTTCTTCCTGATGGGAAATAGAGTAACCTGTGCCTGTCCCAACACCTAGATCTAGTCTCTCATTGGTTGCCCCTCTTCCCGTTCATCCTCAGGACAAATTGCAACCTGTAGGGAACAGGAGCTTAAAGGTGCTGATTCTCCAAGTAGGGAGATTGCTAGTAAAGTAGCTGGAAAGGCGAACCCGAGCACAAGGAGATGAGAAATGAGGTGCGTATTAGAAACCTTTCAAAATCACACGGTGTACCATCTTCTGGGTTTCTCATGCATGTTTTCGATGTAGGCAGATGCCCTTGAACCTGGAGATTTGGGACCCATGGGATGGGTACCAGGCAGTATTACTTTAAAGGGTCTGCGTTTGCTCACCCAACCTCACCCAACCTTTCAGCCCCAAGAGTGTCCACCCTTATGTCTCATCCAGCTGTGGGTCTAGATATGTCAATCCAGGTTGCATCACAGCCTCTGAACGAATTTTGTAAGAATTTCTCTCTCTTTCACTGTCTTTGTTTTACGGGTTTTTAAAAGTAATTTATTTTTATAATGGGGTTTAGCTGCTTTTCACGGCTGTGTTTATGCGGCTTTACACCCACTTGACTCACTTCCAGACAGATATCAATACATAGGTTTTAAGATTCTTACTAGTCACATATATTCTTGTGCGGTGAATAGGGGGTGTTGAGTCCAGTTCACTGAGCAAGGAGTAGGTCTTGTCTATTACATATTGGGTGTATGGAACGGTATCTGAGCGAATTTGAAACCCTTGTTTTATGCATCACCCCACCTCACCTTTCCCGCTCAGCAGCCATCGTGTGTTTTCTAAACGTGTGACTCTGTTCTGTTTTGTAATTCAGTTCAAGTGTAGCGGTTTTTACATTCCCTCTATAAGTGATAGCTTATGATAAGTGTCTTTTTCTGTGTGACTTATTTCACTTAGGATCATCGTACCTAAATCCACTCATCTTGCCTCTACTAGCCTTATGACATTGATTTCATGTCTGAGTGATATTCCATTGTACATAAGGACCACAACTTCTTTATCCATTTTTCTCTTTCCTGGGATATTTAAGGTGTCATGAAGTGGAGGTTCTTGTCAACAGAGCAGCCCTAAACATTGGGGTGCCTGTGTCTTGCTGATTTTTAGTTTTCCCAATTTATACGCCCATGAGTGGACGTGCCCTATGCTCCCTAAGCTGTGTTTTTTCGATGTTTCAGGACACACCGTACACTTTTCCAGAGTGGCTGTTGGCAATTTACATCCCGCCCATCAGCGTAGCAAGGCTGCCATTTCTCCATGGCCTGTCCTGTATTTCTGGTTTTGACACTTTTTGCAGCATGGCCCTTTTGACCGATGGGAAGCGAGACTTCTTTGTAGCACTGACTTGCCTTTCCAGGTTGCTTGGTTGGCCAAAAAGGGCGTATGCGTTTTTTCCTGAATATATTCAGGAAAAAACGCATACGCCCTTTTTGGCCAAGGGCATCATTGTCGACGTTTTGCCGCTTTTCATGTGCTTTAAAGGCGATTCGAATCTACCTCCTGAAATCTGTTTCCTGCAATTCTGCCTTGCTTTCAAATCCTCTTCGTTGCCTTCCCTCAATATATCTGTGGATGAGAGTTATCATTCATAACTCTGCGGGTTTCTGAATTGCAGTGTCCCTGAGCTCCATTTTTCAACTGGCTTTTTTGGGAGCTGGCCGCAAAAGCGCGGGATTGCCTCAGGCCCTATTCTGCTTCTGGGCGGCAGGCTTAGCCTGTGGTTAATTCTTCTTCCTGATGGGAAATAGAGTGACCTGTGCCTGTCCCAACACCTAGATCTAGTCTCTCATTGGTTGCCCCTCTTCCCGTTCATCCTCAGGACAAATTGCAACCTGTAGGGAACAGGAGCTTAAAGGTGCTGATTCTCCAAGTAGGGAGATTGCTAGTAAAGTAGCTGGAAAGGCGAACCCGAGCACAAGGAGATGAGAAATGAGGTGCGTATTAGAAACCTTTCAAAATCACACGGTGTACCATCTTCTGGGTTTCTCATGCATGTTTTCGATGTAGGAAGATGCCCTTCAACCTGGAGATTTGGGACCCATGGGATGGGTACCAGGCAGTATTACTTTAAAGGGTCTGCGTTTGCTCACCCAACCTCACCCAACCTTTCAGCCCCAAGAGTGTCCACCCTTATGTCTCATCCAGCTGTGGGTCTAGATATGTCAATCCAGGGTGCATCACAGCCTCTGAACGAATTTTGTAAGAATTTCTCTCTCTTTCACTGTCTTTGTTTTACGGGTTTTTAAAAGTAATTTATTTTTATAATGGGGTTTAGCTGCTTTTCACGGCTGTGTTTATGCGGCTTTACACCCACTTGACTCACTTCCAGACAGATATCAATACATAGGTTTTAAGATTCTTACTAGTCTCATATATTCTTGTGCGGTGAATAGGGGGTGTTGAGTCCAGTTCACTGAGCAAGGAGTAGGTATTGTCTATTACATATTGGGTGTATGGAACGGTATCTGAGCGAATTTGAAACCCTTGTTTTATGCATCACCCCACCTCACCTTTCCCGTTAAGCAGCCACAGTGTGTTTTCTAAATGTGTGACTCTGTTCTGTTTTGTAATTCAGTTCAAGTGTAGCGGTTTTTACATTCCTTCTATAAGTGATAGCTTATGATAAGTGTCTTTTTCTGTGTGACTTATTTCACTTAGGATCATCGTACCTAAATCCACTCATCTTGCTTCTACTAGCCTTATGACATTGATTTCATGTCTGAGTGATATTCCATTGTACATAAGGACCACAACTTCTTTATCCATTTTTCTCTTTCCTGGGATATTTAAGGTGTCATGAAGTGGAGGTTCTTGTCAACAGAGCAGCCCTAAACTTTGGGGTGCCTGTGTCTTGCTGATTTTTAGTTTTCCCAATTTATACGCCCATGAGAGGACGTGCCCTATGCTCCCTAAGCTGTGTTTTTTCGATGTTTCAGGACACACCATACACTTTTCCAGAGTGGCTGTTGGCAATTTACATCCCGCCCATCAGCGTAGCAAGGCTGCCATTTCTCCATGGCCTGTCCTGCATTTCTGGTTTTGACACTTTTTGCAGCATGGCACTTTTGACCGATGGGAAGCGAGACTTCTTTGTAGCACTGATTTGCCTTTCCAGGTTGCTTGGTTGGCCAAAAAGGGCGTATGCTTTTTTTCCTGAATATATTCAGGAAAAAACGCATACGCCCTTTTTGGCCAAGGGCATCATTGTCGACGTTTTGCCTCTTTTCATGTGCTTTAAAGGCGATTCGAATCTACCTCCTGAAATCTGTTTCCTGCAATTCTGCCTTGCTTTCAAATCCTCTTCGTTGCCTTCCCTCAATATATCTGTGGATGAGAGTTATCAGTTATAGCTCTGCGGGTTTGTGAATTGCAGTGTCCCTGAGCTCCATTTTTCAACTGGCTTTTTTGGGAGCTGGCCGCAAAAGCGCGGGATTGCCTCAGGCCCTATTCTGCTTCTGGGCGGCGGGCGGCAGGCTGAGCCTGTGGTTAATTCTTCTTCCTGATGGGAAAATAGAGTGACCTGTGCCTGTCCCAACACATAGATCTAGTCTCTCATTGGTTGCCCCTCTTCCCGTTCATCCTCAGGACAAATTGCATCCTGTAGGGGACAGGAGCTTAAAGTGCTGATTCTCCAAGTAGGGAGATTGCTAGTAAAGTAGCTGGAAAGGCGAACCCGAGCACAAGGAGATGAGAAATGAGGTGCGTATTAGAAACCTTTCAAAATCACACGGTGTACCATCTTCTGGGTTTCTCATGCATGTTTTCGATGTAGGCAGATGCCCTTGAACCTGGAGATTTGGGACCCATGGGATGGGTACCAGGCAGTATTACTTTAAAGGGTCTGCGTTTGCTCACCCAACCTCACCCAACCTTTCAGCCCCAAGAGTGTCCACCCTTATGTCTCATCCAGCTGTGGGTCTAGATATGTCAATCCAGGTTGCATCACAGCCTCTGAACGAATTGTGTAAGAATTTCTCTCTCTTTCACTGTCTTTGTTTTACGGGTTTTTAAAAGTAATTTATTTTTATAATGGGGTTTAGCTGCTTTTCACGGCTGTGTTTATGCGGCTTTACACCCACTTGACTCACTTCCAGACAGATATCAATAAATAGGTTTTAAGATTCTTACTAGTCACATATATTCTTGTGCGGTGAATAGGGGGTGTTGAGTCCAGTTCACTGAGCAAGGAGTAGGTCTTGTCTATTACATATTGGGTGTATGGAACGGTATCTGAGCGAATTTGAAACCCTTGTTTTATGCATCACCCCACCTCACCTTTCCCGCTCAGCAGCCATCATGTGTTTTCTAAACGTGTGACTCTGTTCTGTTTTGTAATTCAGTTCAAGTGTAGCGGTTTTTACATTCCCTCTATAAGTGATAGCTTATGATAAGTGTCTTTTTCTGTGTGACTTATTTCACTTAGGATCATCGTACCTAAATCCACTCATCTTGCCTCTACTAGCCTTATGACATTGATTTCATGTCTGAGTGATATTCCATTGTACATAAGGACCACAACTTCTTTATCCATTTTTCTCTTTCCTGGGATATTTAAGGTGTCATGAAGTGGAGGTTCTTGTCAACAGAGCAGCCCTAAACTTTGGGGTGCCTGTGTCTTGCTGATTTTTAGTTTTCCCAATTTATACGCCCATGAGTGGACGTGCCCTATGCTCCCTAAGCTGTGTTTTTTCGATGTTTCAGGACACACCGTACACTTTTCCAGAGTGGCTGTTGGCAATTTACATCCCGCCCATCAGCGTAGCAAGGCTGCCATTTCTCCATGGCCTGTCCTGCATTTCTGGTTTTGACACTTTTTGCAGCATGGCACTTTTGACCGATGGGAAGCGAGACTTCTTTGTAGCACTGATTTGCCTTTCCAGGTTGCTTGGTTGGCCAAAAAGGGCGTATGCGTTTTTTCCTGAATATATTCAGGAAAAAACGCATACGCCCTTTTTGGCCAAGGGCATCATTGTCGACGTTTTGCCGCTTTTCATGTGCTTTAAAGGCGATTCGAATCTACCTCCTGAAATCTGTTTCCTGCAATTCTGCCTTGCTTTCAAATCCTCTTCGTTGCCTTCCCTCAATATATCTGTGGATGAGAGTTATCATTCATAACTCTGCGGGTTTCTGAATTGCAGTGTCCCTGAGCTCCATTTTTCAACTGGCTTTTTTGGGAGCTGGCCGCAAAAGCGCGGGATTGCCTCAGGCCCTATTCTGCTTCTGGGCGGCAGGCTTAGCCTGTGGTTAATTCTTCTTCCTGATGGGAAATAGAGTGACCTGTGCCTGTCCCAACACCTAGATCTAGTCTCTCATTGGTTGCCCCTCTTCCCGTTCATCCTCAGGACAAATTGCAACCTGTAGGGAACAGGAGCTTAAAGGTGCTGATTCTCCAAGTAGGGAGGTTGCTAGTAAAGTAGCTGGAAAGGCGAACCCGAGCACAAGGAGATGAGAAATGAGGTGCGTATTAGAAACCTTTCAAAATCACACGGTGTACCATCTTCTGGGTTTCTCATGCATGTTTTCGATGTAGGAAGATGCCCTTGAACCTGGAGATTTGGGACCCATGGGATGGGTACCAGGCAGTATTACTTTAAAGGGTCTGCGTTTGCTTACCCAACCTCACCCAACCTTTCAGCCCCAAGAGTGTCCACCCTTATGTCTCATCCAGCTGTGGGTCTATATATGGTCAATCCAGGTTGCATCACAGCCTCTGAACGAATTTTGTAAGAATTTCTCTCTCTTTCACTGTCTTTGTTTTACGGGTTTTTAAAAGTAATTTATTTTTATAATGGGGTTTAGCTGCTTTTCACGGCTGTGTTTATGCGGCTTTACACCCACTTGACTCACTTCCAGACAGATATCAATACATAGGTTTTAAGATTCTTACTAGTCACATATATTCTTGTGCGGTGAATAGGGGGTGTTGAGTCCAGTTCACTGAGCAAGGAGTAGGTCTTGTCTATTACATATTGGGTGTATGGAACGGTATCTGAGCGAATTTGAAACCCTTGTTTTATGCATCACCCCACCTCACCTTTCCCGTTAAGCAGCCATAGTGTGTTTTCTAAACGTGTGACTCTGTTCTGTTTTGTAATTCAGTTCAAGTGTAGCGGTTTTTACATTCCCTCTATAAGTGATAGCTTATGATAAGTGTCTTTTTCTGTGTGACTTATTTCACTTAGGATCATCGTACCTAAATCCACTCATCTTGCCTCTACTAGCCTTATGACATTGATTTCATGTCTGAGTGATATTCCATTGTACATAAGGACCACAACTTCTTTATCCATTTTTCTCTTTCCTGGGATATTTAAGGTGTCATGAAGTGGAGGTTCTTGTCAACAGAGCAGCCCTAAACTTTGGGGTGCCTGTGTCTTGCTGATTTTTAGTTTTCCCAATTTATACGCCCATGAGTGGACGTGCCCTATGCTCCCTAAGCTGTGTTTTTTCGATGTTTCAGGACACACCGTACACTTTTCCAGAGTGGCTGTTGGCAATTTACATCCCGCCCATCAGCGTAGCAAGGCTGCCATTTCTCCATGGCCTGTCCTGCATTTCTGGTTTTGACACTTTTTGCAGCATGGCACTTTTGACCGATGGGAAGCGAGACTTCTTTGTAGCACTGATTTGCCTTTCCAGGTTGCTTGGTTGGCCAAAAAGGGCGTATGCTTTTTTTCCTGAATATATTCAGGAAAAAACGCATACGCCCTGTTTGGCCAAGGGCATCATTGTCGTCGTTTTGCCACTTTTCATATGCTTTAAAGGCGATTCGAATCTACCTCCTGAAACCTGTTTCCTGAAATTCTGCCTTGCTTTCAAATCCTCTTCGTTGCCTTCCCTCAATATATCTGTGGATGAGAGTTATCATTTATAGCTCTGCGGGTTTGTGAATTGCAGTGTCCCTGAGCTCCATTTTTCAACTGGCTTTTTTGGGAGCTGGCCGCAAAAGCGCGGGATTGCCTCAGGCCCTATTCTGCTTCTGGGCAGCAGGCTGAGCCTGTGGTTAATTCTTCTTCCTGATGGGAAAATAGAGTGACCTGTGCCTGTCCCAACACATAGATCTAGTCTCTCATTGGTTGCCCCTCTTCCCGTTCATCCTCAGGACAAATTGCAACCTGTAGGGAACAGGAGCTTAAAGGTGCTGATTCTCCAAGTAGGGAGATTGCTAGTAAAGTAGCTGGAAAGGCGAACCCGAGCACAAGGAGATGAGAAATGAGGTGCGTATTAGAAACCTTTCAAAATCACACGGTGTACCATCTTCTGGGTTTCTCATGCATGTTTTCGATGTAGGCAGATGCCCTTGAACCTGGAGATTTGGGACCCATGGGATGGGTACCAGGCAGTATTACTTTAAAGGGTCTGCGTTTGCTCACCCAACCTCACCCAACCTTTCAGCCCCAAGAGTGTCCACCCTTATGTCTCATCCAGCTGTGGGTCTAGATATGTCAATCCAGGTTGCATCACAGCCTCTGAACGAATTTTGTAAGAATTTCTCTCTCTTTCACTGTCTTTGTTTTACGGGTGTTTAAAAGTAATTTATTTTTATAATGGGGTTTAGCTGCTTTTCACGGCTGTGTTTATGCGGCTTTACACCCACTTGACTCACTTCCAGACAGATATCAATACATAGGTTTTAAGATTCTTACTAGTCACATATATTCTTGTGCGGTGAATAGGGGGTGTTGAGTCCAGTTCACTGAGCAAGGAGTAGGTCTTGTCTATTACATATTGGGTGTATGGAACGGTATCTGAGCGAATTTGAAACCCTTGTTTTATGCATCACCCCACCTCACCTTTCCCGCTCAGCAGCCATCGTGTGTTTTCTAAACGTGTGACTCTGTTCTGTTTTGTAATTCAGTTCAAGTGTAGCGGTTTTTACATTCCCTCTATAAGTGATAGCTTATGATAAGTGTCTTTTTCTGTGTGACTTATTTCACTTAGGATCATCGTACCTAAATCCACTCATCTTGCCTCTACTAGCCTTATGACATTGATTTCATGTCTGAGTGATATTCCATTGTACATAAGGACCACAACTTCTTTATCCATTTTTCTCTTTCCTGGGATATTTAAGGTGTCATGAAGTGGAGGTTCTTGTCAACAGAGCAGCCCTAAACATTGGGGTGCCTGTGTCTTGCTGATTTTTAGTTTTCCCAATTTATACGCCCATGAGTGGACGTGCCCTATGCTCCCTAAGCTGTGTTTTTTCGATGTTTCAGGACACACCGTACACTTTTCCAGAGTGGCTGTTGGCAATTTACATCCCGCCCATCAGCGTAGCAAGGCTGCCATTTCTCCATGGCCTGTCCTGTATTTCTGGTTTTGACACTTTTTGCAGCATGGCCCTTTTGACCGATGGGAAGCGAGACTTCTTTGTAGCACTGATTTGCCTTTCCAGGTTGCTTGGTTGGCCAAAAAGGGCGTATGCGTTTTTTCCTGAATATATTCAGGAAAAAACGCATACGCACTTTTTGGCCAAGGGCATCATTGTCGACGTTTTGCCGCTTTTCATGTGCTTTAAAGGAGATTCGAATCTACCTCCTGAAATCTGTTTCCTGCAATTCTGCCTTGCTTTCAAATCCTCTTCGTTGCCTTCCCTCAATATATCTGTGGATGAGAGTTATCATTCATAACTCTGCGGGTTTCTGAATTGCAGTGTCCCTGAGCTCCATTTTTCAACTGGCTTTTTTGGGAGCTGGCCGCAAAAGCGCGGGATTGCCTCAGGCCCTATTCTGCTTCTGGGCGGCAGGCTTAGCCTGTGGTTAATTCTTCTTCCTGATGGGAAATAGAGTGACCTGTGCCTGTCCCAACACCTAGATCTAGTCTCTCATTGGTTGCCCCTCTTCCCGTTCATCCTCAGGACAAATTGCAACCTGTAGGGAACAGGAGCTTAAAGGTGCTGATTCTCCAAGTAGGGAGATTGCTAGTAAAGTAGCTGGAAAGGCGAACCCGAGCACAAGGAGATGAGAAATGAGGTGCGTATTAGAAACCTTTCAAAATCACACGGTGTACCATCTTCTGGGTTTCTCATGCATGTTTTCGATGTAGGCAGATGCCCTTGAACCTGGAGATTTGGGACCCATGGGATGGGTACCAGGCAGTATTACTTTAAAGGGTCTGCGTTTGCTCACCCAACCTCACCCAACCTTTCAGCCCCAAGAGTGTCCACCCTTATGTCTCATCCAGCTGTGGGTCTAGATATGGTCAATCCAGGTTGCATCACAGCCTCTGAACGAATTTTGTAAGAATTTCTCTCTCTTTCACTGTCTTTGTTTTACGGGTTTTTAAAAGTAATTTATTTTTATAATGGGGTTTAGCTGCTTTTCACGGCTGTGTTTATGCGGCTTTACACCCACTTGACTCACTTCCAGACAGATATCAATACATAGGTTTTAAGATTCTTACTAGTCACATATATTCTTGTGCGGTGAATAGGGGGTGTTGAGTCCAGTTCACTGAGCAAGGAGTAGGTCTTGTCTATTACATATTGGGTGTATGGAACGGTATCTGAGCGAATTTGAAACCCTTGTTTTATGCATCACCCCACCTCACCTTTCCCGCTCAGCAGCCATCGTGTGTTTTCTAAACGTGTGACTCTGTTCTGTTTTGTAATTCAGTTCAAGTGTAGCGGTTTTTACATTCCCTCTATAAGTGATAGCTTATGATAAGTGTCTTTTTCTGTGTGACTTATTTCACTTAGGATCATCGTACCTAAATCCACTCATCTTGCTTCTACTAGCCTTATGACATTGATTTCATGTCTGAGTGATATTCCATTGTACATAAGGACCACAACTTCTTTATCCATTTTTCTCTTTCCTGGGATATTTAAGGTGTCATGAAGTGGAGGTTCTTGTCAACAGAGCAGCCCTAAACTTTGGGGTGCCTGTGTCTTGCTGATTTTTAGTTTTCCCAATTTATACGCCCATGAGTGGACGTGCCCTATGCTCCCTAAGCTGTGTTTTTTCGATGTTTCAGGACACACCGTACACTTTTCCAGAGTGGCTGTTGGCAATTTACATCCCGCCCATCAGCGTAGCAAGGCTGCCATTTCTCCATGGCCTGTCCTGCATTTCTGGTTTTGACACTTTTTGCAGCATGGCACTTTTGACCGATGGGAAGCGAGACTTCTTTGTAGCACTGATTTGCCTTTCCAGGTTGCTTGGTTGGCCAAAAAGGGCGTATGCTTTTTTTCCTGAATATATTCAGGAAAAAACGCATACGCCCTTTTTGGCCAAGGGCATCATTGTCGACGTTTTGCCTCTTTTCATGTGCTTTAAAGGCGATTCGAATCTACCTCCTGAAATCTGTTTCCTGCAATTCTGCCTTGCTTTCAAATCCTCTTCGTTGCCTTCCCTCAATATATCTGTGGATGAGAGTTATCAGTTATAGCTCTGCGGGTTTGTGAATTGCAGTGTCCCTGAGCTCCATTTTTCAACTGGCTTTTTTGGGAGCTGGCCGCAAAAGCGCGGGATTGCCTCAGGCCCTATTCTGCTTCTGGGCGGCGGGCGGCAGGCTGAGCCTGTGGTTAATTCTTCTTCCTGATGGGAAAATAGAGTGACCTGTGCCTGTCCCAACACATAGATCTAGTCTCTCATTGGTTGCCCCTCTTCCCGTTCATCCTCAGGACAAATTGCATCCTGTAGGGGACAGGAGCTTAAAGTGCTGATTCTCCAAGTAGGGAGATTGCTAGTAAAGTAGCTGGAAAGGCGAACCCGAGCACAAGGAGATGAGAAATGAGGTGCGTATTAGAAACCTTTCAAAATCACACGGTGTACCATCTTCTGGGTTTCTCATGCATGTTTTCGATGTAGGCAGATGCCCTTGAACCTGGAGATTTGGGACCCATGGGATGGGTACCAGGCAGTATTACTTTAAAGGGTCTGCGTTTGCTCACCCAACCTCACCCAACCTTTCAGCCCCAAGAGTGTCCACCCTTATGTCTCATCCAGCTGTGGGTCTAGATATGTCAATCCAGGTTGCATCACAGCCTCTGAACGAATTGTGTAAGAATTTCTCTCTCTTTCACTGTCTTTGTTTTACGGGTTTTTAAAAGTAATTTATTTTTATAATGGGGTTTAGCTGCTTTTCACGGCTGTGTTTATGCGGCTTTACACCCACTTGACTCACTTCCAGACAGATATCAATAAATAGGTTTTAAGATTCTTACTAGTCACATATATTCTTGTGCGGTGAATAGGGGGTGTTGAGTCCAGTTCACTGAGCAAGGAGTAGGTCTTGTCTATTACATATTGGGTGTATGGAACGGTATCTGAGCGAATTTGAAACCCTTGTTTTATGCATCACCCCACCTCACCTTTCCCGCTCAGCAGCCATCATGTGTTTTCTAAACGTGTGACTCTGTTCTGTTTTGTAATTCAGTTCAAGTGTAGCGGTTTTTACATTCCCTCTATAAGTGATAGCTTATGATAAGTGTCTTTTTCTGTGTGACTTATTTCACTTAGGATCATCGTACCTAAATCCACTCATCTTGCCTCTACTAGCCTTATGACATTGATTTCATGTCTGAGTGATATTCCATTGTACATAAGGACCACAACTTCTTTATCCATTTTTCTCTTTCCTGGGATATTTAAGGTGTCATGAAGTGGAGGTTCTTGTCAACAGAGCAGCCCTAAACTTTGGGGTGCCTGTGTCTTGCTGATTTTTAGTTTTCCCAATTTATACGCCCATGAGTGGACGTGCCCTATGCTCCCTAAGCTGTGTTTTTTCGATGTTTCAGGACACACCGTACACTTTTCCAGAGTGGCTGTTGGCAATTTACATCCCGCCCATCAGCGTAGCAAGGCTGCCATTTCTCCATGGCCTGTCCTGCATTTCTGGTTTTGACACTTTTTGCAGCATGGCACTTTTGACCGATGGGAAGCGAGACTTCTTTGTAGCACTGATTTGCCTTTCCAGGTTGCTTGGTTGGCCAAAAAGGGCGTATGCGTTTTTTCCTGAATATATTCAGGAAAAAACGCATACGCCCTTTTTGGCCAAGGGCATCATTGTCGACGTTTTGCCGCTTTTCATGTGCTTTAAAGGCGATTCGAATCTACCTCCTGAAATCTGTTTCCTGCAATTCTGCCTTGCTTTCAAATCCTCTTCGTTGCCTTCCCTCAATATATCTGTGGATGAGAGTTATCATTCATAACTCTGCGGGTTTCTGAATTGCAGTGTCCCTGAGCTCCATTTTTCAACTGGCTTTTTTGGGAGCTGGCCGCAAAAGCGCGGGATTGCCTCAGGCCCTATTCTGCTTCTGGGCGGCAGGCTTAGCCTGTGGTTAATTCTTCTTCCTGATGGGAAATAGAGTGACCTGTGCCTGTCCCAACACCTAGATCTAGTCTCTCATTGGTTGCCCCTCTTCCCGTTCATCCTCAGGACAAATTGCAACCTGTAGGGAACAGGAGCTTAAAGGTGCTGATTCTCCAAGTAGGGAGGTTGCTAGTAAAGTAGCTGGAAAGGCGAACCCGAGCACAAGGAGATGAGAAATGAGGTGCGTATTAGAAACCTTTCAAAATCACACGGTGTACCATCTTCTGGGTTTCTCATGCATGTTTTCGATGTAGGAAGATGCCCTTGAACCTGGAGATTTGGGACCCATGGGATGGGTACAAGGCAGTATTACTTTAAAGGGTCTGCGTTTGCTCACCCAACCTCACCCAACCTTTCAGCCCCAAGAGTGTCCACCCTTATGTCTCATCCAGCTGTGGGTCTAGATATGGTCAATCCAGGTTGCATCACAGCCTCTGAACGAATTTTGTAAGAATTTCTCTCTCTTTCACTGTCTTTGTTTTACGGGTTTTTAAAAGTAATTTATTTTTATAATGGGGTTTAGCTGCTTTTCACGGCTGTGTTTATGCGGCTTTACACCCACTTGACTCACTTCCAGACAGATATCAATACATAGGTTTTAAGATTCTTACTAGTCACATATATTCTTGTGCGGTGAATAGGGGGTGTTGAGTCCAGTTCACTGAGCAAGGAGTAGGTCTTGTCTATTACATATTGGGTGTATGGAACGGTATCTGAGCGAATTTGAAACCCTTGTTTTATGCATCACCCCACCTCACCTTTCCCGTTAAGCAGCCATAGTGTGTTTTCTAAACGTGTGACTCTGTTCTGTTTTGTAATTCAGTTCAAGTGTAGCGGTTTTTACATTCCCTCTATAAGTGATAGCTTATGATAAGTGTCTTTTTCTGTGTGACTTATTTCACTTAGGATCATCGTACCTAAATCCACTCATCTTGCCTCTACTAGCCTTATGACATTGATTTCATGTCTGAGTGATATTCCATTGTACATAAGGACCACAACTTCTTTATCCATTTTTCTCTTTCCTGGGATATTTAAGGTGTCATGAAGTGGAGGTTCTTGTCAACAGAGCAGCCCTAAACTTTGGGGTGCCTGTGTCTTGCTGATTTTTAGTTTTCCCAATTTATACGCCCATGAGTGGACGTGCCCTATGCTCCCTAAGCTGTGTTTTTTCGATGTTTCAGGACACACCGTACACTTTTCCAGAGTGGCTGTTGGCAATTTACATCCCGCCCATCAGCGTAGCAAGGCTGCCATTTCTCCATGGCCTGTCCTGCATTTCTGGTTTTGACACTTTTTGCAGCATGGCACTTTTGACCGATGGGAAGCGAGACTTCTTTGTAGCACTGATTTGCCTTTCCAGGTTGCTTGGTTGGCAAAAAAGGGCGTATGCTTTTTTTCCTGAATATATTCAGGAAAAAACGCATACGCCCTGTTTGGCCAAGGGCATCATTGTCGTCGTTTTGCCACTTTTCATATGCTTTAAAGGCGATTCGAATCTACCTCCTGAAACCTGTTTCCTGAAATTCTGCCTTGCTTTCAAATCCTCTTCGTTGCCTTCCCTCAATATATCTGTGGATGAGAGTTATCATTTATAGCTCTGCGGGTTTGTGAATTGCAGTGTCCCTGAGCTCCATTTTTCAACTGGCTTTTTTGGGAGCTGGCCGCAAAAGCGCGGGATTGCCTCAGGCCCTATTCTGCTTCTGGGCAGCAGGCTGAGCCTGTGGTTAATTCTTCTTCCTGATGGGAAAATAGAGTGACCTGTGCCTGTCCCAACACATAGATCTAGTCTCTCATTGGTTGCCCCTCTTCCCGTTCATCCTCAGGACAAATTGCAACCTGTAGGGAACAGGAGCTTAAAGGTGCTGATTCTCCAAGTAGGGAGATTGCTAGTAAAGTAGCTGGAAAGGCGAACCCGAGCACAAGGAGATGAGAAATGAGGTGCGTATTAGAAACCTTTCAAAATCACACGGTGTACCATCTTCTGGGTTTCTCATGCATGTTTTCGATGTAGGCAGATGCCCTTGAACCTGGAGATTTGGGACCCATGGGATGGGTACCAGGCAGTATTACTTTAAAGGGTCTGCGTTTGCTCACCCAACCTCACCCAACCTTTCAGCCCCAAGAGTGTCCACCCTTATGTCTCATCCAGCTGTGGGTCTAGATATGTCAATCCAGGTTGCATCACAGCCTCTGAACGAATTTTGTAAGAATTTCTCTCTCTTTCACTGTCTTTGTTTTACGGGTGTTTAAAAGTAATTTATTTTTATAATGGGGTTTAGCTGCTTTTCACGGCTGTGTTTATGCGGCTTTACACCCACTTGACTCACTTCCAGACAGATATCAATACATAGGTTTTAAGATTCTTACTAGTCACATATATTCTTGTGCGGTGAATAGGGGGTGTTGAGTCCAGTTCACTGAGCAAGGAGTAGGTCTTGTCTATTACATATTGGGTGTATGGAACGGTATCTGAGCGAATTTGAAACCCTTGTTTTATGCATCACCCCACCTCACCTTTCCCGCTCAGCAGCCATCGTGTGTTTTCTAAACGTGTGACTCTGTTCTGTTTTGTAATTCAGTTCAAGTGTAGCGGTTTTTACATTCCCTCTATAAGTGATAGCTTATGATAAGTGTCTTTTTCTGTGTGACTTATTTCACTTAGGATCATCGTACCTAAATCCACTCATCTTGCCTCTACTAGCCTTATGACATTGATTTCATGTCTGAGTGATATTCCATTGTACATAAGGACCACAACTTCTTTATCCATTTTTCTCTTTCCTGGGATATTTAAGGTGTCATGAAGTGGAGGTTCTTGTCAACAGAGCAGCCCTAAACATTGGGGTGCCTGTGTCTTGCTGATTTTTAGTTTTCCCAATTTATACGCCCATGAGTGGACGTGCCCTATGCTCCCTAAGCTGTGTTTTTTCGATGTTTCAGGACACACCGTACACTTTTCCAGAGTGGCTGTTGGCAATTTACATCCCGCCCATCAGCGTAGCAAGGCTGCCATTTCTCCATGGCCTGTCCTGTATTTCTGGTTTTGACACTTTTTGCAGCATGGCCCTTTTGACCGATGGGAAGCGAGACTTCTTTGTAGCACTGATTTGCCTTTCCAGGTTGCTTGGTTGGCCAAAAAGGGCGTATGCGTTTTTTCCTGAATATATTCAGGAAAAAACGCATACGCACTTTTTGGCCAAGGGCATCATTGTCGACGTTTTGCCGCTTTTCATGTGCTTTAAAGGAGATTCGAATCTACCTCCTGAAATCTGTTTCCTGCAATTCTGCCTTGCTTTCAAATCCTCTTCGTTGCCTTCCCTCAATATATCTGTGGATGAGAGTTATCATTCATAACTCTGCGGGTTTCTGAATTGCAGTGTCCCTGAGCTCCATTTTTCAACTGGCTTTTTTGGGAGCTGGCCGCAAAAGCGCGGGATTGCCTCAGGCCCTATTCTGCTTCTGGGCGGCAGGCTTAGCCTGTGGTTAATTCTTCTTCCTGATGGGAAATAGAGTGACCTGTGCCTGTCCCAACACCTAGATCTAGTCTCTCATTGGTTGCCCCTCTTCCCGTTCATCCTCAGGACAAATTGCAACCTGTAGGGAACAGGAGCTTAAAGGTGCTGATTCTCCAAGTAGGGAGATTGCTAGTAAAGTAGCTGGAAAGGCGAACCCGAGCACAAGGAGATGAGAAATGAGGTGCGTATTAGAAACCTTTCAAAATCACACGGTGTACCATCTTCTGGGTTTCTCATGCATGTTTTCGATGTAGGCAGATGCCCTTGAACCTGGAGATTTGGGACCCATGGGATGGGTACCAGGCAGTATTACTTTAAAGGGTCTGCGTTTGCTCACCCAACCTCACCCAACCTTTCAGCCCCAAGAGTGTCCACCCTTATGTCTCATCCAGCTGTGGGTCTAGATATGGTCAATCCAGGTTGCATCACAGCCTCTGAACGAATTTTGTAAGAATTTCTCTCTCTTTCACTGTCTTTGTTTTACGGGTTTTTAAAAGTAATTTATTTTTATAATGGGGTTTAGCTGCTTTTCACGGCTGTGTTTATGCGGCTTTACACCCACTTGACTCACTTCCAGACAGATATCAATACATAGGTTTTAAGATTCTTACTAGTCACATATATTCTTGTGCGGTGAATAGGGGGTGTTGAGTCCAGTTCACTGAGCAAGGAGTAGGTCTTGTCTATTACATATTGGGTGTATGGAACGGTATCTGAGCGAATTTGAAACCCTTGTTTTATGCATCACCCCACCTCACCTTTCCCGTTAAGCAGCCATAGTGTGTTTTCTAAACGTGTGACTCTGTTCTGTTTTGTAATTCAGTTCAAGTGTAGCGGTTTTTACATTCCCTCTATAAGTGATAGCTTATGATAAGTGTCTTTTTCTGTGTGACTTATTTCACTTAGGATCATCGTACCTAAATCCACTCATCTTGCCTCTACTAGCCTTATGACATTGATTTCATGTCTGAGTGATATTCCATTGTACATAAGGACCACAACTTCTTTATCCATTTTTCTCTTTCCTGGGATATTTAAGGTGTCATGAAGTGGAGGTTCTTGTCAACAGAGCAGCCCTAAACTTTGGGGTGCCTGTGTCTTGCTGATTTTTAGTTTTCCCAATTTATACGCCCATGAGTGGACGTGCCCTATGCTCCCTAAGCTGTGTTTTTTCGATGTTTCAGGACACACCGTACACTTTTCCAGAGTGGCTGTTGGCAATTTACATCCCGCCCATCAGCGTAGCAAGGCTGCCATTTCTCCATGGCCTGTCCTGCATTTCTGGTTTTGACACTTTTTGCAGCATGGCACTTTTGACCGATGGGAAGCGAGACTTCTTTGTAGCACTGATTTGCCTTTCCAGGTTGCTTGGTTGGCAAAAAAGGGCGTATGCTTTTTTTCCTGAATATATTCAGGAAAAAACGCATACGCCCTGTTTGGCCAAGGGCATCATTGTCGTCGTTTTGCCACTTTTCATATGCTTTAAAGGCGATTCGAATCTACCTCCTGAAACCTGTTTCCTGAAATTCTGCCTTGCTTTCAAATCCTCTTCGTTGCCTTCCCTCAATATATCTGTGGATGAGAGTTATCATTTATAGCTCTGCGGGTTTGTGAATTGCAGTGTCCCTGAGCTCCATTTTTCAACTGGCTTTTTTGGGAGCTGGCCGCAAAAGCGCGGGATTGCCTCAGGCCCTATTCTGCTTCTGGGCAGCAGGCTGAGCCTGTGGTTAATTCTTCTTCCTGATGGGAAAATAGAGTGACCTGTGCCTGTCCCAACACATAGATCTAGTCTCTCATTGGTTGCCCCTCTTCCCGTTCATCCTCAGGACAAATTGCAACCTGTAGGGAACAGGAGCTTAAAGGTGCTGATTCTCCAAGTAGGGAGATTGCTAGTAAAGTAGCTGGAAAGGCGAACCCGAGCACAAGGAGATGAGAAATGAGGTGCGTATTAGAAACCTTTCAAAATCACACGGTGTACCATCTTCTGGGTTTCTCATGCATGTTTTCGATGTAGGCAGATGCCCTTGAACCTGGAGATTTGGGACCCATGGGATGGGTACCAGGCAGTATTACTTTAAAGGGTCTGCGTTTGCTCACCCAACCTCACCCAACCTTTCAGCCCCAAGAGTGTCCACCCTTATGTCTCATCCAGCTGTGGGTCTAGATATGTCAATCCAGGTTGCATCACAGCCTCTGAACGAATTTTGTAAGAATTTCTCTCTCTTTCACTGTCTTTGTTTTACGGGTGTTTAAAAGTAATTTATTTTTATAATGGGGTTTAGCTGCTTTTCACGGCTGTGTTTATGCGGCTTTACACCCACTTGACTCACTTCCAGACAGATATCAATACATAGGTTTTAAGATTCTTACTAGTCACATATATTCTTGTGCGGTGAATAGGGGGTGTTGAGTCCAGTTCACTGAGCAAGGAGTAGGTCTTGTCTATTACATATTGGGTGTATGGAACGGTATCTGAGCGAATTTGAAACCCTTGTTTTATGCATCACCCCACCTCACCTTTCCCGCTCAGCAGCCATCGTGTGTTTTCTAAACGTGTGACTCTGTTCTGTTTTGTAATTCAGTTCAAGTGTAGCGGTTTTTACATTCCCTCTATAAGTGATAGCTTATGATAAGTGTCTTTTTCTGTGTGACTTATTTCACTTAGGATCATCGTACCTAAATCCACTCATCTTGCCTCTACTAGCCTTATGACATTGATTTCATGTCTGAGTGATATTCCATTGTACATAAGGACCACAACTTCTTTATCCATTTTTCTCTTTCCTGGGATATTTAAGGTGTCATGAAGTGGAGGTTCTTGTCAACAGAGCAGCCCTAAACATTGGGGTGCCTGTGTCTTGCTGATTTTTAGTTTTCCCAATTTATACGCCCATGAGTGGACGTGCCCTATGCTCCCTAAGCTGTGTTTTTTCGATGTTTCAGGACACACCGTACACTTTTCCAGAGTGGCTGTTGGCAATTTACATCCCGCCCATCAGCGTAGCAAGGCTGCCATTTCTCCATGGCCTGTCCTGTATTTCTGGTTTTGACACTTTTTGCAGCATGGCCCTTTTGACCGATGGGAAGCGAGACTTCTTTGTAGCACTGATTTGCCTTTCCAGGTTGCTTGGTTGGCCAAAAAGGGCGTATGCGTTTTTTCCTGAATATATTCAGGAAAAAACGCATACGCACTTTTTGGCCAAGGGCATCATTGTCGACGTTTTGCCGCTTTTCATGTGCTTTAAAGGAGATTCGAATCTACCTCCTGAAATCTGTTTCCTGCAATTCTGCCTTGCTTTCAAATCCTCTTCGTTGCCTTCCCTCAATATATCTGTGGATGAGAGTTATCATTCATAACTCTGCGGGTTTCTGAATTGCAGTGTCCCTGAGCTCCATTTTTCAACTGGCTTTTTTGGGAGCTGGCCGCAAAAGCGCGGGATTGCCTCAGGCCCTATTCTGCTTCTGGGCGGCAGGCTTAGCCTGTGGTTAATTCTTCTTCCTGATGGGAAATAGAGTGACCTGTGCCTGTCCCAACACCTAGATCTAGTCTCTCATTGGTTGCCCCTCTTCCCGTTCATCCTCAGGACAAATTGCAACCTGTAGGGAACAGGAGCTTAAAGGTGCTGATTCTCCAAGTAGGGAGATTGCTAGTAAAGTAGCTGGAAAGGCGAACCCGAGCACAAGGAGATGAGAAATGAGGTGCGTATTAGAAACCTTTCAAAATCACACGGTGTACCATCTTCTGGGTTTCTCATGCATGTTTTCGATGTAGGCAGATGCCCTTGAACCTGGAGATTTGGGACCCATGGGATGGGTACCAGGCAGTATTACTTTAAAGGGTCTGCGTTTGCTCACCCAACCTCACCCAACCTTTCAGCCCCAAGAGTGTCCACCCTTATGTCTCATCCAGCTGTGGGTCTAGATATGGTCAATCCAGGTTGCATCACAGCCTCTGAACGAATTTTGTAAGAATTTCTCTCTCTTTCACTGTCTTTGTTTTACGGGTTTTTAAAAGTAATTTATTTTTATAATGGGGTTTAGCTGCTTTTCACGGCTGTGTTTATGCGGCTTTACACCCACTTGACTCACTTCCAGACAGATATCAATACATAGGTTTTAAGATTCTTACTAGTCACATATATTCTTGTGCGGTGAATAGGGGGTGTTGAGTCCAGTTCACTGAGCAAGGAGTAGGTCTTGTCTATTACATATTGGGTGTATGGAACGGTATCTGAGCGAATTTGAAACCCTTGTTTTATGCATCACCCCACCTCACCTTTCCCGCTCAGCAGCCATCGTGTGTTTTCTAAACGTGTGACTCTGTTCTGTTTTGTAATTCAGTTCAAGTGTAGCGGTTTTTACATTCCCTCTATAAGTGATAGCTTATGATAAGTGTCTTTTTCTGTGTGACTTATTTCACTTAGGATCATCGTACCTAAATCCACTCATCTTGCTTCTACTAGCCTTATGACATTGATTTCATGTCTGAGTGATATTCCATTGTACATAAGGACCACAACTTCTTTATCCATTTTTCTCTTTCCTGGGATATTTAAGGTGTCATGAAGTGGAGGTTCTTGTCAACAGAGCAGCCCTAAACTTTGGGGTGCCTGTGTCTTGCTGATTTTTAGTTTTCCCAATTTATACGCCCATGAGTGGACGTGCCCTATGCTCCCTAAGCTGTGTTTTTTCGATGTTTCAGGACACACCGTACACTTTTCCAGAGTGGCTGTTGGCAATTTACATCCCGCCCATCAGCGTAGCAAGGCTGCCATTTCTCCATGGCCTGTCCTGCATTTCTGGTTTTGACACTTTTTGCAGCATGGCACTTTTGACCGATGGGAAGCGAGACTTCTTTGTAGCACTGATTTGCCTTTCCAGGTTGCTTGGTTGGCCAAAAAGGGCGTATGCGTTTTTTCCTGAATATATTCAGGAAAAAACGCATACGCCCTTTTTGGCCAAGGGCATCATTGTCGACGTTTTGCCTCTTTTCATGTGCTTTAAAGGCGATTCGAATCTACCTCCTGAAATCTGTTTCCTGCAATTCTGCCTTGCTTTCAAATCCTCTTCGTTGCCTTCCCTCAATATATCTGTGGATGAGAGTTATCATTCATAACTCTGCGGGTTTCTGAATTGCAGTGTCCCTGAGCTCCATTTTTCAACTGGCTTTTTTGGGAGCTGGCCGCAAAAGTGCGGGATTGCCTCAGGCCCTATTCTGCTTCTGGGCGGCAGGCTTAGCCTGTGGTTAATTCTTCTTCCTGATGGGAAATAGAGTAACCTGTGCCTGTCCCAACACCTAGATCTAGTCTCTCATTGGTTGCCCCTCTTCCCGTTCATCCTCAGGACAAATTGCAACCTGTAGGGAACAGGAGCTTAAAGGTGCTGATTCTCCAAGTAGGGAGATTGCTAGTAAAGTAGCTGGAAAGGCGAACCCGAGCACAAGGAGATGAGAAATGAGGTGCGTATTAGAAACCTTTCAAAATCACACGGTGTACCATCTTCTGGGTTTCTCATGCATGTTTTCGATGTAGGCAGATGCCCTTGAACCTGGAGATTTGGGACCCATGGGATGGGTACCAGGCAGTATTACTTTAAAGGGTCTGCGTTTGCTCACCCAACCTCACCCAACCTTTCAGCCCCAAGAGTGTCCACCCTTATGTCTCATCCAGCTGTGGGTCTAGATATGTCAATCCAGGTTGCATCACAGCCTCTGAACGAATTTTGTAAGAATTTCTCTCTCTTTCACTGTCTTTGTTTTACGGGTTTTTAAAAGTAATTTATTTTTATAATGGGGTTTAGCTGCTTTTCACGGCTGTGTTTATGCGGCTTTACACCCACTTGACTCACTTCCAGACAGATATCAATACATAGGTTTTAAGATTCTTACTAGTCACATATATTCTTGTGCGGTGAATAGGGGGTGTTGAGTCCAGTTCACTGAGCAAGGAGTAGGTCTTGTCTATTACATATTGGGTGTATGGAACGGTATCTGAGCGAATTTGAAACCCTTGTTTTATGCATCACCCCACCTCACCTTTCCCGTTAAGCAGCCACAGTGTGTTTTCTAAATGTGTGACTCTGTTCTGTTTTGTAATTCAGTTCAAGTGTAGCGGTTTTTACATTCCTTCTATAAGTGATAGCTTATGATAAGTGTCTTTTTCTGTGTGACTTATTTCACTTAGGATCATCGTACCTAAATCCACTCATCTTGCTTCTACTAGCCTTATGACATTGATTTCATGTCTGAGTGATATTCCATTGTACATAAGGACCACAACTTCTTTATCCATTTTTCTCTTTCCTGGGATATTTAAGGTGTCATGAAGTGGAGGTTCTTGTCAACAGAGCAGCCCTAAACTTTGGGGTGCCTGTGTCTTGCTGATTTTTAGTTTTCCCAATTTATACGCCCATGAGAGGACGTGCCCTATGCTCCCTAAGCTGTGTTTTTTCGATGTTTCAGGACACACCATACACTTTTCCAGAGTGGCTGTTGGCAATTTACATCCCGCCCATCAGCGTAGCAAGGCTGCCATTTCTCCATGGCCTGTCCTGCATTTCTGGTTTTGACACTTTTTGCAGCATGGCACTTTTGACCGAATGGAAGCGAGACTTCTTTGTAGCACTGATTTGCCTTTCCAGGTTGCTTGGTTGGCCAAAAAGGGCGTATGCTTTTTTTCCTGAATATATTCAGGAAAAAACGCATACGCCCTTTTTGGCTAAGGGCATCATTGTCGACGTTTTGCCTCTTTTCATGTGCTTTAAAGGCGATTCGAATCTACCTCCTGAAATCTGTTTCCTGCAATTCTGCCTTGCTTTCAAATCCTCTTCGTTGCCTTCCCTCAATATATCTGTGGATGAGAGTTATCATTCATAACTCTGCGGGTTTCTGAATTGCAGTGTCCCTGAGCTCCATTTTTCAACTGGCTTTTTTGGGAGCTGGCCGCAAAAGCGCGGGATTGCCTCAGGCCCTATTCTGCTTCTGGGCGGCAGGCTTAGCCTGTGGTTAATTCTTCTTCCTGATGGGAAATAGAGTGACCTGTGCCTGTCCCAACACCTAGATCTAGTCTCTCATTGGTTGCCCCTCTTCCCGTTCATCCTCAGGACAAATTGCAACCTGTAGGGAACAGGAGCTTAAAGGTGCTGATTCTCCAAGTAGGGAGATTGCTAGTAAAGTAGCTGGAAAGGCGAACCCGAGCACAAGGAGATGAGAAATGAGGTGCGTATTAGAAACCTTTCAAAATCACACGGTGTACCATCTTCTGGGTTTCTCATGCATGTTTTCGATGTAGGCAGATGCCCTTGAACCTGGAGATTTGGGACCCATGGGATGGGTACCAGGCAGTATTACTTTAAAGGGTCTGCGTTTGCTCACCCAACCTCACCCAACCTTTCAGCCCCAAGAGTGTCCACCCTTATGTCTCATCCAGCTGTGGGTCTAGATATGGTCAATCCAGGTTGCATCACAGCCTCTGAACGAATTTTGTAAGAATTTCTCTCTCTTTCACTGTCTTTGTTTTACGGGTTTTTAAAAGTAATTTATTTTTATAATGGGGTTTAGCTGCTTTTCACGGCTGTGTTTATGCGGCTTTACACCCACTTGACTCACTTCCAGACAGATATCAATACATAGGTTTTAAGATTCTTACTAGTCACATATATTCTTGTGCGGTGAATAGGGGGTGTTGAGTCCAGTTCACTGAGCAAGGAGTAGGTCTTGTCTATTACATATTGGGTGTATGGAACGGTATCTGAGCGAATTTGAAACCCTTGTTTTATGCATCACCCCACCTCACCTTTCCCGCTCAGCAGCCATCGTGTGTTTTCTAAACGTGTGACTCTGTTCTGTTTTGTAATTCAGTTCAAGTGTAGCGGTTTTTACATTCCCTCTATAAGTGATAGCTTATGATAAGTGTCTTTTTCTGTGTGACTTATTTCACTTAGGATCATCGTACCTAAATCCACTCATCTTGCTTCTACTAGCCTTATGACATTGATTTCATGTCTGAGTGATATTCCATTGTACATAAGGACCACAACTTCTTTATCCATTTTTCTCTTTCCTGGGATATTTAAGGTGTCATGAAGTGGAGGTTCTTGTCAACAGAGCAGCCCTAAACTTTGGGGTGCCTGTGTCTTGCTGATTTTTAGTTTTCCCAATTTATACGCCCATGAGTGGACGTGCCCTATGCTCCCTAAGCTGTGTTTTTTCGATGTTTCAGGACACACCGTACACTTTTCCAGAGTGGCTGTTGGCAATTTACATCCCGCCCATCAGCGTAGCAAGGCTGCCATTTCTCCATGGCCTGTCCTGCATTTCTGGTTTTGACACTTTTTGCAGCATGGCACTTTTGACCGATGGGAAGCGAGACTTCTTTGTAGCACTGATTTGCCTTTCCAGGTTGCTTGGTTGGCCAAAAAGGGCGTATGCGTTTTTTCCTGAATATATTCAGGAAAAAACGCATACGCCCTTTTTGGCCAAGGGCATCATTGTCGACGTTTTGCCGCTTTTCATGTGCTTTAAAGGCGATTCGAATCTACCTCCTGAAATCTGTTTCCTGCAATTCTGCCTTGCTTTCAAATCCTCTTCGTTGCCTTCCCTCAATATATCTGTGGATGAGAGTTATCATTCATAACTCTGCGGGTTTCTGAATTGCAGTGTCCCTGAGCTCCATTTTTCAACTGGCTTTTTTGGGAGCTGGCCGCAAAAGCGCGGGATTGCCTCAGGCCCTATTCTGCTTCTGGGCGGCAGGCTTAGCCTGTGGTTAATTCTTCTTCCTGATGGGAAATAGAGTGACCTGTGCCTGTCCCAACACCTAGATCTAGTCTCTCATTGGTTGCCCCTCTTCCCGTTCATCCTCAGGACAAATTGCAACCTGTAGGGAACAGGAGCTTAAAGGTGCTGATTCTCCAAGTAGGGAGGTTGCTAGTAAAGTAGCTGGAAAGGCGAACCCGAGCACAAGGAGATGAGAAATGAGGTGCGTATTAGAAACCTTTCAAAATCACACGGTGTACCATCTTCTGGGTTTCTCATGCATGTTTTCGATGTAGGAAGATGCCCTTGAACCTGGAGATTTGGGACCCATGGGATGGGTACAAGGCAGTATTACTTTAAAGGGTCTGCGTTTGCTCACCCAACCTCACCCAACCTTTCAGCCCCAAGAGTGTCCACCCTTATGTCTCATCCAGCTGTGGGTCTAGATATGGTCAATCCAGGTTGCATCACAGCCTCTGAACGAATTTTGTAAGAATTTCTCTCTCTTTCACTGTCTTTGTTTTACGGGTTTTTAAAAGTAATTTATTTTTATAATGGGGTTTAGCTGCTTTTCACGGCTGTGTTTATGCGGCTTTACACCCACTTGACTCACTTCCAGACAGATATCAATACATAGGTTTTAAGATTCTTACTAGTCACATATATTCTTGTGCGGTGAATAGGGGGTGTTGAGTCCAGTTCACTGAGCAAGGAGTAGGTCTTGTCTATTACATATTGGGTGTATGGAACGGTATCTGAGCGAATTTGAAACCCTTGTTTTATGCATCACCCCACCTCACCTTTCCCGCTCAGCAGCCATCGTGTGTTTTCTAAACGTGTGACTCTGTTCTGTTTTGTAATTCAGTTCAAGTGTAGCGGTTTTTACATTCCCTCTATAAGTGATAGCTTATGATAAGTGTCTTTTTCTGTGTGACTTATTTCACTTAGGATCATCGTACCTAAATCCACTCATCTTGCTTCTACTAGCCTTATGACATTGATTACATGTCTGAGTGATATTCCATTGTACATAAGGACCACAACTTCTTTATCCATTTTTCTCTTTCCTGGGATATTTAAGGTGTCATGAAGTGGAGGTTCTTGTCAACAGAGCAGCCCTAAACTTTGGGGTGCCTGTGTCTTGCTGATTTTTAGTTTTCCCAATTTATACGCCCATGAGAGGACGTGCCCTATGCTCCCTAAGCTGTGTTTTTTCGATGTTTCAGGACACACCATACACTTTTCCAGAGTGGCTGTTGGCAATTTACATCCCGCCCATCAGCGTAGCAAGGCTGCCATTTCTCCATGGCCTGTCCTGCATTTCTGGTTTTGACACTTTTTGCAGCATGGCACTTTTGACCGATGGGAAGCGAGACTTCTTTGTAGCACTGATTTGCCTTTCCAGGTTGCTGGGTTGGCCAAAAAGGGCGTATGCTTTTTTTCCTGAATATATTCAGGAAAAAACGCATACGCCCTTTTTGGCCAAGGGCATCATTGTCGACGTTTTGCCGCTTTTCATGTGCTTTAAAGGCGATTCGAATCTACCTCCTGAAATCTGTTTCCTGCAATTCTGCCTTGCTTTCAAATCCTCTTCGTTGCCTTCCCTCAATATATCTGTGGATGAGAGTTATCATTCATAACTCTGCGGGTTTCTGAATTGCAGTGTCCCTGAGCTCCATTTTTCAACTGGCTTTTTTGGGAGCTGGCCGCAAAAGCGCGGGATTGCCTCAGGCCCTATTCTGCTTCTGGGCGGCAGGCTTAGCCTGTGGTTAATTCTTCTTCCTGATGGGAAATAGAGTGACCTGTGCCTGTCCCAACACCTAGATCTAGTCTCTCATTGGTTGCCCCTCTTCCCGTTCATCCTCAGGACAAATTGCAACCTGTAGGGAACAGGAGCTTAAAGGTGCTGATTCTCCAAGTAGGGAGGTTGCTAGTAAAGTAGCTGGAAAGGCGAACCCGAGCACAAGGAGATGAGAAATGAGGTGCGTATTAGAAACCTTTCAAAATCACACGGTGTACCATCTTCTGGGTTTCTCATGCATGTTTTCGATGTAGGAAGATGCCCTTGAACCTGGAGATTTGGGACCCATGGGATGGGTACAAGGCAGTATTACTTTAAAGGGTCTGCGTTTGCTCACCCAACCTCACCCAAACTTTCAGCCCCAAGAGTGTCCACCCTTATGTCTCATCCAGCTGTGGGTCTAGATATGGTCAATCCAGGTTGCATCACAGCCTCTGAACGAATTTTGTAAGAATTTCTCTCTCTTTCACTGTCTTTGTTTTACGGGTTTTTAAAAGTAATTTATTTTTATAATGGGGTTTAGCTGCTTTTCACGGCTGTGTTTATGCGGCTTTACACCCACTTGACTCACTTCCAGACAGATATCAATACATAGGTTTTAAGATTCTTACTAGTCACATATATTCTTGTGCGGTGAATAGGGGGTGTTGAGTCCAGTTCACTGAGCAAGGAGTAGGTCTTGTCTATTACATATTGGGTGTATGGAACGGTATCTGAGCGAATTTGAAACCCTTGTTTTATGCATCACCCCACCTCACCTTTCCCGTTAAGCAGCCATAGTGTGTTTTCTAAACGTGTGACTCTGTTCTGTTTTGTAATTCAGTTCAAGTGTAGCGGTTTTTACATTCCCTCTATAAGTGATAGCTTATGATAAGTGTCTTTTTCTGTGTGACTTATTTCACTTAGGATCATCGTACCTAAATCCACTCATCTTGCCTCTACTAGCCTTATGACATTGATTTCATGTCTGAGTGATATTCCATTGTACATAAGGACCACAACTTCTTTATCCATTTTTCTCTTTCCTGGGATATTTAAGGTGTCATGAAGTGGAGGTTCTTGTCAACAGAGCAGCCCTAAACTTTGGGGTGCCTGTGTCTTGCTGATTTTTAGTTTTCCCAATTTATACGCCCATGAGTGGACGTGCCCTATGCTCCCTAAGCTGTGTTTTTTCGATGTTTCAGGACACACCGTACACTTTTCCAGAGTGGCTGTTGGCAATTTACATCCCGCCCATCAGCGTAGCAAGGCTGCCATTTCTCCATGGCCTGTCCTGCATTTCTGGTTTGGACACTTTTTGCAGCATGGCACTTTTGACCGATGGGAAGCGAGACTTCTTTGTAGCGCTGATTAGCCTTTCCAGGTTGCTTGGTTGGCCAAACAGGGCGTATGCGTTTTTTCCTGAATATATTCAGGAAAAAACGCATACGCCCTGTTTGGCCAAGGGCATCATTGTCGACGTTTTGCCACTTTTCATATGCTTTAAAGGCGATTCGAATCTACCTCCTGAAACCTGTTTCCTGAAATTCTGCCTTGCTTTCAAATCCTCTTCGTTGCCTTCCCTCAATATATCTGTGGATGAGAGTTATCAGTTATAGCTCTGCGGGTTTGTGAATTGCAGTGTCCCTGAGCTCCATTTTTCAACTGGCTTTTTTGGGAGCTGGCCGCAAAAGCGCGGGATTGCCTCAGGCCCTATTCTGCTTCTGGGCGGCGGGCGGCAGGCTGAGCCTGTGGTTAATTCTTCTTCCTGATGGGAAAATAGAGTGACCTGTGCCTGTCCCAACACATAGATCTAGTCTCTCATTGGTTGCCCCTCTTCCCGTTCATCCTCAGGACAAATTGCATCCTGTAGGGGACAGGAGCTTAAAGTGCTGATTCTCCAAGTAGGGAGATTGCTAGTAAAGTAGCTGGAAAGGCGAACCCGAGCACAAGGAGATGAGAAATGAGGTGCGTATTAGAAACCTTTCAAAATCACACGGTGTACCATCTTCTGGGTTTCTCATGCATGTTTTCGATGTAGGCAGATGCCCTTGAACCTGGAGATTTGGGACCCATGGGATGGGTACCAGGCAGTATTACTTTAAAGGGTCTGCGTTTGCTCACCCAACCTCACCCAACCTTTCAGCCCCAAGAGTGTCCACCCTTATGTCTCATCCAGCTGTGGGTCTAGATATGTCAATCCAGGTTGCATCACAGCCTCTGAACGAATTGTGTAAGAATTTCTCTCTCTTTCACTGTCTTTGTTTTACGGGTTTTTAAAAGTAATTTATTTTTATAATGGGGTTTAGCTGCTTTTCACGGCTGTGTTTATGCGGCTTTACACCCACTTGACTCACTTCCAGACAGATATCAATACATAGGTTTTAAGATTCTTACTAGTCACATATATTCTTGTGCGGTGAATAGGGGGTGTTGAGTCCAGTTCACTGAGCAAGGAGTAGGTCTTGTCTATTACATATTGGGTGTATGGAACGGTATCTGAGCGAATTTGAAACCCTTGTTTTATGCATCACCCCACCTCACCTTTCCCGCTCAGCAGCCATCATGTGTTTTCTAAACGTGTGACTCTGTTCTGTTTTGTAATTCAGTTCAAGTGTAGCGGTTTTTACATTCCCTCTATAAGTGATAGCTTATGATAAGTGTCTTTTTCTGTGTGACTTATTTCACTTAGGATCATCGTACCTAAATCCACTCATCTTGCCTCTACTAGCCTTATGACATTGATTTCATGTCTGAGTGATATTCCATTGTACATAAGGACCACAACTTCTTTATCCATTTTTCTCTTTCCTGGGATATTTAAGGTGTCATGAAGTGGAGGTTCTTGTCAACAGAGCAGCCCTAAACTTTGGGGTGCCTGTGTCTTGCTGATTTTTAGTTTTCCCAATTTATACGCCCATGAGTGGACGTGCCCTATGCTCCCTAAGCTGTGTTTTTTCGATGTTTCAGGACACACCGTACACTTTTCCAGAGTGGCTGTTGGCAATTTACATCCCGCCCATCAGCGTAGCAAGGCTGCCATTTCTCCATGGCCTGTCCTGCATTTCTGGTTTTGACACTTTTTGCAGCATGGCACTTTTGACCGATGGGAAGCGAGACTTCTTTGTAGCACTGATTTGCCTTTCCAGGTTGCTTGGTTGGCCAAAAAGGGCGTATGCGTTTTTTCCTGAATATATTCAGGAAAAAACGCATACGCCCTTTTTGGCCAAGGGCATCATTGTCGACGTTTTGCCGCTTTTCATGTGCTTTAAAGGCGATTCGAATCTACCTCCTGAAATCTGTTTCCTGCAATTCTGCCTTGCTTTCAAATCCTCTTCGTTGCCTTCCCTCAATATATCTGTGGATGAGAGTTATCATTCATAACTCTGCGGGTTTCTGAATTGCAGTGTCCCTGAGCTCCATTTTTCAACTGGCTTTTTTGGGAGCTGGCCGCAAAAGCGCGGTATTGCCTCAGGCCCTATTCTGCTTCTGGGCGGCAGGCTTAGCCTGTGGTTAATTCTTCTTCCTGATGGGAAATAGAGTGACCTGTGCCTGTCCCAACACCTAGATCTAGTCTCTCATTGGTTGCCCCTCTTCCCGTTCATCCTCAGGACAAATTGCAACCTGTAGGGAACAGGAGCTTAAAGGTGCTGATTCTCCAAGTAGGGAGGTTGCTAGTAAAGTAGCTGGAAAGGCGAACCCGAGCACAAGGAGATGAGAAATGAGGTGCGTATTAGAAACCTTTCAAAATCACACGGTGTACCATCTTCTGGGTTTCTCATGCATGTTTTCGATGTAGGAAGATGCCCTTGAACCTGGAGATTTGGGACCCATGGGATGGGTACCAGGCAGTATTACTTTAAAGGGTCTGCGTTTGCTCACCCAACCTCACCCAACCTTTCAGCCCCAAGAGTGTCCACCCTTATGTCTCATCCAGCTGTGGGTCTATATATGGTCAATCCAGGTTGCATCACAGCCTCTGAACGAATTTTGTAAGAATTTCTCTCTCTTTCACTGTCTTTGTTTTACGGATTTTTAAAAGTAATTTATTTTTATAATGGGGTTTAGCTGCTTTTCACGGCTGTGTTTATGCGGCTTTACACCCACTTGACTCACTTCCAGACAGATATCAATACATAGGTTTTAAGATTCTTACTAGTCACATATATTCTTGTGCGGTGAATAGGGGGTGTTGAGTCCAGTTCACTGAGCAAGGAGTAGGTCTTGTCTATTACATATTGGGTGTATGGAACGGTATCTGAGCGAATTTGAAACCCTTGTTTTATGCATCACCCCACCTCACCTTTCCCGTTAAGCAGCCATAGTGTGTTTTCTAAACGTGTGACTCTGTTCTGTTTTGTAATTCAGTTCAAGTGTAGCGGTTTTTACATTCCCTCTATAAGTGATAGCTTATGATAAGTGTCTTTTTCTGTGTGACTTATTTCACTTAGGATCATCGTACCTAAATCCACTCATCTTGCCTCTACTAGCCTTATGACATTGATTTCATGTCTGAGTGATATTCCATTGTACATAAGGACCACAACTTCTTTATCCATTTTTCTCTTTCCTGGGATATTTAAGGTGTCATGAAGTGGAGGTTCTTGTCAACAGAGCAGCCCTAAACTTTGGGGTGCCTGTGTCTTGCTGATTTTTAGTTTTCCCAATTTATACGCCCATGAGTGGACGTGCCCTATGCTCCCTAAGCTGTGTTTTTTCGATGTTTCAGGACACACCGTACACTTTTCCAGAGTGGCTGTTGGCAATTTACATCCCGCCCATCAGCGTAGCAAGGCTGCCATTTCTCCATGGCCTGTCCTGCATTTCTGGTTTTGACACTTTTTGCAGCATGGCACTTTTGACCGATGGGAAGCGAGACTTCTTTGTAGCACTGATTTGCCTTTCCAGGTTGCTTGGTTGGCCAAAAAGGGCGTATGCGTTTTTTCCTGAATATATTCAGGAAAAAACGCATACGCCCTTTTTGGCCAAGGGCATCATTGTCGACGTTTTGCCGCTTTTCATGTGCTTTAAAGGCGATTCGAATCTACCTCCTGAAATCTGTTTCCTGCAATTCTGCCTTGCTTTCAAATCCTCTTCGTTGCCTTCCCTCAATATATCTGTGGATGAGAGTTATCATTCATAACTCTGCGGGTTTCTGAATTGCAGTGTCCCTGAGCTCCATTTTTCAACTGGCTTTTTTGGGAGCTGGCCGCAAAAGCGCGGGATTGCCTCAGGCCCTATTCTGCTTCTGGGCGGCAGGCTTAGCCTGTGGTTAATTCTTCTTCCTGATGGGAAATAGAGTGACCTGTGCCTGTCCCAACACCTAGATCTAGTCTCTCATTGGTTGCCCCTCTTCCCGTTCATCCTCAGGACAAATTGCAACCTGTAGGGAACAGGAGCTTAAAGGTGCTGATTCTCCAAGTAGGGAGGTTGCTAGTAAAGTAGCTGGAAAGGCGAACCCGAGCACAAGGAGATGAGAAATGAGGTGCGTATTAGAAACCTTTCAAAATCACACGGTGTACCATCTTCTGGGTTTCTCATGCATGTTTTCGATGTAGGAAGATGCCCTTGAACCTGGAGATTTGGGACCCATGGGATGGGTACCAGGCAGTATTACTTTAAAGGGTCTGCGTTTGCTCACCCAACCTCACCCAACCTTTCAGCCCCAAGAGTGTCCACCCTTATGTCTCATCCAGCTGTGGGTCTATATATGGTCAATCCAGGTTGCATCACAGCCTCTGAACGAATTTTGTAAGAATTTCTCTCTCTTTCACTGTCTTTGTTTTACGGGTTTTTAAAAGTAATTTATTTTTATAATGGGGTTTAGCTGCTTTTCACGGCTGTGTTTATGCGGCTTTACACCCACTTGACTCACTTCCAGACAGATATCAATACATAGGTTTTAAGATTCTTACTAGTCACATATATTCTTGTGCGGTGAATAGGGGGTGTTGAGTCCAGTTCACTGAGCAAGGAGTAGGTCTTGTCTATTACATATTGGGTGTATGGAACGGTATCTGAGCGAATTTGAAACCCTTGTTTTATGCATCACCCCACCTCACCTTTCCCGTTAAGCAGCCATAGTGTGTTTTCTAAACGTGTGACTCTGTTCTGTTTTGTAATTCAGTTCAAGTGTAGCGGTTTTTACATTCCCTCTATAAGTGATAGCTTATGATAAGTGTCTTTTTCTGTGTGACTTATTTCACTTAGGATCATCGTACCTAAATCCACTCATCTTGCCTCTACTAGCCTTATGACATTGATTTCATGTCTGAGTGATATTCCATTGTACATAAGGACCACAACTTCTTTATCCATTTTTCTCTTTCCTGGGATATTTAAGGTGTCATGAAGTGGAGGTTCTTGTCAACAGAGCAGCCCTAAACTTTGGGGTGCCTGTGTCTTGCTGATTTTTAGTTTTCCCAATTTATACGCCCATGAGTGGACGTGCCCTATGCTCCCTAAGCTGTGTTTTTTCGATGTTTCAGGACACACCGTACACTTTTCCAGAGTGGCTGTTGGCAATTTACATCCCGCCCATCAGCGTAGCAAGGCTGCCATTTCTCCATGGCCTGTCCTGCATTTCTGGTTTGGACACTTTTTGCAGCATGGCACTTTTGACCGATGGGAAGCGAGACTTCTTTGTAGCGCTGATTAGCCTTTCCAGGTTGCTTGGTTGGCCAAACAGGGCGTATGCGTTTTTTCCTGAATATATTCAGGAAAAAACGCATACGCCCTGTTTGGCCAAGGGCATCATTGTCGACGTTTTGCCACTTTTCATATGCTTTAAAGGCGATTCGAATCTACCTCCTGAAACCTGTTTCCTGAAATTCTGCCTTGCTTTCAAATCCTCTTCGTTGCCTTCCCTCAATATATCTGTGGATGAGAGTTATCAGTTATAGCTCGCGGGTTTGTGAATTGCAGTGTCCCTGAGCTCCATTTTTCAACTGGCTTTTTTGGGAGCTGGCCGCAAAAGCGCGGGATTGCCTCAGGCCCTATTCTGCTTCTGGGCGGCAGGCTTAGCCTGTGGTTAATTCTTCTTCCTGATGGGAAATAGAGTGACCTGTGCCTGTCCCAACACCTAGATCTAGTCTCTCATTGGTTGCCCCTCTTCCCGTTCATCCTCAGGACAAATTGCAACCTGTAGGGAACAGGAGCTTAAAGGTGCTGATTCTCCAAGTAGGGAGATTGCTAGTAAAGTAGCTGGAAAGGCGAACCCGAGCACAAGGAGATGAGAAATGAGGTGCGTATTAGAAACCTTTCAAAATCACACGGTGTACCATCTTCTGGGTTTCTCATGCATGTTTTCGATGTAGGCAGGTGCCCTTGAACCTGGAGATTTGGGACCCATGGGATGGGTACCAGGCAGTATTACTTTAAAGGGTCTGCGTTTGCTCACCCAACCTCACCCAACCTTTCAGCCCCAAGAGTGTCCACCCTTATGTCTCATCCAGCTGTGGGTCTAGATATGTCAATCCAGGTTGCATCACAGCCTCTGAACGAATTGTGTAAGAATTTCTCTCTCTTTCACTGTCTTTGTTTTACGGGTTTTTAAAAGTAATTTATTTTTATAATGGGGTTTAGCTGCTTTTCATGGCTGTGTTTATGCGGCTTTACACCCACTTGACTCACTTCCAGACAGATATCAATAAATAGGTTTTAAGATTCTTACTAGTCACATATATTCTTGTGCGGTGAATAGGGGGTGTTGAGTCCAGTTCACTGAGCAAGGAGTAGGTCTTGTCTATTACATATTGGGTGTATGGAACGGTATCTGATCGAATTTGAAACCCTTGTTTTATGCATCACCCCACCTCACCTTTCCCGCTCAGCAGCCATCGTGTGTTTTCTAAACGTGTGACTCTGTTCTGTTTTGTAATTCAGTTCAAGTGTAGCGGTTTTTACATTCCCTCTATAAGTGATAGCTTATGATAAGTGTCTTTTTCTGTGTGACTTATTTCACTTAGGATCATCGTACCTAAATCCACTCATCTTGCTTCTACTAGCCTTATGACATTGATTTCATGTCTGAGTGATATTCCATTGTACATAAGGACCACAACTTCTTTATCCATTTTTCTCTTTCCTGGGATATTTAAGGTGTCATGAAGTGGAGGTTCTTGTCAACAGAGCAGCCCTAAACTTTGGGGTGCCTGTGTCTTGCTGATTTTTAGTTTTCCCAATTTATACGCCCATGAGAGGATGTGCCCTATGCTCCCTAAGCTGTGTTTTTTCGATGTTTCAGGACACACCATACACTTTTCCAGAGTGGCTGTTGGCAATTTACATCCCGCCCATCAACGTAGCAAGGCTGCCATTTCTCCATGGCCTGTCCTGCATTTCTGGTTTTGACACTTTTTGCAGCATGGCACTTTTGACCGATGGGAAGCGAGACTTCTTTGTAGCACTGATTTGCCTTTCCAGGTTGCTTGGTTGGCCAAAAAGGGCGTATGCGTTTTTTCCTGAATATATTCAGGAAAAAACGCATACGCCCTTTTTGGCCAAGGGCATCATTGTCGACGTTTTGCCTCTTTTCATGTGCTTTAAAAGCGATTCGAATCTACCTCCTGAAATCTGTTTCCTGCAATTCTGCCTTGCTTTCAAATCCTCTTCGTTGCCTTCCCTCAATATATCTGTGGATGAGAGTTATCATTCATAACTCTGCGGGTTTCTGAATTGCAGTGTCCCTGAGCTCCATTTTTCAACTGGCTTTTTTGGGAGCTGGCCGCAAAAGCGCGGGATTGCCTCAGGCCCTATTCTGCTTCTGGGCGGCAGGCTTAGCCTGTGGTTAATTCTTCTTCCTGATGGGAAATAGAGTGACCTGTGCCTGTCCCAACACCTAGATCTAGTCTCTCATTGGTTGCCCCTCTTCCCGTTCATCCCCAGGACAAATTGCAACCTGTAGGGAACAGGAGCTTAAAGGTGCTGATTCTCCAAGTAGGGAGATTGCTAGTAAAGTAGCTGGAAAGGCGAACCCGAGCACAAGGAGATGAGAAATGAGGTGCGTATTAGAAACCTTTCAAAATCACACGGTGTACCATCTTCTGGGTTTCTCATGCATGTTTTCGATGTAGGCAGATGCCCTTGAACCTGGAGATTTGGGACCCATGGGATGGGTACCAGGCAGTATTACTTTAAAGGGTCTGCGTTTGCTCACCCAACCTCACCCAACCTTTCAGCCCCAAGAGTGTCCACCCTTATGTCTCATCCAGCTGTGGGTCTAGATATGTCAATCCAGGTTGCATCACAGCCTCTGAACGAATTGTGTAAGAATTTCTCTCTCTTTCACTGTCTTTGTTTTACGGGTTTTTAAAAGTAATTTATTTTTATAATGGGGTTTAGCTGCTTTTCACGGCTGTGTTTATTCGGCTTTACACCCACTTGACTCACTTCCAGACAGATATCAATAAATAGGTTTTAAGATTCTTACTAGTCACATATATTCTTGTGCGGTGAATAGGGGGTGTTGAGTCCAGTTCACTGAGCAAGGAGTAGGTCTTGTCTATTACATATTGGGTGTATGGAACGGTATCTGATCGAATTTGAAACCCTTGTTTTATGCATCACCCCACCTCACCTTTCCCGCTCAGCAGCCATCGTGTGTTTTCTAAACGTGTGACTCTGTTCTGTTTTGTAATTCAGTTCAAGTGTAGCGGTTTTTACATTCCCTCTATAAGTGATAGCTTATGATAAGTGTCTTTTTCTGTGTGACTTATTTCACTTAGGATCATCGTACCTAAATCCACTCATCATGCTTCTACTAGCCTTATGACATTGATTTCATGTCTGAGTGATATTCCATTGTACATAAGGACCACAACTTCTTTATCCATTTTTCTCTTTCCTGGGATATTTAAGGTGTCATGAAGTGGAGGTTCTTGTCAACAGAGCAGCCCTAAACTTTGGGGTGCCTGTGTCTTGCTGATTTTTAGTTTTCCCAATTTATACGCCCATGAGTGGACGTGCCCTATGCTCCCTAAGCTGTGTTTTTTCGATGTTTCAGGACACACCGTACACTTTTCCAGAGTGGCTGTTGGCAATTTACATCCCGCCCATCAGCGTAGCAAGGCTGCCATTTCTCCATGGCCTGTCCTGCATTTCTGGTTTTGACACTTTTTGCAGCATGGCACTTTTGACCGAAGGGAAGCGAGACTTCTTTGTAGCACTGATTTGCCTTTCCAGGTTGCTTGGTTGGCCAAAAAGGGCGTATGCGTTTTTTCCTGAATATATTCAGGAAAAAACGCATACGCCCTTTTTGGCCAAGGGCATCATTGTCGACGTTTTGCCGCTTTTCATGTGCTTTAAAGGCGATTCGAATCTACCTCCTGAAATCTGTTTCCTGCAATTCTGCCTTGCTTTCAAATCCTCTTCGTTGCCTTCCCTCAATATATCTGTGGATGAGAGTTATCATTCATAACTCTGCGGGTTTCTGAATTGCAGTGTCCCTGAGCTCCATTTTTCAACTGGCTTTTTTGGGAGCTGGCCGCAAAAGCGCGGGATTGCCTCAGGCCCTATTCTGCTTCTGGGCGGCAGGCTTAGCCTGTGGTTAATTCTTCTTCCTGATGGGAAATAGAGTGACCTGTGCCTGTCCCAACACCTAGATCTAGTCTCTCATTGGTTGCCCCTCTTCCCGTTCATCCTCAGGACAAATTGCAACCTGTAGGGAACAGGAGCTTAAAGGTGCTGATTCTCCAAGTAGGGAGGTTGCTAGTAAAGTAGCTGGAAAGGCGAACCCGAGCACAAGGAGATGAGAAATGAGGTGCGTATTAGAAACCTTTCAAAATCACACGGTGTACCATCTTCTGGGTTTCTCATGCATGTTTTCGATGTAGGAAGATGCCCTTGAACCTGGAGATTTGGGACCCATGGGATGGGTACAAGGCAGTATTACTTTAAAGGGTCTGCGTTTGCTCACCCAACCTCACCCAACCTTTCAGCCCCAAGAGTGTCCACCCTTATGTCTCATCCAGCTGTGGGTCTAGATATGGTCAATCCAGGTTGCATCACAGCCTCTGAACGAATTTTGTAAGAATTTCTCTCTCTTTCACTGTCTTTGTTTTACGGGTTTTTAAAAGTAATTTATTTTTATAATGGGGTTTAGCTGCTTTTCACGGCTGTGTTTATGCGGCTTTACACCCACTTGACTCACTTCCAGACAGATATCAATACATAGGTTTTAAGATTCTTACTAGTCACATATATTCTTGTGCGGTGAATAGGGGGTGTTGAGTCCAGTTCACTGAGCAAGGAGTAGGTCTTGTCTATTACATATTGGGTGTATGGAACGGTATCTGAGCGAATTTGAAACCCTTGTTTTATGCATCACCCCACCTCACCTTTCCCGCTCAGCAGCCATCGTGTGTTTTCTAAACGTGTGACTCTGTTCTGTTTTGTAATTCAGTTCAAGTGTAGCG
This sequence comes from Eschrichtius robustus, assembly GCF_028021215.1. Classification (NCBI taxonomy): domain Eukaryota; kingdom Metazoa; phylum Chordata; class Mammalia; order Artiodactyla; family Eschrichtiidae; genus Eschrichtius; species Eschrichtius robustus. The sequence continues at coordinate 522,163 of NW_027175200.1, forward strand.
GTTTTTACATTCCCTCTATAAGTGATAGCTTATGATAAGTGTCTTTTTCTGTGTGACTTATTTCACTTAGGATCATCGTACCTAAATCCACTCATCTTGCTTCTACTAGCCTTATGACATTGATTTCATGTCTGAGTGATATTCCATTGTACATAAGGACCACAACTTCTTTATCCATTTTTCTCTTTCCTGGGATATTTAAGGTGTCATGAAGTGGAGGTTCTTGTCAACAGAGCAGCCCTAAACTTTGGGGTGCCTGTGTCTTGCTGATTTTTAGTTTTCCCAATTTATACGCCCATGAGTGGACGTGCCCTATGCTCCCTAAGCTGTGTTTTTTCGATGTTTCAGGACACACCGTACACTTTTCCAGAGTGGCTGTTGGCAATTTACATCCCGCCCATCAGCGTAGCAAGGCTGCCATTTCTCCATGGCCTGTCCTGCATTTCTGGTTTTGACACTTTTTGCAGCATGGCACTTTTGACCGATGGGAAGCGAGACTTCTTTGTAGCACTGATTTGCCTTTCCAGGTTGCTTGGTTGGCCAAAAAGGGCGTATGCGTTTTTTCCTGAATATATTCAGGAAAAAACGCATACGCCCTTTTTGGCCAAGGGCATCATTGTCGACGTTTTGCCGCTTTTCATGTGCTTTAAAGGCGATTCGAATCTACCTCCTGAAATCTGTTTCCTGCAATTCTGCCTTGCTTTCAAATCCTCTTCGTTGCCTTCCCTCAATATATCTGTGGATGAGAGTTATCATTTATAACTCTGCGGATTTCTGAATTGCAGTGTCCCTGAGCTCCATTTTTCAACTGGCTTTTTTGGGAGCTGGCCGCAAAAGCGCGGGATTGCCTCAGGCCCTATTCTGCTTCTGGGCGGCAGGCTTAGCCTGTGGTTAATTCTTCTTCCTGATGGGAAATAGAGTGACCTGTGCCTGTCCCAACACCTAGATCTAGTCTCTCATTGGTTGCCCCTCTTCCCGTTCATCCTCAGGACAAATTGCAACCTGTAGGGAATAGGAGCTTAAAGGTGCTGATTCTCCAAGTAGGGAGGTTGCTAGTAAAGTAGCTGGAAAGGCGAACCCGAGCACAAGGAGATGAGAAATGAGGTGCGTATTAGAAACCTTTCAAAATCACACGGTGTACCATCTTCTGGGTTTCTCATGCATGTTTTCGATGTAGGCAGATGCCCTTGAACCTGGAGATTTGGGACCCATGGGATGGGTACCAGGCAGTATTACTTTAAAGGGTCTGCGTTTGCTCACCCAACCTCACCCAACCTTTCAGCCCCAAGAGTGTCCACCCTTATGTCTCATCCAGCTGTGGGTCTAGATATGTCAATCCAGGTTGCATCACAGCCTCTGAACGAATTGTGTAAGAATTTCTCTCTCTTTCACTGTCTTTGTTTTACGGGTTTTTAAAAGTAATTTATTTTTATAATGGGGTTTAGCTGCTTTTCACGGCTGTGTTTATTCGGCTTTACACCCACTTGACTCACTTCCAGACAGATATCAATAAATAGGTTTTAAGATTCTTACTAGTCACATATATTCTTGTGCGGTGAATAGGGGGTGTTGAGTCCAGTTCACTGAGCAAGGAGTAGGTCTTGTCTATTACATATTGGGTGTATGGAACGGTATCTGATCGAATTTGAAACCCTTGTTTTATGCATCACCCCACCTCACCTTTCCCGCTCAGCAGCCATCGTGTGTTTTCTAAACGTGTGACTCTGTTCTGTTTTGTAATTCAGTTCAAGTGTAGCGGTTTTTACATTCCCTCTATAAGTGATAGCTTATGATAAGTGTCTTTTTCTGTGTGACTTATTTCACTTAGGATCATCGTACCTAAATCCACTCATCATGCTTCTACTAGCCTTATGACATTGATTTCATGTCTGAGTGATATTCCATTGTACATAAGGACCACAACTTCTTTATCCATTTTTCTCTTTCCTGGGATATTTAAGGTGTCATGAAGTGGAGGTTCTTGTCAACAGAGCAGCCCTAAACTTTGGGGTGCCTGTGTCTTGCTGATTTTTAGTTTTCCCAATTTATACGCCCATGAGTGGACGTGCCCTATGCTCCCTAAGCTGTGTTTTTTCGATGTTTCAGGACACACCGTACACTTTTCCAGAGTGGCTGTTGGCAATTTACATCCCGCCCATCAGCGTAGCAAGGCTGCCATTTCTCCATGGCCTGTCCTGCATTTCTGGTTTTGACACTTTTTGCAGCATGGCACTTTTGACCGAAGGGAAGCGAGACTTCTTTGTAGCACTGATTTGCCTTTCCAGGTTGCTTGGTTGGCGAAAAAGGGCGTATGCGTTTTTTCCTGAATATATTCAGGAAAAAACGCATACGCCCTTTTTGGCCAAGGGCATCATTGTCGACGTTTTGCCGCTTTTCATGTGCTTTAAAGGCGATTCGAATCTACCTCCTGAAATCTGTTTCCTGCAATTCTGCCTTGCTTTCAAATCCTCTTCGTTGCCTTCCCTCAATATATCTGTGGATGAGAGTTATCATTCATAACTCTGCGGGTTTCTGAATTGCAGTGTCCCTGAGCTCCATTTTTCAACTGGCTTTTTTGGGAGCTGGCCGCAAAAGCGCGGGATTGCCTCAGGCCCTATTCTGCTTCTGGGCGGCAGGCTTAGCCTGTGGTTAATTCTTCTTCCTGATGGGAAATAGAGTGACCTGTGCCTGTCCCAACACCTAGATCTAGTCTCTCATTGGTTGCCCCTCTTCCCGTTCATCCTCAGGACAAATTGCAACCTGTAGGGAACAGGAGCTTAAAGGTGCTGATTCTCCAAGTAGGGAGGTTGCTAGTAAAGTAGCTGGAAAGGCGAACCCGAGCACAAGGAGATGAGAAATGAGGTGCGTATTAGAAACCTTTCAAAATCACACGGTGTACCATCTTCTGGGTTTCTCATGCATGTTTTCGATGTAGGAAGATGCCCTTGAACCTGGAGATTTGGGACCCATGGGATGGGTACAAGGCAGTATTACTTTAAAGGGTCTGCGTTTGCTCACCCAACCTCACCCAACCTTTCAGCCCCAAGAGTGTCCACCCTTATGTCTCATCCAGCTGTGGGTCTAGATATGGTCAATCCAGGTTGCATCACAGCCTCTGAACGAATTTTGTAAGAATTTCTCTCTCTTTCACTGTCTTTGTTTTACGGGTTTTTAAAAGTAATTTATTTTTATAATGGGGTTTAGCTGCTTTTCACGGCTGTGTTTATGCGGCTTTACACCCACTTGACTCACTTCCAGACAGATATCAATACATAGGTTTTAAGATTCTTACTAGTCACATATATTCTTGTGCGGTGAATAGGGGGTGTTGAGTCCAGTTCACTGAGCAAGGAGTAGGTCTTGTCTATTACATATTGGGTGTATGGAACGGTATCTGAGCGAATTTGAAACCCTTGTTTTATGCATCACCCCACCTCACCTTTCCCGCTCAGCAGCCATCGTGTGTTTTCTAAACGTGTGACTCTGTTCTGTTTTGTAATTCAGTTCAAGTGTAGCGGTTTTTACATTCCCTCTATAAGTGATAGCTTATGATAAGTGTCTTTTTCTGTGTGACTTATTTCACTTAGGATCATCGTACCTAAATCCACTCATCTTGCTTCTACTAGCCTTATGACATTGATTTCATGTCTGAGTGATATTCCATTGTACATAAGGACCACAACTTCTTTATCCATTTTTCTCTTTCCTGGGATATTTAAGGTGTCATGAAGTGGAGGTTCTTGTCAACAGAGCAGCCCTAAACTTTGGGGTGCCTGTGTCTTGCTGATTTTTAGTTTTCCCAATTTATACGCCCATGAGTGGACGTGCCCTATGCTCCCTAAGCTGTGTTTTTTCGATGTTTCAGGACACACCGTACACTTTTCCAGAGTGGCTGTTGGCAATTTACATCCCGCCCATCAGCGTAGCAAGGCTGCCATTTCTCCATGGCCTGTCCTGCATTTCTGGTTTTGACACTTTTTGCAGCATGGCACTTTTGACCGATGGGAAGCGAGACTTCTTTGTAGCACTGATTTGCCTTTCCAGGTTGCTTGGTTGGCCAAAAAGGGCGTATGCGTTTTTTCCTGAATATATTCAGGAAAAAACGCATACGCCCTTTTTGGCCAAGGGCATCATTGTCGACGTTTTGCCGCTTTTCATGTGCTTTAAAGGCGATTCGAATCTACCTCCTGAAATCTGTTTCCTGCAATTCTGCCTTGCTTTCAAATCCTCTTCGTTGCCTTCCCTCAATATATCTGTGGATGAGAGTTATCATTTATAACTCTGCGGATTTCTGAATTGCAGTGTCCCTGAGCTCCATTTTTCAACTGGCTTTTTTGGGAGCTGGCCGCAAAAGCGCGGGATTGCCTCAGGCCCTATTCTGCTTCTGGGCGGCAGGCTTAGCCTGTGGTTAATTCTTCTTCCTGATGGGAAATAGAGTGACCTGTGCCTGTCCCAACACCTAGATCTAGTCTCTCATTGGTTGCCCCTCTTCCCGTTCATCCTCAGGACAAATTGCAACCTGTAGGGAATAGGAGCTTAAAGGTGCTGATTCTCCAAGTAGGGAGGTTGCTAGTAAAGTAGCTGGAAAGGCGAACCCGAGCACAAGGAGATGAGAAATGAGGTGCGTATTAGAAACCTTTCAAAATCACACGGTGTACCATCTTCTGGGTTTCTCATGCATGTTTTCGATGTAGGCAGATGCCCTTGAACCTGGAGATTTGGGACCCATGGGATGGGTACCAGGCAGTATTACTTTAAAGGGTCTGCGTTTGCTCACCCAACCTCACCCAACCTTTCAGCCCCAAGAGTGTCCACCCTTATGTCTCATCCAGCTGTGGGTCTAGATATGTCAATCCAGGTTGCATCACAGCCTCTGAACGAATTGTGTAAGAATTTCTCTCTCTTTCACTGTCTTTGTTTTACGGGTTTTTAAAAGTAATTTATTTTTATAATGGGGTTTAGCTGCTTTTCACGGCTGTGTTTATGCGGCTTTACACCCACTTGACTCACTTCCAGACAGATATCAATAAATAGGTTTTAAGATTCTTACTAGTCACATATATTCTTGTGCGGTGAATAGGGGGTGTTGAGTCCAGTTCACTGAGCAAGGAGTAGGTCTTGTCTATTACATATTGGGTGTATGGAACGGTATCTGAGCGAATTTGAAACCCTTGTTTTATGCATCACCCCACCTCACCTTTCCCGCTCAGCAGCCATCGTGTGTTTTCTAAACGTGTGACTCTGTTCTGTTTTGTAATTCAGTTCAAGTGTAGCGGTTTTTACATTCCCTCTATAAGTGATAGCTTATGATAAGTGTCTTTTTCTGTGTGACTTATTTCACTTAGGATCATCGTACCTAAATCCACTCATCATGCTTCTACTAGCCTTATGACATTGATTTCATGTCTGAGTGATATTCCATTGTACATAAGGACCACAACTTCTTTATCCATTTTTCTCTTTCCTGGGATATTTAAGGTGTCATGAAGTGGAGGTTCTTGTCAACAGAGCAGCCCTAAACTTTGGGGTGCCTGTGTCTTGCTGATTTTTAGTTTTCCCAATTTATACGCCCATGAGTGGACGTGCCCTATGCTCCCTAAGCTGTGTTTTTTCGATGTTTCAGGACACACCGTACACTTTTCCAGAGTGGCTGTTGGCAATTTACATCCCGCCCATCAGCGTAGCAAGGCTGCCATTTCTCCATGGCCTGTCCTGCATTTCTGGTTTTGACACTTTTTGCAGCATGGCACTTTTGACCGAAGGGAAGCGAGACTTCTTTGTAGCACTGATTTGCCTTTCCAGGTTGCTTGGTTGGCGAAAAAGGGCGTATGCGTTTTTTCCTGAATATATTCAGGAAAAAACGCATACGCCCTTTTTGGCCAAGGGCATCATTGTCGACGTTTTGCCGCTTTTCATGTGCTTTAAAGGCGATTCGAATCTACCTCCTGAAATCTGTTTCCTGCAATTCTGCCTTGCTTTCAAATCCTCTTCGTTGCCTTCCCTCAATATATCTGTGGATGAGAGTTATCATTCATAACTCTGCGGGTTTCTGAATTGCAGTGTCCCTGAGCTCCATTTTTCAACTGGCTTTTTTGGGAGCTGGCCGCAAAAGCGCGGGATTGCCTCAGGCCCTATTCTGCTTCTGGGCGGCAGGCTTAGCCTGTGGTTAATTCTTCTTCCTGATGGGAAATAGAGTGACCTGTGCCTGTCCCAACACCTAGATCTAGTCTCTCATTGGTTGCCCCTCTTCCCGTTCATCCTCAGGACAAATTGCAACCTGTAGGGAACAGGAGCTTAAAGGTGCTGATTCTCCAAGTAGGGAGGTTGCTAGTAAAGTAGCTGGAAAGGCGAACCCGAGCACAAGGAGATGAGAAATGAGGTGCGTATTAGAAACCTTTCAAAATCACACGGTGTACCATCTTCTGGGTTTCTCATGCATGTTTTCGATGTAGGAAGATGCCCTTGAACCTGGAGATTTGGGACCCATGGGATGGGTACAAGGCAGTATTACTTTAAAGGGTCTGCGTTTGCTCACCCAACCTCACCCAACCTTTCAGCCCCAAGAGTGTCCACCCTTATGTCTCATCCAGCTGTGGGTCTAGATATGGTCAATCCAGGTTGCATCACAGCCTCTGAACGAATTTTGTAAGAATTTCTCTCTCTTTCACTGTCTTTGTTTTACGGGTTTTTAAAAGTAATTTATTTTTATAATGGGGTTTAGCTGCTTTTCACGGCTGTGTTTATGCGGCTTTACACCCACTTGACTCACTTCCAGACAGATATCAATACATAGGTTTTAAGATTCTTACTAGTCACATATATTCTTGTGCGGTGAATAGGGGGTGTTGAGTCCAGTTCACTGAGCAAGGAGTAGGTCTTGTCTATTACATATTGGGTGTATGGAACGGTATCTGAGCGAATTTGAAACCCTTGTTTTATGCATCACCCCACCTCACCTTTCCCGCTCAGCAGCCATCGTGTGTTTTCTAAACGTGTGACTCTGTTCTGTTTTGTAATTCAGTTCAAGTGTAGCGGTTTTTACATTCCCTCTATAAGTGATAGCTTATGATAAGTGTCTTTTTCTGTGTGACTTATTTCACTTAGGATCATCGTACCTAAATCCACTCATCTTGCTTCTACTAGCCTTATGACATTGATTTCATGTCTGAGTGATATTCCATTGTACATAAGGACCACAACTTCTTTATCCATTTTTCTCTTTCCTGGGATATTTAAGGTGTCATGAAGTGGAGGTTCTTGTCAACAGAGCAGCCCTAAACTTTGGGGTGCCTGTGTCTTGCTGATTTTTAGTTTTCCCAATTTATACGCCCATGAGTGGACGTGCCCTATGCTCCCTAAGCTGTGTTTTTTCGATGTTTCAGGACACACCGTACACTTTTCCAGAGTGGCTGTTGGCAATTTACATCCCGCCCATCAGCGTAGCAAGGCTGCCATTTCTCCATGGCCTGTCCTGCATTTCTGGTTTTGACACTTTTTGCAGCATGGCACTTTTGACCGATGGGAAGCGAGACTTCTTTGTAGCACTGATTTGCCTTTCCAGGTTGCTTGGTTGGCCAAAAAGGGCGTATGCGTTTTTTCCTGAATATATTCAGGAAAAAACGCATACGCCCTTTTTGGCCAAGGGCATCATTGTCGACGTTTTGCCGCTTTTCATGTGCTTTAAAGGCGATTCGAATCTACCTCCTGAAATCTGTTTCCTGCAATTCTGCCTTGCTTTCAAATCCTCTTCGTTGCCTTCCCTCAATATATCTGTGGATGAGAGTTATCATTTATAACTCTGCGGATTTCTGAATTGCAGTGTCCCTGAGCTCCATTTTTCAACTGGCTTTTTTGGGAGCTGGCCGCAAAAGCGCGGGATTGCCTCAGGCCCTATTCTGCTTCTGGGCGGCAGGCTTAGCCTGTGGTTAATTCTTCTTCCTGATGGGAAATAGAGTGACCTGTGCCTGTCCCAACACCTAGATCTAGTCTCTCATTGGTTGCCCCTCTTCCCGTTCATCCTCAGGACAAATTGCAACCTGTAGGGAATAGGAGCTTAAAGGTGCTGATTCTCCAAGTAGGGAGGTTGCTAGTAAAGTAGCTGGAAAGGCGAACCCGAGCACAAGGAGATGAGAAATGAGGTGCGTATTAGAAACCTTTCAAAATCACACGGTGTACCATCTTCTGGGTTTCTCATGCATGTTTTCGATGTAGGCAGATGCCCTTGAACCTGGAGATTTGGGACCCATGGGATGGGTACCAGGCAGTATTACTTTAAAGGGTCTGCGTTTGCTCACCCAACCTCACCCAACCTTTCAGCCCCAAGAGTGTCCACCCTTATGTCTCATCCAGCTGTGGGTCTAGATATGTCAATCCAGGTTGCATCACAGCCTCTGAACGAATTGTGTAAGAATTTCTCTCTCTTTCACTGTCTTTGTTTTACGGGTTTTTAAAAGTAATTTATTTTTATAATGGGGTTTAGCTGCTTTTCACGGCTGTGTTTATGCGGCTTTACACCCACTTGACTCACTTCCAGACAGATATCAATAAATAGGTTTTAAGATTCTTACTAGTCACATATATTCTTGTGCGGTGAATAGGGGGTGTTGAGTCCAGTTCACTGAGCAAGGAGTAGGTCTTGTCTATTACATATTGGGTGTATGGAACGGTATCTGAGCGAATTTGAAACCCTTGTTTTATGCATCACCCCACCTCACCTTTCCCGCTCAGCAGCCATCGTGTGTTTTCTAAACGTGTGACTCTGTTCTGTTTTGTAATTCAGTTCAAGTGTAGCGGTTTTTACATTCCCTCTATAAGTGATAGCTTATGATAAGTGTCTTTTTCTGTGTGACTTATTTCACTTAGGATCATCGTACCTAAATCCACTCATCATGCTTCTACTAGCCTTATGACATTGATTTCATGTCTGAGTGATATTCCATTGTACATAAGGACCACAACTTCTTTATCCATTTTTCTCTTTCCTGGGATATTTAAGGTGTCATGAAGTGGAGGTTCTTGTCAACAGAGCAGCCCTAAACTTTGGGGTGCCTGTGTCTTGCTGATTTTTAGTTTTCCCAATTTATACGCCCATGAGTGGACGTGCCCTATGCTCCCTAAGCTGTGTTTTTTCGATGTTTCAGGACACACCGTACACTTTTCCAGAGTGGCTGTTGGCAATTTACATCCCGCCCATCAGCGTAGCAAGGCTGCCATTTCTCCATGGCCTGTCCTGCATTTCTGGTTTTGACACTTTTTGCAGCATGGCACTTTTGACCGAAGGGAAGCGAGACTTCTTTGTAGCACTGATTTGCCTTTCCAGGTTGCTTGGTTGGCCAAAAAGGGCGTATGCGTTTTTTCCTGAATATATTCAGGAAAAAACGCATACGCCCTTTTTGGCCAAGGGCATCATTGTCGACGTTTTGCCGCTTTTCATGTGCTTTAAAGGCGATTCGAATCTACCTCCTGAAATCTGTTTCCTGCAATTCTGCCTTGCTTTCAAATCCTCTTCGTTGCCTTCCCTCAATATATCTGTGGATGAGAGTTATCATTCATAACTCTGCGGGTTTCTGAATTGCAGTGTCCCTGAGCTCCATTTTTCAACTGGCTTTTTTGGGAGCTGGCCGCAAAAGCGCGGGATTGCCTCAGGCCCTATTCTGCTTCTGGGCGGCAGGCTTAGCCTGTGGTTAATTCTTCTTCCTGATGGGAAATAGAGTGACCTGTGCCTGTCCCAACACCTAGATCTAGTCTCTCATTGGTTGCCCCTCTTCCCGTTCATCCTCAGGACAAATTGCAACCTGTAGGGAACAGGAGCTTAAAGGTGCTGATTCTCCAAGTAGGGAGGTTGCTAGTAAAGTAGCTGGAAAGGCGAACCCGAGCACAAGGAGATGAGAAATGAGGTGCGTATTAGAAACCTTTCAAAATCACACGGTGTACCATCTTCTGGGTTTCTCATGCATGTTTTCGATGTAGGAAGATGCCCTTGAACCTGGAGATTTGGGACCCATGGGATGGGTACAAGGCAGTATTACTTTAAAGGGTCTGCGTTTGCTCACCCAACCTCACCCAACCTTTCAGCCCCAAGAGTGTCCACCCTTATGTCTCATCCAGCTGTGGGTCTAGATATGGTCAATCCAGGTTGCATCACAGCCTCTGAACGAATTTTGTAAGAATTTCTCTCTCTTTCACTGTCTTTGTTTTACGGGTTTTTAAAAGTAATTTATTTTTATAATGGGGTTTAGCTGCTTTTCACGGCTGTGTTTATGCGGCTTTACACCCACTTGACTCACTTCCAGACAGATATCAATACATAGGTTTTAAGATTCTTACTAGTCACATATATTCTTGTGCGGTGAATAGGGGGTGTTGAGTCCAGTTCACTGAGCAAGGAGTAGGTCTTGTCTATTACATATTGGGTGTATGGAACGGTATCTGAGCGAATTTGAAACCCTTGTTTTATGCATCACCCCACCTCACCTTTCCCGCTCAGCAGCCATCGTGTGTTTTCTAAACGTGTGACTCTGTTCTGTTTTGTAATTCAGTTCAAGTGTAGCGGTTTTTACATTCCCTCTATAAGTGATAGCTTATGATAAGTGTCTTTTTCTGTGTGACTTATTTCACTTAGGATCATCGTACCTAAATCCACTCATCTTGCTTCTACTAGCCTTATGACATTGATTTCATGTCTGAGTGATATTCCATTGTACATAAGGACCACAACTTCTTTATCCATTTTTCTCTTTCCTGGGATATTTAAGGTGTCATGAAGTGGAGGTTCTTGTCAACAGAGCAGCCCTAAACTTTGGGGTGCCTGTGTCTTGCTGATTTTTAGTTTTCCCAATTTATACGCCCATGAGTGGACGTGCCCTATGCTCCCTAAGCTGTGTTTTTTCGATGTTTCAGGACACACCGTACACTTTTCCAGAGTGGCTGTTGGCAATTTACATCCCGCCCATCAGCGTAGCAAGGCTGCCATTTCTCCATGGCCTGTCCTGCATTTCTGGTTTTGACACTTTTTGCAGCATGGCACTTTTGACCGATGGGAAGCGAGACTTCTTTGTAGCACTGATTTGCCTTTCCAGGTTGCTTGGTTGGCCAAAAAGGGCGTATGCGTTTTTTCCTGAATATATTCAGGAAAAAACGCATACGCCCTTTTTGGCCAAGGGCATCATTGTCGACGTTTTGCCGCTTTTCATGTGCTTTAAAGGCGATTCGAATCTACCTCCTGAAATCTGTTTCCTGCAATTCTGCCTTGCTTTCAAATCCTCTTCGTTGCCTTCCCTCAATATATCTGTGGATGAGAGTTATCATTTATAACTCTGCGGATTTCTGAATTGCAGTGTCCCTGAGCTCCATTTTTCAACTGGCTTTTTTGGGAGCTGGCCGCAAAAGCGCGGGATTGCCTCAGGCCCTATTCTGCTTCTGGGCGGCAGGCTTAGCCTGTGGTTAATTCTTCTTCCTGATGGGAAATAGAGTGACCTGTGCCTGTCCCAACACCTAGATCTAGTCTCTCATTGGTTGCCCCTCTTCCCGTTCATCCTCAGGACAAATTGCAACCTGTAGGGAATAGGAGCTTAAAGGTGCTGATTCTCCAAGTAGGGAGGTTGCTAGTAAAGTAGCTGGAAAGGCGAACCCGAGCACAAGGAGATGAGAAATGAGGTGCGTATTAGAAACCTTTCAAAATCACACGGTGTACCATCTTCTGGGTTTCTCATGCATGTTTTCGATGTAGGAAGATGCCCTTGAACCTGGAGATTTGGGACCCATGGGATGGGTACCAGGCAGTATTACTTTAAAGGGTCTGCGTTTGCTCACCCAACCTCACCCAACCTTTCAGCCCCAAGAGTGTCCACCCTTATGTCTCATCCAGCTGTGGGTCTAGATATGGTCAATCCAGGTTGCATCACAGCCTCTGAACGAATTTTGTAAGAATTTCTCTCTCTTTCACTGTCTTTGTTTTACGGGTTTTTAAAAGTAATTTATTTTTATAATGGGGTTTAGCTGCTTTTCACGGCTGTGTTTATGCGGCTTTACACCCACTTGACTCACTTCCAGACAGATATCAATACATAGGTTTTAAGATTCTTACTAGTCACATATATTCTTGTGCGGTGAATAGGGGGTGTTGAGTCCAGTTCACTGAGCAAGGAGTAGGTCTTGTCTATTACATATTGGGTGTATGGAACGGTATCTGAGCGAATTTGAAACCCTTGTTTTATGCATCACCCCACCTCACCTTTCCCGCTCAGCAGCCATCGTGTGTTTTCTAAACGTGTGACTCTGTTCTGTTTTGTAATTCAGTTCAAGTGTAGCGGTTTTTACATTCCCTCTATAAGTGATAGCTTATGATAAGTGTCTTTTTCTGTGTGACTTATTTCACTTAGGATCATCGTACCTAAATCCACTCATCTTGCTTCTACTAGCCTTATGACATTGATTTCATGTCTGAGTGATATTCCATTGTACATAAGGACCACAACTTCTTTATCCATTTTTCTCTTTCCTGGGATATTTAAGGTGTCATGAAGTGGAGGTTCTTGTCAACAGAGCAGCCCTAAACTTTGGGGTGCCTGTGTCTTGCTGATTTTTAGTTTTCCCAATTTATACGCCCATGAGAGGACGTGCCCTATGCTCCCTAAGCTGTGTTTTTTCGATGTTTCAGGACACACCGTACACTTTTCCAGAGTGGCTGTTGGCAATTTACATCCCGCCCATCAGCGTAGCAAGGCTGCCATTTCTCCATGGCCTGTCCTGCATTTCTGGTTTTGACACTTTTTGCAGCATGGCACTTTTGACCGATGGGAAGCGAGACTTCTTTGTAGCACTGATTTGCCTTTCCAGGTTGCTTGGTTGGCCAAAAAGGGCGTATGGTTTTTTTCCTGAATATATTCAGGAAAAAACGCATACGCCCTTTTTGGCCAAGGGCATCATTGTCGACGTTTTGCCTCTTTTCATGTGCTTTAAAGGCGATTCGAATCTACCTCCTGAAATCTGTTTCCTGCAATTCTGCCTTGCTTTCAAATCCTCTTCGTTGCCTTCCCTCAATATATCTGTGGATGAGAGTTATCATTCATAACTCTGCGGGTTTCTGAATTGCAGTGTCCCAGAGCTCCATTTTTCAACTGGCTTTTTTGGGAGCTGGCCGCAAAAGCGCGGGATTGCCTCAGGCCCTATTCTGCTTCTGGGCGGCAGGCTTAGCCTGTGGTTAATTCTTCTTCCTGATGGGAAATAGAGTGACCTGTGCCTGTCCCAACACCTAGATCTAGTCTCTCATTGGTTGCCCCTCTTCCCGTTCATCCTCAGGACAAATTGCAACCTGTAGGGAACAGGAGCTTAAAGGTGCTGATTCTCCAAGTAGGGAGATTGCTAGTAAAGTAGCTGGAAAGGCGAACCCGAGCACAAGGAGATGAGAAATGAGGTGCGTATTAGAAACCTTTCAAAATCACACGGTGTACCATCTTCTGGGTTTCTCATGCATGTTTTCGATGTAGGCAGATGCCCTTGAACCTGGAGATTTGGGACCCATGGGATGGGTACCAGGCAGTATTACTTTAAAGGGTCTGCGTTTGCTCACCCAACCTCACCCAACCTTTCAGCCCCAAGAGTGTCCACCCTTATGTCTCATCCAGCTGTGGGTCTAGATATGGTCAATCCAGGTTGCATCACAGCCTCTGAACGAATTTTGTAAGAATTTCTCTCTCTTTCACTGTCTTTGTTTTACGGGTTTTTAAAAATAATTTATTTTTATAATGGGGTTTAGCTGCTTTTCACGGCTGTGTTTATGCGGCTTTACACCCACTTGACTCACTTCCAGACAGATATCAATACATAGGTTTTAAGATTCTTACTAGTCACATATATTCTTGTGCGGTGAATAGGGGGTGTTGAGTCCAGTTCACTGAGCAAGGAGTAGGTCTTGTCTATTACATATTGGGTGTATGGAACGGTATCTGAGCGAATTTGAAACCCTTGTTTTATGCATCACCCCACCTCACCTTTCCCGTTAAGCAGCCATAGTGTGTTTTCTAAACGTGTGACTCTGTTCTGTTTTGTAATTCAGTTCAAGTGTAGCGGTTTTTACATTCCCTCTATAAGTGATAGCTTATGATAAGTGTCTTTTTCTGTGTGACTTATTTCACTTAGGATCATCGTACCTAAATCCACTCATCTTGCCTCTACTAGCCTTATGACATTGATTTCATGTCTGAGTGATATTCCATTGTACATAAGGACCACAACTTCTTTATCCATTTTTCTCTTTCCTGGGATATTTAAGGTGTCATGAAGTGGAGGTTCTTGTCAACAGAGCAGCCCTAAACTTTGGGGTGCCTGTGTCTTGCTGATTTTTAGTTTTCCCAATTTATACGCCCATGAGTGGACGTGCCCTATGCTCCCTAAGCTGTGTTTTTTCGATGTTTCAGGACACACCGTACACTTTTCCAGAGTGGCTGTTGGCAATTTACATCCCGCCCATCAGCGTAGCAAGGCTGCCATTTCTCCATGGCCTGTCCTGCATTTCTGGTTTTGACACTTTTTGCAGCATGGCACTTTTGACCGATGGGAAGCGAGACTTCTTTGTAGCACTGATTTGCCTTTCCAGGTTGCTTGGTTGGCCAAAAAGGGCGTATGCGTTTTTTCCTGAATATATTCAGGAAAAAACGCATACGCCCTTTTTGGCCAAGGGCATCATTGTCGACGTTTTGCCGCTTTTCATGTGCTTTAAAGGCGATTCGAATCTATCTCCTGAAATCTGTTTCCTGCAATTCTGCCTTGCTTTCAAATCCTCTTCGTTGCCTTCCCTCAATATATCTGTGGATGAGAGTTATCATTCATAACTCTGCGGGTTTCTGAATTGCAGTGTCCCTGAGCTCCATTTTTCAACTGGCTTTTTTGGGAGCTGGCCGCAAAAGCGCGGGATTGCCTCAGGCCCTATTCTGCTTCTGGGCGGCAGGCTTAGCCTGTGGTTAATTCTTCTTCCTGATGGGAAATAGAGTGACCTGTGCCTGTCCCAACACCTAGATCTAGTCTCTCATTGGTTGCCCCTCTTCCCGTTCATCCTCAGGACAAATTGCAACCTGTAGGGAACAGGAGCTTAAAGGTGCTGATTCTCCAAGTAGGGAGGTTGCTAGTAAAGTAGCTGGAAAGGCGAACCCGAGCACAAGGAGATGAGAAATGAGGTGCGTATTAGAAACCTTTCAAAATCACACGGTGTACCATCTTCTGGGTTTCTCATGCATGTTTTCGATGTAGGAAGATGCCCTTGAACCTGGAGATTTGGGACCCATGGGATGGGTACAAGGCAGTATTACTTTAAAGGGTCTGCGTTTGCTCACCCAACCTCACCCAACCTTTCAGCCCCAAGAGTGTCCACCCTTATGTCTCATCCAGCTGTGGGTCTAGATATGGTCAATCCAGGTTGCATCACAGCCTCTGAACGAATTTTGTAAGAATTTCTCTCTCTTTCACTGTCTTTGTTTTACGGGTTTTTAAAAGTAATTTATTTTTATAATGGGGTTTAGCTGCTTTTCACGGCTGTGTTTATGCGGCTTTACACCCACTTGACTCACTTCCAGACAGATATCAATACATAGGTTTTAAGATTCTTACTAGTCACATATATTCTTGTGCGGTGAATAGGGGGTGTTGAGTCCAGTTCACTGAGCAAGGAGTAGGTCTTGTCTATTACATATTGGGTGTATGGAACGGTATCTGAGCGAATTTGAAACCCTTGTTTTATGCATCACCCCACCTCACCTTTCCCGCTCAGCAGCCATCGTGTGTTTTCTAAACGTGTGACTCTGTTCTGTTTTGTAATTCAGTTCAAGTGTAGCGGTTTTTACATTCCCTCTATAAGTGATAGCTTATGATAAGTGTCTTTTTCTGTGTGACTTATTTCACTTAGGATCATCGTACCTAAATCCACTCATCTTGCTTCTACTAGCCTTATGACATTGATTTCATGTCTGAGTGATATTCCATTGTACATAAGGACCACAACTTCTTTATCCATTTTTCTCTTTCCTGGGATATTTAAGGTGTCATGAAGTGGAGGTTCTTGTCAACAGAGCAGCCCTAAACTTTGGGGTGCCTGTGTCTTGCTGATTTTTAGTTTTCCCAATTTATACGCCCATGAGTGGACGTGCCCTATGCTCCCTAAGCTGTGTTTTTTCGATGTTTCAGGACACACCGTACACTTTTCCAGAGTGGCTGTTGGCAATTTACATCCCGCCCATCAGCGTAGCAAGGCTGCCATTTCTCCATGGCCTGTCCTGCATTTCTGGTTTTGACACTTTTTGCAGCATGGCACTTTTGACCGATGGGAAGCGAGACTTCTTTGTAGCACTGATTTGCCTTTCCAGGTTGCTTGGTTGGCCAAAAAGGGCGTATGCGTTTTTTCCTGAATATATTCAGGAAAAAACGCATACGCCCTTTTTGGCCAAGGGCATCATTGTCGACGTTTTGCCGCTTTTCATGTGCTTTAAAGGCGATTCGAATCTACCTCCTGAAATCTGTTTCCTGCAATTCTGCCTTGCTTTCAAATCCTCTTCGTTGCCTTCCCTCAATATATCTGTGGATGAGAGTTATCATTTATAACTCTGCGGATTTCTGAATTGCAGTGTCCCTGAGCTCCATTTTTCAACTGGCTTTTTTGGGAGCTGGCCGCAAAAGCGCGGGATTGCCTCAGGCCCTATTCTGCTTCTGGGCGGCAGGCTTAGCCTGTGGTTAATTCTTCTTCCTGATGGGAAATAGAGTGACCTGTGCCTGTCCCAACACCTAGATCTAGTCTCTCATTGGTTGCCCCTCTTCCCGTTCATCCTCAGGACAAATTGCAACCTGTAGGGAATAGGAGCTTAAAGGTGCTGATTCTCCAAGTAGGGAGGTTGCTAGTAAAGTAGCTGGAAAGGCGAACCCGAGCACAAGGAGATGAGAAATGAGGTGCGTATTAGAAACCTTTCAAAATCACACGGTGTACCATCTTCTGGGTTTCTCATGCATGTTTTCGATGTAGGAAGATGCCCTTGAACCTGGAGATTTGGGACCCATGGGATGGGTACCAGGCAGTATTACTTTAAAGGGTCTGCGTTTGCTCACCCAACCTCACCCAACCTTTCAGCCCCAAGAGTGTCCACCCTTATGTCTCATCCAGCTGTGGGTCTAGATATGGTCAATCCAGGTTGCATCACAGCCTCTGAACGAATTTTGTAAGAATTTCTCTCTCTTTCACTGTCTTTGTTTTACGGGTTTTTAAAAGTAATTTATTTTTATAATGGGGTTTAGCTGCTTTTCACGGCTGTGTTTATGCGGCTTTACACCCACTTGACTCACTTCCAGACAGATATCAATACATAGGTTTTAAGATTCTTACTAGTCACATATATTCTTGTGCGGTGAATAGGGGGTGTTGAGTCCAGTTCACTGAGCAAGGAGTAGGTCTTGTCTATTACATATTGGGTGTATGGAACGGTATCTGAGCGAATTTGAAACCCTTGTTTTATGCATCACCCCACCTCACCTTTCCCGCTCAGCAGCCATCGTGTGTTTTCTAAACGTGTGACTCTGTTCTGTTTTGTAATTCAGTTCAAGTGTAGCGGTTTTTACATTCCCTCTATAAGTGATAGCTTATGATAAGTGTCTTTTTCTGTGTGACTTATTTCACTTAGGATCATCGTACCTAAATCCACTCATCTTGCTTCTACTAGCCTTATGACATTGATTTCATGTCTGAGTGATATTCCATTGTACATAAGGACCACAACTTCTTTATCCATTTTTCTCTTTCCTGGGATATTTAAGGTGTCATGAAGTGGAGGTTCTTGTCAACAGAGCAGCCCTAAACTTTGGGGTGCCTGTGTCTTGCTGATTTTTAGTTTTCCCAATTTATACGCCCATGAGAGGACGTGCCCTATGCTCCCTAAGCTGTGTTTTTTCGATGTTTCAGGACACACCGTACACTTTTCCAGAGTGGCTGTTGGCAATTTACATCCCGCCCATCAGCGTAGCAAGGCTGCCATTTCTCCATGGCCTGTCCTGCATTTCTGGTTTTGACACTTTTTGCAGCATGGCACTTTTGACCGATGGGAAGCGAGACTTCTTTGTAGCACTGATTTGCCTTTCCAGGTTGCTTGGTTGGCCAAAAAGGGCGTATGGTTTTTTTCCTGAATATATTCAGGAAAAAACGCATACGCCCTTTTTGGCCAAGGGCATCATTGTCGACGTTTTGCCTCTTTTCATGTGCTTTAAAGGCGATTCGAATCTACCTCCTGAAATCTGTTTCCTGCAATTCTGCCTTGCTTTCAAATCCTCTTCGTTGCCTTCCCTCAATATATCTGTGGATGAGAGTTATCATTCATAACTCTGCGGGTTTCTGAATTGCAGTGTCCCTGAGCTCCATTTTTCAACTGGCTTTTTTGGGAGCTGGCCGCAAAAGCGCGGGATTGCCTCAGGCCCTATTCTGCTTCTGGGCGGCAGGCTTAGCCTGTGGTTAATTCTTCTTCCTGATGGGAAATAGAGTGACCTGTGCCTGTCCCAACACCTAGATCTAGTCTCTCATTGGTTGCCCCTCTTCCCGTTCATCCTCAGGACAAATTGCAACCTGTAGGGAACAGGAGCTTAAAGGTGCTGATTCTCCAAGTAGGGAGATTGCTAGTAAAGTAGCTGGAAAGGCGAACCCGAGCACAAGGAGATGAGAAATGAGGTGCGTATTAGAAACCTTTCAAAATCACACGGTGTACCATCTTCTGGGTTTCTCATGCATGTTTTCGATGTAGGCAGATGCCCTTGAACCTGGAGATTTGGGACCCATGGGATGGGTACCAGGCAGTATTACTTTAAAGGGTCTGCGTTTGCTCACCCAACCTCACCCAACCTTTCAGCCCCAAGAGTGTCCACCCTTATGTCTCATCCAGCTGTGGGTCTAGATATGGTCAATCCAGGTTGCATCACAGCCTCTGAACGAATTTTGTAAGAATTTCTCTCTCTTTCACTGTCTTTGTTTTACGGGTTTTTAAAAGTAATTTATTTTTATAATGGGGTTTAGCTGCTTTTCACGGCTGTGTTTATGCGGCTTTACACCCACTTGACTCACTTCCAGACAGATATCAATACATAGGTTTTAAGATTCTTACTAGTCACATATATTCTTGTGCGGTGAATAGGGGGTGTTGAGTCCAGTTCACTGAGCAAGGAGTAGGTCTTGTCTATTACATATTGGGTGTATGGAACGGTATCTGAGCGAATTTGAAACCCTTGTTTTATGCATCACCCCACCTCACCTTTCCCGTTAAGCAGCCATAGTGTGTTTTCTAAACGTGTGACTCTGTTCTGTTTTGTAATTCAGTTCAAGTGTAGCGGTTTTTACATTCCCTCTATAAGTGATAGCTTATGATAAGTGTCTTTTTCTGTGTGACTTATTTCACTTAGGATCATCGTACCTAAATCCACTCATCTTGCCTCTACTAGCCTTATGACATTGATTTCATGTCTGAGTGATATTCCATTGTACATAAGGACCACAACTTCTTTATCCATTTTTCTCTTTCCTGGGATATTTAAGGTGTCATGAAGTGGAGGTTCTTGTCAACAGAGCAGCCCTAAACTTTGGGGTGCCTGTGTCTTGCTGATTTTTAGTTTTCCCAATTTATACGCCCATGAGTGGACGTGCCCTATGCTCCCTAAGCTGTGTTTTTTCGATGTTTCAGGACACACCGTACACTTTTCCAGAGTGGCTGTTGGCAATTTACATCCCGCCCATCAGCGTAGCAAGGCTGCCATTTCTCCATGGCCTGTCCTGCATTTCTGGTTTTGACACTTTTTGCAGCATGGCACTTTTGACCGATGGGAAGCGAGACTTCTTTGTAGCACTGATTTGCCTTTCCAGGTTGCTTGGTTGGCCAAAAAGGGCGTATGCGTTTTTTCCTGAATATATTCAGGAAAAAACGCATACGCCCTTTTTGGCCAAGGGCATCATTGTCGACGTTTTGCCGCTTTTCATGTGCTTTAAAGGCGATTCGAATCTATCTCCTGAAATCTGTTTCCTGCAATTCTGCCTTGCTTTCAAATCCTCTTCGTTGCCTTCCCTCAATATATCTGTGGATGAGAGTTATCATTCATAACTCTGCGGGTTTCTGAATTGCAGTGTCCCTGAGCTCCATTTTTCAACTGGCTTTTTTGGGAGCTGGCCGCAAAAGCGCGGGATTGCCTCAGGCCCTATTCTGCTTCTGGGCGGCAGGCTTAGCCTGTGGTTAATTCTTCTTCCTGATGGGAAATAGAGTGACCTGTGCCTGTCCCAACACCTAGATCTAGTCTCTCATTGGTTGCCCCTCTTCCCGTTCATCCTCAGGACAAATTGCAACCTGTAGGGAACAGGAGCTTAAAGGTGCTGATTCTCCAAGTAGGGAGGTTGCTAGTAAAGTAGCTGGAAAGGCGAACCCGAGCACAAGGAGATGAGAAATGAGGTGCGTATTAGAAACCTTTCAAAATCACACGGTGTACCATCTTCTGGGTTTCTCATGCATGTTTTCGATGTAGGAAGATGCCCTTGAACCTGGAGATTTGGGACCCATGGGATGGGTACAAGGCAGTATTACTTTAAAGGGTCTGCGTTTGCTCACCCAACCTCACCCAACCTTTCAGCCCCAAGAGTGTCCACCCTTATGTCTCATCCAGCTGTCGGTCTAGATATGGTCAATCCAGGTTGCATCACAGCCTCTGAACGAATTTTGTAAGAATTTCTCTCTCTTTCACTGTCTTTGTTTTACGGGTTTTTAAAAGTAATTTATTTTTATAATGGGGTTTAGCTGCTTTTCACGGCTGTGTTTATGCGGCTTTACACCCACTTGACTCACTTCCAGACAGATATCAATACATAGGTTTTAAGATTCTTACTAGTCACATATATTCTTGTGCGGTGAATAGGGGGTGTTGAGTCCAGTTCACTGAGCAAGGAGTAGGTCTTGTCTATTACATATTGGGTGTATGGAACGTTATCTGAGCGAATTTGAAACCCTTGTTTTATGCATCACCCCACCTCACCTTTCCCGTTAAGCAGCCATAGTGTGTTTTCTAAACGTGTGACTCTGTTCTGTTTTGTAATTCAGTTCAAGTGTAGCGGTTTTTACATTCCCTCTATAAGTGAGAGCTTATGATAAGTGTCTTTTTCTGTGTGACTTATTTCACTTAGGATCATCGTACCTAAATCCACTCATCTTGCCTCTACTAGCCTTATGACATTGATTTCATGTCTGAGTGATATTCCATTGTACATAAGGACCACAACTTCTTTATCCATTTTTCTCTTTCCTGGGATATTTAAGGTGTCATGAAGTGGAGGTTCTTGTCAACAGAGCAGCCCTAAACTTTGGGGTGCCTGTGTCTTGCTGATTTTTAGTGTTCCCAATTTATACGCCCATGAGTGGACGTGCCCTATGCTCCCTAAGCTGTGTTTTTTCGATGTTTCAGGACACACCGTACACTTTTCCAGAGTGGCTGTTGGCAATTTACATCCCGCCCATCAGCGTAGCAAGGCTGCCATTTCTCCATGGCCTGTCCTGCATTTCTGGTTTGGACACTTTTTGCAGCATGGCACTTTTGACCGATGGGAAGCGAGAATTCTTTGTAGCGCTGATTAGCCTTTCCAGGTTGCTTGGTTGGCCAAACAGGGCGTATGCGTTTTTTCCTGAATATATTCAGGAAAAAACGCATATGCCCTGTTTGGCCAAGGGCATCATTGTCGACGTTTTGCCACTTTTCATATGCTTTAAAGGCGATTCGAATCTACCTCCTGAAACCTGTTTCCTGAAATTCTGCCTTGCTTTCAAATCCTCTTCGTTGCCTTCCCTCAATATATCTGTGGATGAGAGTTATCAGTTATAGCTCTGCGGGTTTGTGAATTGCAGTGTCCCTGAGCTCCATTTTTCAACTGGCTTTTTTGGGAGCTGGCCGCAAAAGCGCGGGATTGCCTCAGGCCCTATTCTGCTTCTGGGCGGCAGGCTTAGCCTGTGGTTAATTCTTCTTCCTGATGGGAAATAGAGTGACCTGTGCCTGTCCCAACACCTAGATCTAGTCTCTCATTGGTTGCCCCTCTTCCCGTTCATCCTCAGGACAAATTGCAACCTGTAGGGAACAGGAGCTTAAAGGTGCTGATTCTCCAAGTAGGGAGATTGCTAGTAAAGTAGCTGGAAAGGCGAACCCGAGCACAAGGAGATGAGAAATGAGGTGCGTATTAGAAACCTTTCAAAATCACACGGTGTACCATCTTCTGGGTTTCTCATGCATGTTTTCGATGTAGGCAGATGCCCTTGAACCTGGAGATTTGGGACCCATGGGATGGGTACCAGGCAGTATTACTTTAAAGGGTCTGCGTTTGCTCACCCAACCTCACCCAACCTTTCAGCCCCAAGAGTGTCCACCCTTATGTCTCATCCAGCTGTGGGTCTAGATATGTCAATCCAGGTTGCATCACAGCCTCTGAACGAATTGTGTAAGAATTTCTCTCTCTTTCACTGTCTTTGTTTTACGGGTTTTTAAAAGTAATTTATTTTTATAATGGGGTTTAGCTGCTTTTCACGGCTGTGTTTATGCGGCTTTACACCCACTTGACTCACTTCCAGACAGATATCAATAAATAGGTTTTAAGATTCTTACTAGTCACATATATTCTTGTGCGGTGAATAGGGGGTGTTGAGTCCAGTTCACTGAGCAAGGAGTAGGTCTTGTCTATTACATATTGGGTGTATGGAACGGTATCTGAGCGAATTTGAAACCCTTGTTTTATGCATCACCCCACCTCACCTTTCCCGCTCAGCAGCCATCGTGTGTTTTCTAAACGTGTGACTCTGTTCTGTTTTGTAATTCAGTTCAAGTGTAGCGGTTTTTACATTCCCTCTATAAGTGATAGCTTATGATAAGTGTCTTTTTCTGTGTGACTTATTTCACTTAGGATCATCGTACCTAAATCCACTCATCTTGCTTCTACTAGCCTTATGACATTGATTTCATGTCTGAGTGATATTCCATTGTACATAAGGACCACAACTTCTTTATCCATTTTTCTCTTTCCTGGGATATTTAAGGTGTCATGAAGTGGAGGTTCTTGTCAACAGAGCAGCCCTAAACTTTGGGGTGCCTGTGTCTTGCTGATTTTTAGTTTTCCCAATTTATACGCCCATGAGAGGATGTGCCCTATGCTCCCTAAGCTGTGTTTTTTCGATGTTTCAGGACACACCATACACTTTTCCAGAGTGGCTGTTGGCAATTTACATCCCGCCCATCAACGTAGCAAGGCTGCCATTTCTCCATGGCCTGTCCTGCATTTCTGGTTTTGACACTTTTTGCAGCATGGCACTTTTGACCGATGGGAAGCGAGACTTCTTTGTAGCACTGATTTGCCTTTCCAGGTTGCTTGGTTGGCCAAAAAGGGCGTATGCGTTTTTTCCTGAATATATTCAGGAAAAAACGCATACGCCCTTTTTGGCCAAGGGCATCATTGTCGACGTTTTGCCGCTTTTCATGTGCTTTAAAGGCGATTCGAATCTACCTCCTGAAATCTGTTTCCTGCAATTCTGCCTTGCTTTCAAATCCTCTTCGTTGCCTTCCCTCAATATATCTGTGGATGAGAGTTATCATTTATAACTCTGCGGATTTCTGAATTGCAGTGTCCCTGAGCTCCATTTTTCAACTGGCTTTTTTGGGAGCTGGCCGCAAAAGCGCGGGATTGCCTCAGGCCCTATTCTGCTTCTGGGCGGCAGGCTTAGCCTGTGGTTAATTCTTCTTCCTGATGGGAAATAGAGTGACCTGTGCCTGTCCCAACACCTAGATCTAGTCTCTCATTGGTTGCCCCTCTTCCCGTTCATCCTCAGGACAAATTGCAACCTGTAGGGAATAGGAGCTTAAAGGTGCTGATTCTCCAAGTAGGGAGGTTGCTAGTAAAGTAGCTGGAAAGGCGAACCCGAGCACAAGGAGATGAGAAATGAGGTGCGTATTAGAAACCTTTCAAAATCACACGGTGTACCATCTTCTGGGTTTCTCATGCATGTTTTCGATGTAGGAAGATGCCCTTGAACCTGGAGATTTGGGACCCATTGGATGGGTACAAGGCAGTATTACTTTAAAGGGTCTGCGTTTGCTCACCCAACCTCACCCAACCTTTCAGCCCCAAGAGTGTCCACCCTTATGTCTCATCCAGCTGTGGGTCTAGATATGGTCAATCCAGGTTGCATCACAGCCTCTGAACGAATTTTGTAAGAATTTCTCTCTCTTTCACTGTCTTTGTTTTACGGGTTTTTAAAAGTAATTTATTTTTATAATGGGGTTTAGCTGCTTTTCACGGCTGTGTTTATGCGGCTTTACACCCACTTGACTCACTTCCAGACAGATATCAATACATAGGTTTTAAGATTCTTACTAGTCACATATATTCTTGTGCGGTGAATAGGGGGTGTTGAGTCCAGTTCACTGAGCAAGGAGTAGGTCTTGTCTATTACATATTGGGTGTATGGAACGGTATCTGAGCGAATTTGAAACCCTTGTTTTATGCATCACCCCACCTCACCTTTCCCGCTCAGCAGCCATCGTGTGTTTTCTAAACGTGTGACTCTGTTCTGTTTTGTAATTCAGTTCAAGTGTAGCGGTTTTTACATTCCCTCTATAAGTGATAGCTTATGATAAGTGTCTTTTTCTGTGTGACTTATTTCACTTAGGATCATCGTACCTAAATCCACTCATCTTGCTTCTACTAGCCTTATGACATTGATTTCATGTCTGAGTGATATTCCATTGTACATAAGGACCACAACTTCTTTATCCATTTTTCTCTTTCCTGGGATATTTAAGGTGTCATGAAGTGGAGGTTCTTGTCAACAGAGCAGCCCTAAACTTTGGGGTGCCTGTGTCTTGCTGATTTTTAGTTTTCCCAATTTATACGCCCATGAGAGGACGTGCCCTATGCTCCCTAAGCTGTGTTTTTTCGATGTTTCAGGACACACCATACACTTTTCCAGAGTGGCTGTTGGCAATTTACATCCCGCCCATCAGCGTAGCAAGGCTGCCATTTCTCCATGGCCTGTCCTGCATTTCTGGTTTTGACACTTTTTGCAGCATGGCACTTTTGACCGATGGGAAGCGAGACTTCTTTGTAGCACTGATTTGCCTTTCCAGGTTGCTTGGTTGGCCAAACAGGGCGTATGGTTTTTTTCCTGAATATATTCAGGAAAAAACGCATACGCCCTTTTTGGCCAAGGGCATCATTGTCGACGTTTTGCCTCTTTTCATGTGCTTTAAAGGCGATTCGAATCTACCTTCTGAAATCTGTTTCCTGCAATTCTGCCTTGCTTTCAAATCCTCTTCGTTGCCTTCCCTCAATATATCTGTGGATGAGAGTTATCATTCATAACTCTGCGGGTTTCTGAATTGCAGTGTCCCTGAGCTCCATTTTTCAACTGGCTTTTTTGGGAGCTGGCCGCAAAAGCGCGGGATTGCCTCAGGCCCTATTCTGCTTCTGGGCGGCAGGCTTAGCCTGTGGTTAATTCTTCTTCCTGATGGGAAATAGAGTGACCTGTGCCTGTCCCAACACCTAGATCTAGTCTCTCATTGGTTGCCCCTCTTCCCGTTCATCCTCAGGACAAATTGCAACCTGTAGGGAACAGGAGCTTAAAGGTGCTGATTCTCCAAGTAGGGAGATTGCTAGTAAAGTAGCTGGAAAGGCGAACCCGAGCACAAGGAGATGAGAAATGAGGTGCGTATTAGAAACCTTTCAAAATCACACGGTGTACCATCTTCTGGGTTTCTCATGCATGTTTTCGATGTAGGCAGATGCCCTTGAACCTGGAGATTTGGGACCCATGGGATGGGTACCAGGCAGTATTACTTTAAAGGGTCTGCGTTTGCTCACCCAACCTCACCCAACCTTTCAGCCCCAAGAGTGTCCACCCTTATGTCTCATCCAGCTGTGGGTCTAGATATGGTCAATCCAGGTTGCATCACAGCCTCTGAACGAATTTTGTAAGAATTTCTCTCTCTTTCACTGTCTTTGTTTTACGGGTTTTTAAAAGTAATTTATTTTTATAATGGGGTTTAGCTGCTTTTCACGGCTGTGTTTATGCGGCTTTACACCCACTTGACTCACTTCCAGACAGATATCAATACATAGGTTTTAAGATTCTTACTAGTCACATATATTCTTGTGCGGTGAATAGGGGGTGTTGAGTCCAGTTCACTGAGCAAGGAGTAGGTCTTGTCTATTACATATTGGGTGTATGGAACGGTATCTGAGCGAATTTGAAACCCTTGTTTTATGCATCACCCCACCTCACCTTTCCCGTTAAGCAGCCATAGTGTGTTTTCTAAACGTGTGACTCCGTTCTGTTTTGTAATTCAGTTCAAGTGTAGCGGTTTTTACATTCCCTCTATAAGTGATAGCTTATGATAAGTGTCTTTTTCTGTGTGACTTATTTCACTTAGGATCATCGTACCTAAATCCACTCATCTTGCCTCTACTAGCCTTATGACATTGATTTCATGTCTGAGTGATATTCCATTGTACATAAGGACCACAACTTCTTTATCCATTTTTCTCTTTCCTGGGATATTTAAGGTGTCATGAAGTGGAGGTTCTTGTCAACAGAGCAGCCCTAAACTTTGGGGTGCCTGTGTCTTGCTGATTTTTAGTTTTCCCAATTTATACGCCCATGAGTGGACGTGCCCTATGCTCCCTAAGCTGTGTTTTTTCGATGTTTCAGGACACACCGTACACTTTTCCAGAGTGGCTGTTGGCAATTTACATCCCGCCCATCAGCGTAGCAAGGCTGCCATTTCTCCATGGCCTGTCCTGCATTTCTGGTTTTGACACTTTTTGCAGCATGGCACTTTTGACCGATGGGAAGCGAGACTTCTTTGTAGCACTGATTTGCCTTTCCAGGTTGCTTGGTTGGCCAAAAAGGGCGTATGCGTTTTTTCCTGAATATATTCAGGAAAAAACGCATACGCCCTTTTTGGCCAAGGGCATCATTGTCGACGTTTTGCCGCTTTTCATGTGCTTTAAAGGCGATTCGAATCTACCTCCTGAAATCTGTTTCCTGCAATTCTGCCTTGCTTTCAAATCCTCTTCGTTGCCTTCCCTCAATATATCTGTGGATGAGAGTTATCATTCATAACTCTGCGGGTTTCTGAATTGCAGTGTCCCTGAGCTCCATTTTTCAACTGGCTTTTTTGGGAGCTGGCCGCAAAAGCGCGGGATTGCCTCAGGCCCTATTCTGCTTCTGGGCGGCAGGCTTAGCCTGTGGTTAATTCTTCTTCCTGATGGGAAATAGAGTGACCTGTGCCTGTCCCAACACCTAGATCTAGTCTCTCATTGGTTGCCCCTCTTCCCGTTCATCCTCAGGACAAATTGCAACCTGTAGGGAACAGGAGCTTAAAGGTGCTGATTCTCCAAGTAGGGAGGTTGCTAGTAAAGTAGCTGGAAAGGCGAACCCGAGCACAAGGAGATGAGAAATGAGGTGCGTATTAGAAACCTTTCAAAATCACACGGTGTACCATCTTCTGGGTTTCTCATGCATGTTTTCGATGTAGGAAGATGCCCTTGAACCTGGAGATTTGGGACCCATGGGATGGGTACAAGGCAGTATTACTTTAAAGGGTCTGCGTTTGCTCACCCAACCTCACCCAACCTTTCAGCCCCAAGAGTGTCCACCCTTATGTCTCATCCAGCTGTGGGTCTAGATATGGTCAATCCAGGTTGCATCACAGCCTCTGAACGAATTTTGTAAGAATTTCTCTCTCTTTCACTGTCTTTGTTTTACGGGTTTTTAAAAGTAATTTATTTTTATAATGGGGTTTAGCTGCTTTTCACGGCTGTGTTTATGCGGCTTTACACCCACTTGACTCACTTCCAGACAGATATCAATACATAGGTTTTAAGATTCTTACTAGTCACATATATTCTTGTGCGGTGAATAGGGGGTGTTGAGTCCAGTTCACTGAGCAAGGAGTAGGTCTTGTCTATTACATATTGGGTGTATGGAACGGTATCTGAGCGAATTTGAAACCCTTGTTTTATGCATCACCCCACCTCACCTTTCCCGTTAAGCAGCCATAGTGTGTTTTCTAAACGTGTGACTCTGTTCTGTTTTGTAATTCAGTTCAAGTGTAGCGGTTTTTACATTCCCTCTATAAGTGATAGCTTATGATAAGTGTCTTTTTCTGTGTGACTTATTTCACTTAGGATCATCGTACCTAAATCCACTCATCTTGCCTCTACTAGCCTTATGACATTGATTTCATGTCTGAGTGATATTCCATTGTACATAAGGACCACAACTTCTTTATCCATTTTTCTCTTTCCTGGGATATTTAAGGTGTCATGAAGTGGAGGTTCTTGTCAACAGAGCAGCCCTAAACTTTGGGGTGCCTGTGTCTTGCTGATTTTTAGTGTTCCCAATTTATACGCCCATGAGTGGACGTGCCCTATGCTCCCTAAGCTGTGTTTTTTCGATGTTTCAGGACACACCGTACACTTTTCCAGAGTGGCTGTTGGCAATTTACATCCCGCCCATCAGCGTAGCAAGGCTGCCATTTCTCCATGGCCTGTCCTGCATTTCTGGTTTGGACACTTTTTGCAGCATGGCACTTTTGACCGATGGGAAGCGAGACTTCTTTGTAGCGCTGATTAGCCTTTCCAGGTTGCTTGGTTGGCCAAACAGGGCGTATGCGTTTTTTCCTGAATATATTCAGGAAAAAACGCATACGCCCTGTTTGGCCAAGGGCATCATTGTCGACGTTTTGCCACTTTTCATATGCTTTAAAGGCGATTCGAATCTACCTCCTGAAACCTGTTTCCTGAAATTCTGCCTTGCTTTCAAATCCTCTTCGTTGCCTTCCCTCAATATATCTGTGGATGAGAGTTATCATTTATAACTCTGCGGATTTCTGAATTGCAGTGTCCCTGAGCTCCATTTTTCAACTGGCTTTTTTGGGAGCTGGCCGCAAAAGCGCGGGATTGCCTCAGGCCCTATTCTGCTTCTGGGCGGCAGGCTTAGCCTGTGGTTAATTCTTCTTCCTGATGGGAAATAGAGTGACCTGTGCCTGTCCCAACACCTAGATCTAGTCTCTCATTGGTTGCCCCTCTTCCCGTTCATCCTCAGGACAAATTGCAACCTGTAGGGAATAGGAGCTTAAAGGTGCTGATTCTCCAAGTAGGGAGGTTGCTAGTAAAGTAGCTGGAAAGGCGAACCCGAGCACAAGGAGATGAGAAATGAGGTGCGTATTAGAAACCTTTCAAAATCACACGGTGTACCATCTTCTGGGTTTCTCATGCATGTTTTCGATGTAGGAAGATGCCCTTGAACCTGGAGATTTGGGACCCATTGGATGGGTACAAGGCAGTATTACTTTAAAGGGTCTGCGTTTGCTCACCCAACCTCACCCAACCTTTCAGCCCCAAGAGTGTCCACCCTTATGTCTCATCCAGCTGTGGGTCTAGATATGGTCAATCCAGGTTGCATCACAGCCTCTGAACGAATTTTGTAAGAATTTCTCTCTCTTTCACTGTCTTTGTTTTACGGGTTTTTAAAAGTAATTTATTTTTATAATGGGGTTTAGCTGCTTTTCACGGCTGTGTTTATGCGGCTTTACACCCACTTGACTCACTTCCAGACAGATATCAATACATAGGTTTTAAGATTCTTACTAGTCACATATATTCTTGTGCGGTGAATAGGGGGTGTTGAGTCCAGTTCACTGAGCAAGGAGTAGGTCTTGTCTATTACATATTGGGTGTATGGAACGGTATCTGAGCGAATTTGAAACCCTTGTTTTATGCATCACCCCACCTCACCTTTCCCGCTCAGCAGCCATCGTGTGTTTTCTAAACGTGTGACTCTGTTCTGTTTTGTAATTCAGTTCAAGTGTAGCGGTTTTTACATTCCCTCTATAAGTGATAGCTTATGATAAGTGTCTTTTTCTGTGTGACTTATTTCACTTAGGATCATCGTACCTAAATCCACTCATCTTGCTTCTACTAGCCTTATGACATTGATTTCATGTCTGAGTGATATTCCATTGTACATAAGGACCACAACTTCTTTATCCATTTTTCTCTTTCCTGGGATATTTAAGGTGTCATGAAGTGGAGGTTCTTGTCAACAGAGCAGCCCTAAACTTTGGGGTGCCTGTGTCTTGCTGATTTTTAGTTTTCCCAATTTATACGCCCATGAGAGGACGTGCCCTATGCTCCCTAAGCTGTGTTTTTTCGATGTTTCAGGACACACCATACACTTTTCCAGAGTGGCTGTTGGCAATTTACATCCCGCCCATCAGCGTAGCAAGGCTGCCATTTCTCCATGGCCTGTCCTGCATTTCTGGTTTTGACACTTTTTGCAGCATGGCACTTTTGACCGATGGGAAGCGAGACTTCTTTGTAGCACTGATTTGCCTTTCCAGGTTGCTTGGTTGGCCAAACAGGGCGTATGGTTTTTTTCCTGAATATATTCAGGAAAAAACGCATACGCCCTTTTTGGCCAAGGGCATCATTGTCGACGTTTTGCCTCTTTTCATGTGCTTTAAAGGCGATTCGAATCTACCTTCTGAAATCTGTTTCCTGCAATTCTGCCTTGCTTTCAAATCCTCTTCGTTGCCTTCCCTCAATATATCTGTGGATGAGAGTTATCATTCATAACTCTGCGGGTTTCTGAATTGCAGTGTCCCTGAGCTCCATTTTTCAACTGGCTTTTTTGGGAGCTGGCCGCAAAAGCGCGGGATTGCCTCAGGCCCTATTCTGCTTCTGGGCGGCAGGCTTAGCCTGTGGTTAATTCTTCTTCCTGATGGGAAATAGAGTGACCTGTGCCTGTCCCAACACCTAGATCTAGTCTCTCATTGGTTGCCCCTCTTCCCGTTCATCCTCAGGACAAATTGCAACCTGTAGGGAACAGGAGCTTAAAGGTGCTGATTCTCCAAGTAGGGAGATTGCTAGTAAAGTAGCTGGAAAGGCGAACCCGAGCACAAGGAGATGAGAAATGAGGTGCGTATTAGAAACCTTTCAAAATCACACGGTGTACCATCTTCTGGGTTTCTCATGCATGTTTTCGATGTAGGCAGATGCCCTTGAACCTGGAGATTTGGGACCCATGGGATGGGTACCAGGCAGTATTACTTTAAAGGGTCTGCGTTTGCTCACCCAACCTCACCCAACCTTTCAGCCCCAAGAGTGTCCACCCTTATGTCTCATCCAGCTGTGGGTCTAGATATGGTCAATCCAGGTTGCATCACAGCCTCTGAACGAATTTTGTAAGAATTTCTCTCTCTTTCACTGTCTTTGTTTTACGGGTTTTTAAAAGTAATTTATTTTTATAATGGGGTTTAGCTGCTTTTCACGGCTGTGTTTATGCGGCTTTACACCCACTTGACTCACTTCCAGACAGATATCAATACATAGGTTTTAAGATTCTTACTAGTCACATATATTCTTGTGCGGTGAATAGGGGGTGTTGAGTCCAGTTCACTGAGCAAGGAGTAGGTCTTGTCTATTACATATTGGGTGTATGGAACGGTATCTGAGCGAATTTGAAACCCTTGTTTTATGCATCACCCCACCTCACCTTTCCCGTTAAGCAGCCATAGTGTGTTTTCTAAACGTGTGACTCCGTTCTGTTTTGTAATTCAGTTCAAGTGTAGCGGTTTTTACATTCCCTCTATAAGTGATAGCTTATGATAAGTGTCTTTTTCTGTGTGACTTATTTCACTTAGGATCATCGTACCTAAATCCACTCATCTTGCCTCTACTAGCCTTATGACATTGATTTCATGTCTGAGTGATATTCCATTGTACATAAGGACCACAACTTCTTTATCCATTTTTCTCTTTCCTGGGATATTTAAGGTGTCATGAAGTGGAGGTTCTTGTCAACAGAGCAGCCCTAAACTTTGGGGTGCCTGTGTCTTGCTGATTTTTAGTTTTCCCAATTTATACGCCCATGAGTGGACGTGCCCTATGCTCCCTAAGCTGTGTTTTTTCGATGTTTCAGGACACACCGTACACTTTTCCAGAGTGGCTGTTGGCAATTTACATCCCGCCCATCAGCGTAGCAAGGCTGCCATTTCTCCATGGCCTGTCCTGCATTTCTGGTTTTGACACTTTTTGCAGCATGGCACTTTTGACCGATGGGAAGCGAGACTTCTTTGTAGCACTGATTTGCCTTTCCAGGTTGCTTGGTTGGCCAAAAAGGGCGTATGCGTTTTTTCCTGAATATATTCAGGAAAAAACGCATACGCCCTTTTTGGCCAAGGGCATCATTGTCGACGTTTTGCCGCTTTTCATGTGCTTTAAAGGCGATTCGAATCTACCTCCTGAAATCTGTTTCCTGCAATTCTGCCTTGCTTTCAAATCCTCTTCGTTGCCTTCCCTCAATATATCTGTGGATGAGAGTTATCATTCATAACTCTGCGGGTTTCTGAATTGCAGTGTCCCTGAGCTCCATTTTTCAACTGGCTTTTTTGGGAGCTGGCCGCAAAAGCGCGGGATTGCCTCAGGCCCTATTCTGCTTCTGGGCGGCAGGCTTAGCCTGTGGTTAATTCTTCTTCCTGATGGGAAATAGAGTGACCTGTGCCTGTCCCAACACCTAGATCTAGTCTCTCATTGGTTGCCCCTCTTCCCGTTCATCCTCAGGACAAATTGCAACCTGTAGGGAACAGGAGCTTAAAGGTGCTGATTCTCCAAGTAGGGAGGTTGCTAGTAAAGTAGCTGGAAAGGCGAACCCGAGCACAAGGAGATGAGAAATGAGGTGCGTATTAGAAACCTTTCAAAATCACACGGTGTACCATCTTCTGGGTTTCTCATGCATGTTTTCGATGTAGGAAGATGCCCTTGAACCTGGAGATTTGGGACCCATGGGATGGGTACAAGGCAGTATTACTTTAAAGGGTCTGCGTTTGCTCACCCAACCTCACCCAACCTTTCAGCCCCAAGAGTGTCCACCCTTATGTCTCATCCAGCTGTGGGTCTAGATATGGTCAATCCAGGTTGCATCACAGCCTCTGAACGAATTTTGTAAGAATTTCTCTCTCTTTCACTGTCTTTGTTTTACGGGTTTTTAAAAGTAATTTATTTTTATAATGGGGTTTAGCTGCTTTTCACGGCTGTGTTTATGCGGCTTTACACCCACTTGACTCACTTCCAGACAGATATCAATACATAGGTTTTAAGATTCTTACTAGTCACATATATTCTTGTGCGGTGAATAGGGGGTGTTGAGTCCAGTTCACTGAGCAAGGAGTAGGTCTTGTCTATTACATATTGGGTGTATGGAACGGTATCTGAGCGAATTTGAAACCCTTGTTTTATGCATCACCCCACCTCACCTTTCCCGTTAAGCAGCCATAGTGTGTTTTCTAAACGTGTGACTCTGTTCTGTTTTGTAATTCAGTTCAAGTGTAGCGGTTTTTACATTCCCTCTATAAGTGATAGCTTATGATAAGTGTCTTTTTCTGTGTGACTTATTTCACTTAGGATCATCGTACCTAAATCCACTCATCTTGCCTCTACTAGCCTTATGACATTGATTTCATGTCTGAGTGATATTCCATTGTACATAAGGACCACAACTTCTTTATCCATTTTTCTCTTTCCTGGGATATTTAAGGTGTCATGAAGTGGAGGTTCTTGTCAACAGAGCAGCCCTAAACTTTGGGGTGCCTGTGTCTTGCTGATTTTTAGTGTTCCCAATTTATACGCCCATGAGTGGACGTGCCCTATGCTCCCTAAGCTGTGTTTTTTCGATGTTTCAGGACACACCGTACACTTTTCCAGAGTGGCTGTTGGCAATTTACATCCCGCCCATCAGCGTAGCAAGGCTGCCATTTCTCCATGGCCTGTCCTGCATTTCTGGTTTGGACACTTTTTGCAGCATGGCACTTTTGACCGATGGGAAGCGAGACTTCTTTGTAGCGCTGATTAGCCTTTCCAGGTTGCTTGGTTGGCCAAACAGGGCGTATGCGTTTTTTCCTGAATATATTCAGGAAAAAACGCATACGCCCTGTTTGGCCAAGGGCATCATTGTCGACGTTTTGCCACTTTTCATATGCTTTAAAGGCGATTCGAATCTACCTCCTGAAACCTGTTTCCTGAAATTCTGCCTTGCTTTCAAATCCTCTTCGTTGCCTTCCCTCAATATATCTGTGGATGAGAGTTATCAGTTATAGCTCTGCGGGTTTGTGAATTGCAGTGTCCCTGAGCTCCATTTTTCAACTGGCTTTTTTGGGAGCTGGCCGCAAAAGCGCGGGATTGCCTCAGGCCCTATTCTGCTTCTGGGCGGCAGGCTTAGCCTGTGGTTAATTCTTCTTCCTGATGGGAAATAGAGTGACCTGTGCCTGTCCCAACACCTAGATCTAGTCTCTCATTGGTTGCCCCTCTTCCCGTTCATCCTCAGGACAAATTGCAACCTGTAGGGAACAGGAGCTTAAAGGTGCTGATTCTCCAAGTAGGGAGATTGCTAGTAAAGTAGCTGGAAAGGCGAACCCGAGCACAAGGAGATGAGAAATGAGGTGCGTATTAGAAACCTTTCAAAATCACACGGTGTACCATCTTCTGGGTTTCTCATGCATGTTTTCGATGTAGGCAGATGCCCTTGAACCTGGAGATTTGGGACCCATGGGATGGGTACCAGGCAGTATTACTTTAAAGGGTCTGCGTTTGCTCACCCAACCTCACCCAACCTTTCAGCCCCAAGAGTGTCCACCCTTATGTCTCATCCAGCTATGGGTCTAGATATGTCAATCCAGGTTGCATCACAGCCTCTGAACGAATTGTGTAAGAATTTCTCTCTCTTTCACTGTCTTTGTTTTACGGGTTTTTAAAAGTAATTTATTTTTATAATGGGGTTTAGCTGCTTTTCACGGCTGTGTTTATGCGGCTTTACACCCACTTGACTCACTTCCAGACAGATATCAATAAATAGGTTTTAAGATTCTTACTAGTCACATATATTCTTGTGCGGTGAATAGGGGGTGTTGAGTCCAGTTCACTGAGCAAGGAGTAGGTCTTGTCTATTACATATTGGGTGTATGGAACGGTATCTGAGCGAATTTGAAACCCTTGTTTTATGCATCACCCCACCTCACCTTTCCCGCTCAGCAGCCATCGTGTGTTTTCTAAACGTGTGACTCTGTTCTGTTTTGTAATTCAGTTCAAGTGTAGCGGTTTTTACATTCCCTCTATAAGTGATAGCTTATGATAAGTGTCTTTTTCTGTGTGACTTATTTCACTTAGGATCATCGTACCTAAATCCACTCATCTTGCTTCTACTAGCCTTATGACATTGATTTCATGTCTGAGTGATATTCCATTGTACATAAGGACCACAACTTCTTTATCCATTTTTCTCTTTCCTGGGATATTTAAGGTGTCATGAAGTGGAGGTTCTTGTCAACAGAGCAGCCCTAAACTTTGGGGTGCCTGTGTCTTGCTGATTTTTAGTTTTCCCAATTTATACGCCCATGAGAGGATGTGCCCTATGCTCCCTAAGCTGTGTTTTTTCGATGTTTCAGGACACACCATACACTTTTCCAGAGTGGCTGTTGGCAATTTACATCCCGCCCATCAACGTAGCAAGGCTGCCATTTCTCCATGGCCTGTCCTGCATTTCTGGTTTTGACACTTTTTGCAGCATGGCACTTTTGACCGATGGGAAGCGAGACTTCTTTGTAGCACTGATTTGCCTTTCCAGGTTGCTTGGTTGGCCAAAAAGGGCGTATGCGTTTTTTCCTGAATATATTCAGGAAAAAACGCATACGCCCTTTTTGGCCAAGGGCATCATTGTCGACGTTTTGCCTCTTTTCATGTGCTTTAAAGGCGATTCGAATCTACCTCCTGAAATATGTTTCCTGCAATTCTGCCTTGCTTTCAAATCCTCTTCGTTGCCTTCCCTCAATATATCTGTGGATGAGAGTTATCATTCATAACTCTGCGGGTTTCTGAATTGCAGTGTCCCTGAGCTCCATTTTTCAACTGGCTTTTTTGGGAGCTGGCCGCAAAAGCGCGGGATTGCCTCAGGCCCTATTCTGCTTCTGGGCGGCAGGCTTAGCCTGTGGTTAATTCTTCTTCCTGATGGGAAATAGAGTGACCTGTGCCTGTCCCAACACCTAGATCTAGTCTCTCATTGGTTGCCCCTCTTCCCGTTCATCCCCAGGACAAATTGCAACCTGTAGGGAACAGGAGCTTAAAGGTGCTGATTCTCCAAGTAGGGAGATTGCTAGTAAAGTAGCTGGAAAGGCGAACCCGAGCACAAGGAGATGAGAAATGAGGTGCGTATTAGAAACCTTTCAAAATCACACGGTGTACCATCTTCTGGGTTTCTCATGCATGTTTTCGATGTAGGCAGATGCCCTTGAACCTGGAGATTTGGGACCCATGGGATGGGTACCAGGCAGTATTACTTTAAAGGGTCTGCGTTTGCTCACCCAGCCTCACCCAACCTTTCAGCCCCAAGAGTGTCCACCCTTATGTCTCATCCAGCTGTGGGTCTAGATATGTCAATCCAGGTTGCATCACAGCCTCTGAACGAATTGTGTAAGAATTTCTCTCTCTTTCACTGTCTTTGTTTTACGGGTTTTTAAAAGTAATTTATTTTTATAATGGGGTTTATCTGCTTTTCACGGCTGTGTTTATGCGGCTTTACACCCACTTGACTCACTTCCAGACAGATATCAATAAATAGGTTTTAAGATTCTTACTAGTCACATATATTCTTGTGCGGTGAATAGGGGGTGTTGAGTCCAGTTCACTGAGCAAAGAGTAGGTCTTGTCTATTACATATTGGGTGTATGGAACGGTATCTGAGCGAATTTGAAACCCTTGTTTTATGCATCACCCCACCTCACCTTTCCCGCTCAGCAGCCATCGTGTGTTTCCTAAACGTGTGACTCTGTTCTGTTTTGTAATTCAGTTCAAGTGTAGCGGTTTTTACATTCCCTCTATAAGTGATAGCTTATGATAAGTGTCTTTTTCTGTGTGACTTATTTCACTTAGGATCATCGTACCTAAATCCACTCATCTTGCTTCTACTAGCCTTATGACATTGATTTCATGTCTGAGTGATATTCCATTGTACATAAGGACCACAACTTCTTTATCCATTTTTCTCTTTCCTGGGATATTTAAGGTGTCATGAAGTGGAGGTTCTTGTCAACAGAGCAGCCCTAAACTTTGGGGTGCCTGTGTCTTGCTGATTTTTAGTTTTCCCAATTTATACGCCCATGAGTGGACGTGCCCTATGCTCCATAAGCTGTGTTTTTTCGATGTTTCAGGACACACCGTACACTTTTCCAGAGTGGCTGTTGGCAATTTACATCCCGCCCATCAGCGTAGCAAGGCTGCCATTTCTCCATGGCCTGTCCTGCATTTCTGGTTTTGACACTTTTTGCAGCATGGCACTTTTGACCGAAGGGAAGCGAGACTTCTTTGTAGCACTGATTTGCCTTTCCAGGTTGCTTGGTTGGCCAAAAGGGCGTATGCGTTTTTTCCTGAATATATTCAGGAAAAAACGCATACGCCCTTTTTGGCCAAGGGCATCATTGTCGACGTTTTACCGCTTTTCATGTGCTTTAAAGGCGATTCGAATCTACCTCCTGAAATCTGTTTCCTGCAATTCTGCCTTGATTTAAAATCCTCTTCGTTGCCTTCCCTCAATATATCTGTGGATGAGAGTTATCATTCATAACTCTGCGGGTTTCTGAATTGCAGTGTCCCTGAGCTCCATTTTTCAACTGGCTTTTTTGGGAGCTAGCCGCAAAAGCGCGGGATTGCCTCAGGCCCTATTCTGCTTCTGGGCGGCAGGCTTAGCCTGTGGTTAATTCTTCTTCCTGATGGGAAATAGAGTGACCTGTGCCTGTCCCAACACCTAGATCTAGTCTCTCATTGGTTGCCCCTCTTCCCGTTCATCCTCAGGACAAATTGCAACCTGTAGGGAACAGGAGCTTAAAGGTGCTGATTCTCCAAGTAGGGAGGTTGCTAGTAAAGTAGCTGGAAAGGCGAACCCGAGCACAAGGAGATGAGAAATGAGGTGCGTATTAGAAACCTTTCAAAATCACACGGTGTACCATCTTCTGGGTTTCTCATGCATGTTTTCGATGTAGGAAGATGCCCTTGAACCTGGAGATTTGGGACCCATGGGATGGGTACAAGGCAGTATTACTTTAAAGGGTCTGCGTTTGCTCACCCAACCTCACCCAACCTTTCAGCCCCAAGAGTGTCCACCCTTATGTCTCATCCAGCTGTGGGTCTAGATATGGTCAATCCAGGTTGCATCACAGCCTCTGAACGAATTTTGTAAGAATTTCTCTCTCTTTCACTGTCTTTGTTTTACGGGTTTTTAAAAGTAATTTATTTTTATAATGGGGTTTAGCTGCTTTTCATGGCTGTGTTTATGCGGCTTTACACCCACTTGACTCACTTCCAGACAGATATCAATACATAGGTTTTAAGATTCTTACTAGTCACATATATTCTTGTGCGGTGAATAGGGGGTGTTGAGTCCAGTTCACTGAGCAAGGAGTAGGTCTTGTCTATTACATATTGGGTGTATGGAACGGTATCTGAGCGAATTTGAAACCCTTGTTTTATGCATCACCCCACCTCACCTTTCCCGTTAAGCAGCCATAGTGTGTTTTCTAAACGTGTGACTCTGTTCTGTTTTGTAATTCAGTTCAAGTGTAGCGGTTTTTACATTCCCTCTATAAGTGATAGCTTATGATAAGTGTCTTTTTCTGTGTGACTTATTTCACTTAGGATCATCGTACCTAAATCCACTCATCTTGCTTCTACTAGCCTTATGACATTGATTTCATGTCTGAGTGATATTCCATTGTACATAAGGACCACAACTTCTTTATCCATTTTTCTCTTTCCTGGGATATTTAAGGTGTCATGAAGTGGAGGTTCTTGTCAACAGAGCAGCCCTAAACTTTGGGGTGCCTGTGTCTTGCTGATTTTTAGTTTTCCCAATTTATACGCCCATGAGTGGACGTGCCCTATGCTCCCTAAGCTGTGTTTTTTCGATGTTTCAGGACACACCGTACACTTTTCCAGAGTGGCTGTTGGCAATTTACATCCCGCCCATCAGCGTAGCAAGGCTGCCATTTCTCCATGGCCTGTCCTGCATTTCTGGTTTGGACACTTTTTGCAGCATGGCACTTTTGACCGATGGGAAGCGAGACTTCTTTGTAGCGCTGATTAGACTTTCCAGGTTGCTTGGTTGGCCAAACAGGGCGTATGCGTTTTTTCCTGAATATATTCAGGAAAAAACGCATACGCCCTGTTTGGCCAAGGGCATCATTGTCGACGTTTTGCCACTTTTCATATGCTTTAAAGGCGATTCGAATCTACCTCCTGAAACCTGTTTCCTGAAATTCTGCCTTGCTTTCAAATCCTCTTCGTTGCCTTCCCTCAATATA
The DNA here is from genome assembly GCF_028021215.1 of Eschrichtius robustus. NCBI lineage: Eukaryota > Metazoa > Chordata > Mammalia > Artiodactyla > Eschrichtiidae > Eschrichtius > Eschrichtius robustus. Next base: position 561,589 of record NW_027175200.1, read on the forward strand.
TCTGTGGATGAGAGTTATCAGTTATAGCTCTGCGGGTTTGTGAATTGCAGTGTCCCTGAGCTCCATTTTTCAACTGGCTTTTTTGGGAGCTGGCCGCAAAAGCGCGGGATTGCCTCAGGCCCTATTCTGCTTCTGGGCGGCAGGCTGAGCCCGTGGTTAATTCTTCTTCCTGATGGGAAAATAGAGTGACCTGTGCCTGTCCCAACACATAGATCTAGTCTCTCATTGGTTGCCCCTCTTCCCGTTCATCCTCAGGACAAATTGCATCCTGTAGGGGACAGGAGCTTAAAGGTGCTGATTCTCCAAGTAGGGAGATTGCTAGTAAAGTAGCTGGAAAGGCGAACCCGAGCACAAGGAGATGAGAAATGAGGTGTGTATTAGAAACCTTTCAAAATCACACGGTGTACCATCTTCTGGGTTTCTCATGCATGTTTTCGATGTAGGAAGATGCCCTTGAACCTGGAGGTTTGGGACCCATGGGATGGGTACCAGGCAGCATTACTTTAAAGGGTCTGCGTTTGCTCACCCAACCTCACCCAACCTTTCAGCCCCAAGAGTGTCCACCCTTATGTCTCATCCAGCTGTGGGTCTAGATATGGTCAATCCAGGTTGCATCACAGCCTCTGAACGAATTGTGTAAGAATTTCTCTCTCTTTCACTGTCTTTGTTTTACGGGTTTTTAAAAGTAATTTATTTTTATAATGGGGTTTAGCTGCTTTTCACGGCTGTGTTTATGCGGCTTTACACCCACTTGACTCACTTCCAGACAGATATCAATACATAGGTTTTAAGATTCTTACTAGTCACATATATTCTTGTGCGGTGAATAGGGGGTGTTGAGTCCAGTTCACTGAGCAAGGAGTAGGTCTTGTCTATTACATATTGGGTGTATGGAACGGTATCTGAGCGAATTTGAAACCCTTGTTTTATGCATCACCCCACCTCACCTTTCCCGCTCAGCAGCCATCGTGTGTTTTCTAAACGTGTGACTCTGTTCTGTTTTGTAATTCAGTTCAAGTGTAGCGGTTTTTACATTCCCTCTATAAGTGATAGCTTATGATAAGTGTCTTTTTCTGTGTGACTTATTTCACTTAGGATCATCGTACCTAAATCCACTCATCTTGCTTCTACTAGCCTTATGACATTGATTTCATGTCTGAGTGATATTCCATTGTACATAAGGACCACAACTTCTTTTTCCATTTTTCTCTTTCCTGGGATATTTAAGGTGTCATGAAGTGGAGGTTCTTGTCAACAGAGCAGCCCTAAACTTTGGGGTGCCTGTGCCTTGCTGATTTTTAGTTTTCCCAATTTATACGCCCATGAGTGGACGTGCCCTATGCTCCCTAAGCTGTGTTTTTTCGATGTTTCAGGACACACCGTACACTTTTCCAGAGTGGCTGTTGGCAATTTACATCCCGCCCATCAGCGTAGCAAGGCTGCCATTTCTCCATGGCCTGTCCTGCATTTCTGGTTTGGACACTTTTTGCAGCATGGCACTTTTGACCGATGGGAAGCGAGACTTCTTTGTAGCGCTGATTAGCCTTTCCAGGTTGCTTGGTTGGCCAAACAGGGAGTATGCGTTTTTTCCTGAATATATTCAGGAAAAAACGCATACGCCCTGTTTGGCCAAGGGCATCATTGTCGACGTTTTGCCGCTTTTCATATGCTTTAAAGGCGATTCGAATCTACCTCCTGAAACCTGTTTCCTGAAATTCTGCCTTGCTTTCAAATCCTCTTCGTTGCCTTCCCTCAATATATCTGTGGATGAGAGTTATCATTTATAGCTCTGCGGGTTTGTGAATTGCAGTGTCCCTGAGCTCCATTTTTCAACTGGCTTTTTTGGGAGCTGGCCGTAAAAGCGCGGGATTGCCTCAGGCCCTATTCTGCTTCTGGGCGGCAGGCTGAGCCTGTGGCTAATTCTTCTTCCTGATGGGAAAATAGAGTGACCTGTGCCTGTCCCAACACATAGATCTAGTCTCTCATTGGTTGCCCCTCTTCCCGTTCATCCTCAGGACAAATTGCATCCTGTAGGGGACAGGAGCTTAAAGGTGCTGATTCTCCAAGTAGGGAGATTGCTAGTAAAGTAGCTGGAAAGGCGAACCCGAGGACAAGGAGATGAGAAATGAGGTGCGTATTAGAAACCTTTCAAAATCACACGGTGTACCATCTTCTGGGTTTCTCATGCATGTTTTCCATATAGGAAGATGCCCTTGAACCTGGAGATTTGGGACCCATGGGATGGGTACCAGGCAGTATTACTTTAAAGGGTCTGCGTTTGCTCACCCAACCTCACCCAACCTTTCAGCCCCAAGAGTGTCCACCCTTATGTCTCATCCAGCTGTGGGTCTAGATATGGTTAATCCAGGTTGCATCACAGCCTCTGAACGAATTTTGTAAGAATTTCTCTCTCTTTCACTGTCTTTGTTTTACGGGTTTTTAAAAGTAATTTATTTTTATAATGGGGTTTAGCTGCTTTTCACGGCTGTGTTTATGCGGCTTTACACCCAATTGACTCACTTCCAGACAGATATCAATACATAGGTTTTAAGATTCTTACTAGTCACATATATTCTTGTGCGGTGAATAGGGGGTGTTGAGTCCAGTTCACTGAGCAAGGAGTAGGTCTTGTCTATTACATATTGGGTGTATGGAACGGTATCTGAGCGAATTTGAAACCCTTGTTTTATGCATCACCCCACCTCACCTTTCCCGTTAAGCAGCCCAAGTGTGTTTTCTAAACGTGTGACTCTGTTCTGTTTTGTAATTCAGTTCAAGTGTAGCGGTTTTTACATTCCCTCTATAAGTGATAGCTTATGATAAGTGTCTTTTTCTGTGTGACTTATTTCACTTAGGATCATCGTACCTAAATCCACTCATCTTGCCTCTACTAGCCTTATGACATTGATTTCATGTCTGAGTGATATTCCATTGTACATAAGGACCACAACTTCTTTATACATTTTTCTCTTTCCTGGGATATTTAAGGTGTCATGAAGTGGAGGTTCTTGTCAACAGAGCAGCCCTAAACTTTGGGGTGCCTGTGTCTTGCTGATTTTTAGTTTTCCCAATTTATACGCCCATGAGTGGACGTGCCCTATGCTCCCTAAGCTGTGTTTTTTCGATGTTTCAGGACACACCGTACACTTTTCCAGAGTGGCTGTTGGCAATTTACATCCCGCCCATCAGCGTAGCAAGGCTGCCATTTCTCCATGGCCTGTCCTGCATTTCTGGTTTTGACACTTTTTGCAGCATGGCACTTTTGACCGATGGGAAGCGAGACTTCTTTGTAGCACTGATTTGCCTTTCCAGGTTGCTTGGTTGGCCAAAAAGGGCGTATGCGTTTTTTCCTGAATATATTCAGGAAAAAACGCATACGCCCTTTTTGGCCAAGGGCATCATTGTCGACGTTTTGCCGCTTTTCATGTGCTTTAAAGGAGATTCGAATCTACCTCCTGAAATCTGTTTCCTGCAATTCTGCCTTGCTTTCAAATCCTCTTCGTTGCCTTCCCTCAATATATCTGTGGATGAGAGTTATCATTCATAACTCTGCGGGTTTCTGAATTGCAGTGTCCCTGAGCTCCATTTTTCAACTGGCTTTTTTGGGAGCTGGCCGCAAAAGCGCGGGATTGCCTCAGGCCCTATTCTGCTTCTGGGCGGCAGGCTTAGCCTGTGGTTAATTCTTCTTCCTGATGGGAAATAGAGTGACCTGTGCCTGTCCCAACACCTAGATCTAGTCTCTCATTGGTTGCCCCTCTTCCCGTTCATCCTCAGGACAAATTGCAACCTGTAGGGAACAGGAGCTTAAAGGTGCTGATTCTCTAAGTAGGGAGATTGCTAGTAAAGTAGCTGGAAAGGCGAACCGGAGCACAAGGAGATGAGAAATGAGGTGCGTATTAGAAAGCTTTCAAAATCACACGGTGTACCATCTTCTGGGTTTCTCATGCATGTTTTCGATGTAGGCAGATGCCCTTGAACCTGGAGATTTGGGACCCATGGGATGGGTACCAGGCAGTATTACTTTAAAGGGTCTGCGTTTGCTCACCCAACCTCACCCAACCTTTCAGCCCCAAGAGTGTCCACCCTTATGTCTCATCCAGCTGTGTGTCTAGATATGTCAATCCAGGTTGCATCACAGCCTCTGAACGAATTATGTAAGAATTTCTCTCTCTTTCACTGTCTTTGTTTTACGGGTTTTTAAAAGTAATTTATTTTTATAATGGGGTTTAGCTGCTTTTCACGGCTGTGTTTATGCGGCTTTACACCCACTTGACTCACTTCCAGACAGATATCAATACATAGGTTTTAAGATTCTTACTAGTCACATATATTCTTGTGCGGTGAATAGGGGGTGTTGAGTCCAGTTCACTGAGCAAGGAGTAGGTCTTGTCTATTACATATTGGGTGTATGGAACGGTATCTGAGCGAATTTGAAACCCTTGTTTTATGCATCACCCCACCTCACCTTTCCCGCTCAGCAGCCATCGTGTGTTTTCTAAACGTGTGACTCTGTTCTGTTTTGTAATTCAGTTCAAGTGTAGCGGTTTTTACATTCCCTCTATAAGTGATAGCTTATGATAAGTGTCTTTTTCTGTGTGACTTATTTCACTTAGGATCATCGTACCTAAATCCACTCATCTTGCTTCTACTAGCCTTATGACATTGATTTCATGTCTGAGTGATATTCCATTGTACATAAGGACCACAACTTCTTTATCCATTTTTCTCTTTCCTGGGATATTTAAGGTGTCATGAAGTGGAGGTTCTTGTCAACAGAGCAGCCCTAAACTTTGGGGTGCCTGTGTCTTGCTGATTTTTAGTTTTCCCAATTTATACGCCCATGAGTGGACGTGCCCTATGCTCCCTAAGCTGTGTTTTTTCGATGTTTCAGGACACACCGTACACTTTTCCAGAGTGGCTGTTGGCAATTTACATCCCGCCCATCAGCGTAGCAAGGCTGCCATTTCTCCATGGCCTGTCCTGCATTTCTGGTTTGGACACTTTTTGCAGCATGGCACTTTTGACCGATGGGAAGCGAGACTTCTTTGTAGCACTGATTTGCCTTTCCAGGTTGCTTGGTTGGCCAAAAAGGGCGTATGCGTTTTTTCCTGAATATATTCAGGAAAAAACGCATACGCCCTTTTTGGCGAAGGGCATCATTGTCGACGTTTTGCCGCTTTTCATGTGCTTTAAAGGCGATTCGAATCTACCTCCTGAAATCTGTTTCCTGCAATTCTGCCTTGCTTTCAAATCCTCTTCGTTGCCTTCCCTCAATATATCTGTGGATGAGAGTTATCATTCATAACTCTGCGGGTTTCTGAATTGCAGTGTCCCTGAGCTCCATTTTTCAACTGGCTTTTTTGGGAGCTGGCCGCAAAAGCGCGGGATTGCCTCAGGCCCTATTCTGCTTCTGGGCGGCAGGCTTAGCCTGTGGTTAATTCTTCTTCCTGATGGGAAATAGAGTAACCTGTGCCTGTCCCAACACCTAGATCTAGTCTCTCATTTGTTGCCCCTCTTCCCGTTCATCCTCAGGACAAATTGCAACCTGTAGGGAACAGGAGCTTAAAGGTGCTGATTCTCCAAGTAGGGAGATTGCTAGTAAAGTAGCTGGAAAGGTGAACCCGAGCACAAGGAGATGAGAAATGAGGTGCGTATTAGAAACCTTTCAAAATCACACGGTGTACCATCTTCTGGGTTTCTCATGCATGTTTTCGATGTAGGAAGATGCCCTTGAACCTGGAGATTTGGGACCCATGGGATGGGTACCAGGCAGTATTACTTTAAAGGGTCTGCGTTTGCTCACCCAACCTCACCCAAACTTTCAGCCCCAAGAGTGTCCACCCTTATGTCTCATCCAGCTGTGGGTCTAGATATGGTCAATCCAGGTTGCATCACAGCCTCTGAACGAATTTTGTAAGAATTTCTCTCTCTTTCACTGTCTTTGTTTTACGGGTTTTTAAAAGTAATTTATTTTTATAATGGGGTTTAGCTGCTTTTCACGGCTGTGTTTATGCGGCTTTACACCCACTTGACTCACTTCCAGACAGATATCAATACATAGGTTTTAAGATTCTTACTAGTCACATATATTCTTGTGCGGTGAATAGGGGGTGTTGAGTCCAGTTCACTGAGCAAGGAGTAGGTCTTGTCTATTACATATTGGGTGTATGGAACGGTATCTGAGCGAATTTGAAACCCTTGTTTTATGCATCACCCCACCTCACCTTTCCCGTTAAGCAGCCATAGTGTGTTTTCTAAACGTGTGACTCTGTTCTGTTTTGTAATTCAGTTCAAGTGTAGCGGTTTTTACATTCCCTCTATAAGTGATAGCTTATGATAAGTGTCTTTTTCTGTGTGACTTATTTCACTTAGGATCATCGTACCTAAATCCACTCATCTTGCTTCTACTAGCCTTATGACATTGATTTCATGTCTGAGTGATATTCCATTGTACATAAGGACCACAACTTCTTTATCCATTTTTCTCTTTCCTGGGATATTTAAGGTGTCATGAAGTGGAGGTTCTTGTCAACAGAGCAGCCCTAAACTTTGGGGTGCCTGTGTCTTGCTGATTTTTAGTTTTCCCAATTTATACGCCCATGAGTGGACGTGCCCTATGCTCCCTAAGCTGTGTTTTTTCGATGTTTCAGGACACACCGTACACTTTTCCAGAGTGGCTGTTGGCAATTTACATCCCGCCCATCAGCGTAGCAAGGCTGCCATTTCTCCATGGCCTGTCCTGCATTTCTGGTTTGGACACTTTTTGCAGCATGGCACTTTTGACCGATGGGAAGCGAGACTTCTTTGTAGCGCTGATTAGCCTTTCCAGGATGCTTGGTTGGCCAAACAGGGCGTATGCGTTTTTTCCTGAATATATTCAGGAAAAAACGCATACGCCCTGTTTGGCCAAGGGCATCATTGTCGACGTTTTGCCACTTTTCATATGCTTTAAAGGCGATTCGAATCTACCTCCTGAAACCTGTTTCCTGAAATTCTGCCTTGCTTTCAAATCCTCTTCGTTGCCTTCCCTCAATATATCTGTGGATGAGAGTTATCATTTATAGCTCTGCGGGTTTGTGAATTGCAGTGTCCCTGAGCTCCATTTTTCAACTGTCTTTTTTGGGAGCTGGCCGCAAAAGCACGGGATTGCCTCAGGCCCTATTCTGGTTCCTGGCGGCAGGCTGAGCCTGTGGTTAATTCTTCTTCCTGATGGGAAAATAGAGTGACCTGTGCCTGTCCCAACACATAGATCTAGTCTCTCATTGGTTGCCCCTCTTCCCGTTCATCCTCAGGACAAATTGCATCCTGTAGGGGACAGGAGCTTAAAGGTGCTGATTCTCCAAGTAGGGAGATTGCTAGTAAAGTAGCTGGAAAGGCGAACCCGAGCACAAGGAGATGAGAAATGAGGTGCGTATTAGAAACCTTTCAAAATCACACGGTGTACCATCTTCTGGGTTTCTCATGCATGTTTTCGATGTAGGAAGATGCCCTTCAACCTGGAGGTTTGGGACCCATGGGATGGGTACCAGGCAGTATTACTTTAAAGGGTCTGCGTTTGCTCACCCAACCTCACCCAACCTTTCAGCCCCAAGAGTGTCCACCCTTATGTCTCATCCAGCTGTGGGTCTAGATATGGTCAATCCAGGTTGCATCACAGCCTCTGAACGAATTGTGTAAGAATTTCTCTCTTTTTCACTGTCTTTGTTTTACGGGTTTTTAAAAGTAATTTATTTTTATAATGGGGTTTAGCTGCTTTTCACGGCTGTGTTTATGCGGCTTTACACCCACTTGACTCACTTCCAGACAGATATCAATACATAGGTTTTAAGATTCTTACTAGTCACATATATTCTTGTGCGGTGAATAGGGGGTGTTGAGTCCAGTTCACTGAGCAAGGAGTAGGTCTTGTCTATTACATATTGGGTGTATGGAACGGTATGTGAGCGAATTTGAAACCCTTGTTTTATGCATCACCCCACCTCACATTTCCCGTTAAGCAGCCATAGTGTGTTTTCTAAACGTGTGACTCTGTTCTGTTTTGTAATTCAGTTCAAGTGTAGCGGTTTTTACATTCCCTCTATAAGTGATAGCTTATGATAAGTGTCTTTTTCTGTGTGACTTATTTCACTTAGGATCATCGTACCTAAATCCTCTCATCTTGCTTCTACTAGCCTTATGACATTGATTTCATGTCTGAGTGATATTCCATTGTACATAAGGACCACAACTTCTTTATCCATTTTTGTCTTTCCTGGGATATTTAAGGTGTCATGAAGTGGAGGTTCTTGTCAACAGAGCAGCCCTAAACTTTGGGGTGCCTGTGTCTTGCTGATTTTTAATTTTCCCAATATATACGCCCATGAGAGGACGTGCCCTATGCTCCCTAAGCTGTGTTTTTTCGATGTTTCAGGACACACCGTACACTTCTCCAGAGTGGCTGTTGGCAATTTACATCCCGCCCATCAGCGTAGCAAGGCTGCCATTTCTCCATGGCCTGTCCTGCATTTCTGGTTTTGACACTTTTTGCAGCATGGCCCTTTTGACCGATGGGAAGCGAGATTTCTTTGTAGCGCTGATTAGCCTTTCCAGGTTGCTTGGTTGGCCAAACAGGGCGTATGCGTTTTTTCCTGAATATATTCAGGAAAAAACGCATACGCCCTGTTTGGACAAGGGCATCATTGTTGACGTTTTGCCACTTTTCATGTGCTTTAAAGGCGATTCGAATCTACCTCCTGAAACCTGTTTCGTGCAATTCTGCCTTGCTTTCAAATCCTCTTCGTTGCCTTCCCTCAATATATCTGTGGATGAGAGTTATCATTCATAACTCTGCGGGTTTCTGAATTGCAGTGTCCCTGAGCTCCATTTTTCAACTGGCTTTTTTGGGAGCTGGCCGCAAAAGCGCTGGATTGCTTCAGGCCCTATTCTGCTTCTGGGCGGCAGGCTTAGCCTGTGGTTAATTCTTCTTCCTGATGGGAAATAGAGTGACCTGTGCCTGTCCCAACACCTAGATCTAGTCTCTCATTGGTTGCCCCTCTTCCCGTTCATCCTCAGGACAAATTGCAACCTGTAGGGAACAGGAGCTTAAAGGTGCTGATTCTCCAAGTAGGGAGATTGCTAGTAAAGTAGCTGGAAAGGCGAACCCGAGCACAAGGAGATGAGAAATGAGGTGCGTATTAGAAACCTTTCAAAATCACACGGTGTACCATCTTCTGGGTTTCTCATGCATGTTTTCGATGTAGGCAGATGCCCTTGAACCTGGAGATTTGGGATCCATGGGATGGGTACCAGGCAGTATTACTTTAAAGGGTCTGCATTTGCTCACCCAACCTCACCCAACCTTTCAGCCCCAAGAGTGTCCACCCTTATGTCTCATCCAGCTGTGGGTCTAGATATGTCAATCCAGGTTGCATCACAGCCTCTGAACGAATTGTGTAAGAATTTCTCTCTCTTTCACTGTCTTTGTTTTACGGGTTTTTAAAAGTAATTTATTTTTATAATGGGGTTTAGCTGCTTTTCACGGCTGTGTTTATGCGGCTTTACACCCACTTGACTCACTTCCAGACAGATATCAATACATAGGTTTTAAGATTCTTACTAGTCACATATATTCTTGTGCGGTGAATAGGGGGTGTTGAGTCCAGTTCACTGAGCAAGGAGTAGGTCTTGTCTATTACATATTGGGTGTATGGAACGGTATCTGAGCGAATTTGAAACCCTTGTTTTATGCATCACCCCACCTCACCTTTCCCGCTCAGCAGCCATCGTGTGTTTTCTAAACGTGTGACTCTGTTCTGTTTTGTAATTCAGTTCAAGTGTAGCGGTTTTTACATTCCCTCTATAAGTGATAGCTTATGATAAGTGTCTTTTTCTGTGTGACTTATTTCACTTAGGATCATCGTACCTAAATCCACTCATCTTGCTTCTACTAGCCTTATGACATTGATTTCATGTCTGAGTGATATTCCATTGTACATAAGGACCACAACTTCTTTATCCATTTTTCTCTTTCCTGGGATATTTAAGGTGTCATGAAGTGGAGGTTCTTGTCAACAGAGCAGCCCTAAACTTTGGGGTGCCTGTGTCTTGCTGATTTTTAGTTTTCCCAATTTATACGCCCATGAGTGGACGTGCCCTATGCTCCCTAAGCTGTGTTTTTTCGATGTTTCAGGACACACCGTACACTTTTCCAGAGTGGCTGTTGGCAATTTACATCCCGCCCATCAGCGTAGCAAGGCTGCCATTTCTCCATGGCCTGTCCTGCATTTCTGGTTTTGACACTTTTTGCAGCATGGCACTTTTGACCGATGGGAAGCGAAACTTCTTTGTAGCGCTTATTTGCCTTTCCATGTTGCTTGGTTGGCCAAAAAGGGCGTATGCGTTTTTTCCTGAATATATTCAGGAAAAAACGCATACGCCCTTTTTGGCCAAGGGCATCATTGTCGACGTTTTGCCGCTTTTCATGTGCTTTAATGGCGATTCGAATCTACCTCCTGAAATCTGTTTCCTGCAATTCTGCCTTGCTTTAAAATCCTCTTCGTTGCCTTCCCTCAATATATCTGTGGATGACAGTTATCATTTATAACTCTGCGGGTTTGTGAATTGCAGTGTCCCTGAGCTCCATTTTTCAACTCGCTTTTTTGGGAGCTGGCCGCAAAAGCGCGGGATTGCCTCAGGCCCTATTCTGGTTCCCGGCGGGAGGCTGAGCCTGTGTTGAATTCTTCTTCCTGATGGGAAAATAGAGTGACCTGTGCCTGTCCCAACACCTAGATCTAGTCTCTCATTGGTTGCCCCTCTTCCCGTTCATCCTCAGGACAAATTGCAACCTGTAGGGAACAGGAGCTTAAAGGTGCTGATTCTCCAAGTAGGGAGATTGCTAGTAAAGTAGCTGGAAAGGCGAACCCTAGCACAAGGAGATGAGAAATGGGGTGCGTTTTAGAAACCTTTCAAAATCACACGGTGTACCATCTTCTGGGTTTCTCATGCATGTTTTCGATGTAGGAAGATGCCCTTGAACCTGGAGATTTGGGACCCATGGGATGGGTACCACACAGTATTACTTTAAAGGGTCTGCGTTTGCTCACCCAACCTCACCCAACCTCTAAGCCCCAAGAGTGTCCACCCTTATGTCTCATCCAGCTGTGGGTCTAGATATGGTCAATCCAGGTTGCATCACAGCCTCTGAACGAATTTTGTAAGAATTTCTCTCTCTTTCACTGTCTTTGTTTTACGGGTTTTTAAAAGTAATTTATTTTTATAATGGGGTTTAGCTGCTTTTCACGGCTGTGTTTATGCGGCTTTACACCCACTTGACTCACTTCCAGACAGATATCAATACATAGGTTTTAAGATTCTTACTAGTCACATATATTCTTGTGCGGTGAATAGGGGGTGTTGAGTCCAGTTCACTGAGCAAGGAGTAGGTCTTGTCTATTACATATTGGGTGTATGGAACGGTATCTGAGCAAATTTGAAACCCTTGTTTTATGCATCACCCCACCTCACCTTTCCCGTTAAGCAGCCATAGTGTGTTTTCTAAACGTGTGAGTCTGTTCTGTTTTGTAATTCAGTTCAAGTGTAGCGGTTTTTATATTCCCTCTATAAGTGAGAGCTTATGATAAGTGTCTTTTTCTGTGTGACTTATTTCACTTAGAATCGTCATACCTAAATCCACTCATCTTGCTTCTACTAGCCTTATGACATTGATATCATGTCTGAGTGATATTCCTTTGTACATAAGGACCACAACTTCTTTATCCATTTTTCTCTTTCCTGGGATATTTAAGGTGTCATGAAGTGGAGGTTCTTGTCAACAAAGCAGCCCTAAACATTGGGGTGCCTGTGTCTTGCTGATTTTTAGTTTTCCCAATTTATACGCCCATGAGTGGACGTGCCCTATGCTCCCTAAGCTGTGTTTTTTCGATGTTTCAGGACACACCGTACACTTCTCCAGAGTGGCTGTTGGCAATTTACATCCCGCCCATCAGCGTAGCAAGGCTGCCATTTCTCCATGGCCTGTCCTGCATTTCTGGTTTTGACACTTTTTGCAGCATGGCCCTTTTGACCGATGGGAAGCGAGACTTCTTTGTAGCGCTGATTTGCCTTTCCAGGTTGCTTGGTTGGCCAAAAAGGGCGTATGCGTTTTTTCCTGAATATATTCAGGAAAAAACGCATACGCCCTTTTTGGCCAAGGGCATCACGGTCGACGTTTTGCCACTTTTCGTGTGCTTTAAAGGCGATTCGAATCTACCTCCTGAAACCTGTTTCCTGCAATTCTGCCTTGCTTTCAAATCCTCTTCGTTGCCTTCCCTCAATATATTTGTGGACGAGAGTTATCATTTATAACTCAGCAGGTTTGTAAATTGCAGTGCCCCTGAGCTCCATTTTTCAACTGTCTTTTTTGGGAGCTGGCCGCAAAAGCACGGGATTGCCTCAGGCCCTATTCTGGTTCCCTGCGGCAGGCTGAGCCTGTGTTTAATTCTTCTTCCTGATGGGAAAATAGAGTGACCTGTGCCTGTCCCAACACCTAGATCTAGTCTCTCATTGGTTGCCCCTCTTCCCGTTCATCCTCAGGACAAATTGCAACCTGTAGGGAACAGGAGCTTAAAGGTGCTGATTCTCCAAGTAGGGAGATTGCTAGTAAAGTAGCTGGAAAGGTGAACCCTAGCACAAGGAGATGAGAAATGGGGTGCGTTTTAGAAACCTTTCAAAATCACACGGTGTACCATCTTCTGGGTTTCTCATGCATGTTTTCGATGTAGGAAGATGCCCTTGAACCTGGAGATTTGGGACCCATGGGACGGGTACCACGCAGTATTACTTTAAAGGGTCTGAGTTTGCTCACCCAACCTCACCCAACCTCTAAGCCCCAAGAGTGTCCACCCTTATGTCTCATCCAGGTGTGGGTCTAGATATGGTCAATCCAGGTTGCGTCACAGCCTCTGAACGAATTGTGTAAGAATTTCTCTCTCTTTCACTGTCTTTGTTTTACGGGTTTTTAAAAGTAATTTATTTTTATAATGGGGTTTAGCTGCTTTTCACGGCTGTGTTTATGCGGCTTTACACCCACTTGACTCACTTCCAGACAGATATCAATACATAGGTTTTAAGATTCTTACTAGTCACATATATTCTTGTGCGGTGAATACGGGGTGTTGAGTCCAGTTCACTGAGCAAGGAGTAGGTCTTGTCTATTACATATTGGGTGTATGGAACGGTATCTGAGCGAATTTGAAACCCTTGTTTTATGCCTCACCCCACCTCACCTTTCCCGTTAAGCAGCCATAGTGTGTTTTCTAAACGTGTGACTCTGTTCTGTTTTGTAATTCAGTTCAAGTGTAGCGGTTTTTACATTCCCTCTATAAGTGATAGCTTATGATAAGTGTCTTTTTCTGTGTGACTTATTTCACTTAGAATCGTCGTACCTAAATCCACTCATCTTGCTTCTACTAGCCTTATGACATTGATTTCATGTCTGAGTGATATTCCATTGTACATAAGGACCACAACTTCTTTATCCATTTTTCTCTTTCCTGGGATATTTAAGGTGTCATGAAGTGGAGGTTCTTGTCAACAGAGCAGCCCTAAACTTTGGGGTGCCTGTGTCTTGCTGATTTTTAGTTTTCCCAATTTATACGCCCATGAGAGGACGTGCCCTATGCTCCTAGAGCTGTGTTTTTTCGATGTATCAGGACACACCGTACACTTCTCCAGAGTGGCTGTTGGCAATTTACATCCCGCCCATCAGCGTAGCAAGGCTGCCATTTCTCCATGGCCTGTCCTGCATTTCTGGTTTTGACACTTTTTGCAGCATGGCCCTTTTGACCGATGGGAAGCGAGACTTCTTTGTAGCGCTGATTAGCCTTTCCAGGTTGCTTGGTTGGCCAAACAGGGCGTATGCGTTTTTTCCTGAATATATTCAGGTAAAAACGCATACGCCCTGTTTGGCCAAGGGCATCATTGTCGACGTTTTGCGACTTTTCATGTGCTTTAAAGGCGATTCGAATCTACCTCCTGAAACCTGTTTCCTGCAATTCTGCCTTGCTTTCAAATCCTCTTCGTTGCCTTCCCTCAATATATCTGTGGATGAGAGTTATCATTTATAGCTCTGCGGGTTTGTGAATTGCAGTGTCCCTGAGCTCCATTTTTCAACTGGCTTTTTTGGGAGCTGGCCGCAAAAGCGCGGGATTGCCTCAGGCCCTATTCTTCTTCTGGCCGGCAGGCTGAGCCTGTGGTTAATTCTTCTTCCCGATGGGAAAATAGAGTGACCTGTGACTCTCCCAACACCTAGATCTAGTCTCTCATTGGTTTCCCCTCTTCTCGTTCATCCTCAGGACAAATTGCAACCTGTAGGGAACAGGAGCTTAAAGGTGCTGATTCTCCAAGTAGGGAGATTGCTAGTAAAGTAGCTGGAAAGGCGAACCCGAGCACAAGGAGATGAGAAATGAGGTGCGTATTAGAAACCTTTCAAAATCACACGGTGTACCATCTTCTGGGTTTCTCATGCATGTTTTAGATGTAGGAAGATGCCCTTGAACCTGGAGATTTGGGACCCATGGGATGGGTACCACGCAGTATTACTTTAAAGGGTCTGCATTTGCTAACCCAACCTCACCCAAACTCTCAGCCCCAAGAGTGTCCACCCTTATGTCTCATCCAACTGTGGGTCTAGATATGGTCAATCCAGGTTGCATCACAGCCTCTGAACGAATTGTGTAAGAATTTCTCTCTCTTTCACTGTCTTTGTTTTACGGGTTTTTAAAAGTAATTTATTTTTATAATGGGGTTTAGCTGCTTTTCACGGCTGTGTTTATGCGGCTTTACACCCACTTGGCTCACTTCCCGACAGATATCAATACATAGGTTTTACGATTCTTACTAGTCAGATATATTCTTGTGCGGTGAATAGGGGGTGTTGAGTCCAGTTCACTGAGCAAGGAGTAGGTCTTGTCTACTACATATTGGGTGTATGGAACGGTATCTGAGCGAATTGGAACCCTTTTTTTATGCATCACCCCACCTCACCTTTCCCGTTAAGCAGCCATAGTGTGTTTTCTAAACGTGTGACTCTGTTCTGTTTTGTAATTCAGTTCAAGTGTAGCGGTTTTTACATTCCCTCTATAAGTGATAGCTTATGATAAGTGTCTTTTTCTGTGTGACTTATTTCACTTAGAATCGTCATACCTAAATCCACTCATCTTGCTTCTACTAGCCTTATGACATTGATTTCATGTCTGAGTGATATTCCTTTGTACATAAGGACCACAACTTCTTTATCCATTTTTCTCTTTCCTGGGATATTTAAGGTGTCATGAAGGGGAGGTTCTTGTCAACAAAGCTGCCCTAAACATTGGGGTGCCTGTGTCTTGCTGATTTTTATTTTTCCCAATTTATACGCCCATGAGTGGACGTGCCCTATGCTCCCTAAGCTGTGTTTTTTCAATGTTTCAGGACACACCGTACACTTCTCCAGAGTGGCTGTTTGCAATTTACATCCCGCCCATCAGCGTAGCAAGGCTGCCATTTGTCCATGGCCTGTCCTGCATTACTGGTTTTGACACTTTTTGCAGCATGGCCCTTTTGACCGATGGGAAGCGAGACTTCTTTGTAGCGCTGATTTGCCTTTCCAGGTTGCTTGCTTGGCCAAAAAGGGCGTATGCGTTTTTTCCTGAATATATTCAGGAAAAAACGCATACGCCCTTTTTGGCCAAGGGCATCACTGTCGACGGTTTGCCACTTTTCATTTGCTTTAAATGCGATTCGAATCTACCTCCTGAAACCTGTTTCCTGCAATTCTGCCTTGCTTTCAAATCCTCTTCGTTGCCTTCCCTCAATATATTTGTGGACGAGAGTTATCATTTATAACTCAGCAGGTTTGTAAATTGCAGTGCCCCTGAGCTCCATTTTTCAACTGTCTTTTTTGGGAGCTGGCCGCAAAAGCACGGGATTGCCTCAGGCCCTATTCTGGTTCCCTGCGGCAGGCTGAGCCTGTGTTTAATTCTTCTTCCTGATGGGAAAATAGAGTGACCTGTGCCTGTCCCAACACCTAGATCTAGTCTCTCATTGGTTGCCCCTCTTCCCGTTCATCCTCAGGACAAATTGCAACCTGTAGGGAACAGGAGCTTAAAGGTGCTGATTCTCCAAGTAGGGAGATTGCTAGTAAAGTAGCTGGAATGGCGAACCCCAGCACAAGGAGATGAGAAATGGGGTGCGTTTTAGAAACCTTTCCAAATCACATGGTGTACCATCTTCTGGGTTTCTCATGCATGTTTTCGATGTAGGAAGATGCCCTTGAACCTGGAGATTTGGGACCCATGGGACGGGTACCACGCAGTATTACTTTAAATTGTCTGAGTTTGCTCACCCAACCTCACCCAACCTCTCAGCCCCAAGAGTGTCCACCCTTATGTCTCATACAGGTGTGGGTCTAGATATTGTCAATCCAGGTTGCATCACAGCCTCTGAACGAATTTTGTAAGAATTTCTCTCTCTTTCACTGTCTTTGTTTACGGGTTTTTAAAAGTAATTTATTTTTATAATGGGGTTTAGCTGCTTTTCACGGCTGTGTTTATGCGGCTTTACACCCACTTGACTCACTTCCAGACAGATATCAATACATAGGTTTTAAGATTCTTACTAGTCACATATATTCTTGTGCGGTGAATACGGGGTGTTGAGTCCTGTTCAATGAGCAAGGAGTAGGTCTTGTCTATTACATATTGGGTGTATGGAACGGTATCTGAGCGAATTTGAAACCCTTGTTTTATGCCTCACCCCACCTCACCTTTCCCGTTAAGCAGCCATAGTGTGTTTTCTAAACGTGTGACTCTGTTCTGTTTTGTAATTCAGTTCAAGTGTAGCGGTTTTTACATTCCCTCTATAAGTGATAGCTTATGATAAGTGTCTTTTTCTGTGTGACTTATTTCACTTAGAATCGTCATACCTAAATCCACTCATCTTGCTTCTACTAGCCTTATGACATTGATTTCATGTCTGAGTGATATTCCATTGTACATAAGGACCACAACTTCTTTATCCATTTTTCTCTTTCCTGGGATATTTAAGGTGTCATGAAGTGGAGGTTCTTGTCAACAGAGCAGCCCTAAACTTTGGGGTGCCTGTGTCTTGCTGATTTTTATTTTTCCCAATTTATACGCCCATGAGAGGACGTGCCCTATGCTCCTAGAGCTGTGTTTTTTCGATGTTTCAGGACACACCGTACACTTTTCCAGAGTGGCTGTTGGCAATTTACATCCCGCCCATCAGCGTAGCAAGGCTGCCATTTCTCCATGGCCTGTCCTGCATTTCTGGTTTTGACACTTTTTGCAGCATGGCCCTTTTGACCGATGGGAAGCGAGACTTCTTTGTAGCGCTGATTAGCCTTTCCAGGTTGCTTGGTTGGCCAAACAGGGCGTATGCGTTTTTTCCTGAATATATTCAGGTAAAAACGCATACGCCCTGTTTGGCCAAGGGCATCATTGTCGACGTTTTGCGACTTTTCATGTGCTTTAAAGGCGATTCGAATCTACCTCCTGAAACCTGTTTCCTGCAATTCTGCCTTGCTTTCAAATCCTCTTCGTTGCCTTCCCTCAATATATCTGTGGATGAGAGTTATCATTTATAGCTCTGTGGGTTTGTGAATTGCAGTGTCCCTGAGCTCCATTTTTCAACTGGCTTTTTTGGGAGCTGGCCGTAAGAGCGTGGGATTGCCTCAGGCCCTATTCTGCTTCTGGGCCGCAGGCTGAGCCTGTGATTAATTCTTCTTCCTGATGGGAAAATAGAGTGACCTGTGCCTGTCCCAACACCTAGATCTAGTCTCTCATTGGTTTCCCCTCTTCCCGTTCATCCTCAGGACAATTTGCAACCTGTAGGGAACAGGAGCTTAAAGGTGCTGATTCTCCAAGTAGGGAGATTGCTAGTAAAGTAGCTGGAAAGGCGAACCCGAGCACAAGGAGATGAGAAATGGGGTGCGTTTTAGAAACCTTTCAAAATCACACTGTGTACCATCTTCTGGGTTTCTCATGCATGTTTTCGATGTAGCAAGATGCCCTTGAACCTGGAGATTTGGGACCCATGGGATGGGTACCACGCAGTATTACTTTAAAGGGTCTGCATTTGCTCACCCAACCTCACCCAACCTCTCAGCCCCAAGAGTGTCCACCCTTATGTCTCATCCAGGTGTGGGTCTAGATATGGTCAATCCAGGTTGCATCACAGCCCCTGAACGAATTTTGTAAGAATTTCTCTCTCTTTCACTGTCTTTGTTTTACGGGTTTTTAAAAGTAATTTATTTTTATAATGGGGTTTAGCTGCTTTTCACGGCTGTGTTTATGCGGCTTTACACCCACTTGGCTCACTTCCAGACAGATATCAATACATAGGTTTTAAGATTCTTACTAGTCACATATATTCTTGTGCGGTGAATAGGGGGTGTTGAGTCCAGTTCACTGAGCAAGGAGTAGGCCTTGTCTATTACATATTGGGTGTATGGAACGGTATCTGAGCGAATTTGAAACCCTTGTTTTATGCCTCACCCCACCTCACCTTTCCCGTTAAGCAGCCATAGTGTGTTTTCTAAACGTGTGACTCTGTTCTGTTTTGTAATTCAGTTCAAGTGTAGCGGTTTTTACATTCCCTCTATAAGTGATAGCTTATGATAAGTGTCTTTTTCTGTGTGACTTATTTCACTTAGAATCGTCGTACCTAAATCCACTCATCTTGCTTCTTCTAGCCTTATGACATTGATTTCATGTCTGAGTGATATTCCATTGTACATAAGGACCACAACTTCTTTATCCATTTTTCTCTTTCCTGGGATATTTAAGGTGTCATGAAGTGGAGGTTCTTGTCAACAGAGCAGCCCTAAACTTTGGGGTGCCTGTGTCTTGCTGATTTTTAGTTTTCCCAATTTATACGCCCATGAGTGGACGTGCCCTATGCTCCATAAGCTGTGTTTTTTCGATGTTTCAGGACACACCGTACACTTCTCCAGAGTGGCTGTTGGCAATTTACATCCCACCCACCAGCGTAGCAAGTCTGCCATTTCTCCATGGCCTGTCCTGCATTTCTGGTTTTGACACTTTTTGCAGCATGACCCTTTTGACCGATGGGAAGCGAAACTTCTTTGTAGCGCTGATTTGCCTTTCCAGGTTGCTTGGTTAGCCAAAAAGGGCGTATGCGTTTTTTCCTGAATATATTCAGGAAAAAACGCATACGCCCTTTTTGGCCAAGGGCATCATTGTCGCCGTTTTGCCGCTTTTCATGTGCTTTAAAGGCGATTCGAATCTACCTCCTGAAATCTGTTTCCTGCAATTCTGCCTTGCTTTCAAATCCTCTTCGTTGCCTTCCCTCAATATATCTGTGGATGACAGTTATCATTTATAACTCTGCGGGTTTGTGAATTGCAGTGTCCCTGAGCTCCATTTTTCAACTGGCTTTTTTGGGAGCTGGCCGCAAAAGCGAGGGATTGCCTCAGGCCCTATTTTGGTTCCTGGCAGCAGGCTGAGCCTGTGGTTAATTCTTCTTCCTGATGGGAAAATAGAGTGACCTGTGCCTGTCCCAACACCTAGATCTAGTCTCTCATTGGTTGCCCCTCTTCCCGTTCATCCTCAGGACAAATTGCAACCTGTAGGGAACAGGAGCTTAAAGGTGCTGATTCTCCAAGTAGGGAGGTTGCTAGTAAAGTAGCTGGAAAGGCGAACCCGAGCACAAGGAGATGAGAAATGGGGTGCGTTTTAGAAACCTTTCAAAATCACACTGTGTACCATCTTCTGGGTTTCTCATGCATGTTTTCGATGTAGCAAGATGCCCTTGAACCTGGAGATTTGGGACCCATGGGATGGGTACCACGCAGTATTACTTTAAAGGGTCTGAGTTTGCTCACCCAACCTCACCCAACCTCTCAGCCCCAAGAGTGTCCACCCTTATGTCTCATCCAGGTTTGGGTCGAGATATGGTCAATCCAGGTTGCATCACAGCCCCTGAACGAATTTTGTAAGAATTTCTCTCTCTTTCACTGTCTTTGTTTTACGGGTTTTTAAAAGTAATTTATTTTTATAATGGGGTTTAGCTGCTTTTCACGGCTGTGTTTATGCGGCTTTACACCCACTTGGCTCACTTCCAGACAGATATCAATACATAGGTTTTACGATTCTTACTAGTCAGATATATTCTTGTGCGGTGAATAGGGGGTGTTGAGTCCAGTTCACTGAGCAAGGAGTAGGCCTTGTCTATTACATATTGGGTGTATGGAACGGTATCTGAGCGAATTTGAAACCCTTGTTTTATGCCTCACCCCACCTCACCTTTCCCGTTAAGCAGCCATAGTGTGTTTTCTAAACGTGTGACTCTGTTCTGTTTTGTAATTCAGTTCAAGTGTAGCGGTTTTTACATTCCCTCTATAAGTGATAGCTTATGATAAGTGTCTTTTTCTGTGTGACTTATTTCACTTAGAATCGTCGTACCTAAATCCACTCATCTTGCTTCTTCTAGCCTTATGACATTGATTTCATGTCTGAGTGATATTCCATTGTACATAAGGACCACAACTTCTTTATCCATTTTTCTCTTTCCTGGGATATTTAAGGTGTCATGAAGTGGAGGTTCTTGTCAACAGAGCAGCCCTAAACTTTGGGGTGCCTGTGTCTTGCTGATTTTTAGTTTTCCCAATTTATACGCCCATGAGTGGATGTGCCCTATGCTCCATAAGCTGTGTTTTTTCGATGTTTCAGGACACACCGTACACTTCTCCAGAGTGGCTGTTGGCAATTTACATCCCACCCATCAGCGTAGCAAGTCTGCCATTTCTCCATGGCCTGTCCTGCATTTCTGGTTTTGACACTTTTTGCAGCATGACCCTTTTGACCGATGGGAAGCGAAACTTCTTTGTAGCGCTGATTTGCCTTTCCAGGTTGCTTGGTTGGCCAAAAAGGGCGTATGCGTTTTTTCCTGAATATATTCAGGAAAAAACGCATACGCCCTTTTTGGCCAAGGGCATCATTGTCGCCGTTTTGCCGCTTTTCATGTGCTTTAAAGGCGATTCGAATCTACCTCCTGAAATCTGTTTCCTGCAATTCTGCCTTGCTTTCAAATCCTCTTCGTTGCCTTCCCTCAATATATTTGTGGACGAGAGTTATCATTTATAACTCAGCAGGTTTGTGAATTTCAGTGCCCCTGAGCTCCATTTTTCAACTGTCTTTTTTGGGAGCTGGCCGCAAAAGCACGGGATTGCCTCAGGCCCTATTCTGGTTCCCGGCGGCAGGCTGAGCCTGTGTTTAATTCTTCTTCCAGATGGGAAAATAGAGTGACCTGTGCCTGTCCCAACACCTAGATGTAGTCTCTCATTGGTTGCCCCTCTTCCCGTTCATCCTCAGGACAAATTGCAACCTGTAGGGAACAGGAGCTTAAAGGTGCGGATTCTCCAAGTAGGGAGATTGCTAGTAAAGTAGCTGGAAAGGCGAACCCTAGCACAAGGAGATGAGTAATGGGGTGCGTTTTAGAAACCTTTCAAAATCACACGGTGTACCATCTTCTGGGTTTCTCATGCATGTTTTCGATGTAGGAAGATGCCCTTGAACCTGGAGATTTGGGACCCATTGGATGGGTACCACAGAGTATTATTTTAAAGGGTCTGCGTTTGCTCACCCAACCTCACCCAACCTCTAAGCCCCAAGAGTGTCCACCCTTATGTCTCATCCAGCTGTGGGTCTAGATATGGTCAATCCAGGTTGCATCACAGCCTCTGAACGAATTTTGTAAGAATTTCTCTCTGTTTCACTGTCTTTGTTTTACGGGTTTTTAAAAGTAATTTATTTTTATAATGGGGTTTAGCTGCTTTTCACGGATGTGTTTATGCGGCTTTACACCCACTTGGCTCACTTCCAGACAGATATCAATACATAGTTTTTAAGATTCTTACTAGTTTCATATATTCTTGTGCGGTGAATAGGGGGTGTTGAGTCCAGTTCACTGAGCAAGAAGTAGGTCTTGTCTATTACATATTGGGTGTATGGAACGGTATCTGAGCGAATTTGAAACCCTTGTTTTATACATCACCCCACCTCACCTTTCCCGTTAAGCAGCCATAGTGTGTTTTCTAAACGTGTGACTCTGTTCTGTTTTGTAATTCAGTTCAAGTGTAGCGGTTTTTACATTCCCTCTATAAGTGATAGCTTATGATAAGTGTCTTTTTCTGTGTGACTTATTTCACTTAGAATCGTCGTACCTAAATCCACTCATCTTGCTTCTTCTAGCCTTATGACATTGATTTCATGTCTGAGTGATATTCCATTGTACATAAGGACCACAACTTCTTTATCCATTTTTCTCTTTCCTGGGATATTTAAGGTGTCATGAAGTGGAGGTTCTTGTCAACAGAGCAGCCCTAAACTTTGGGGTGCCTGTGTCTTGCTGATTTTTCTTTTTCCCAATTTATACGCCCATGAGTGGACGTGCCCTATGCTCCCTAAGCTGTGTTTTTTAGATGTTTCAGGACACACCGTACACTTCTCCAGAGTGGCTGCTGGCAATTAACATCCCGCCCATCAGCGTAGCAAGGCTGCCATTTCTCCATGGCCTGTCCTGCATTTCTGGTTTTGACACTTTTTGCAGCATGACCCTTTTGACCGATGGGAAGCGAAACTTCTTTGTAGCGCTGATTTGCCTTTCCAGGTTGCTTGGTTGGCCAAAAAGGGCGTATGCGTTTTTTCCTGAATATATTCAGGAAAAAACGCATACGCCCTTTTTGGCCAAGGGCATCACTGTCGACGTTTTGCCGCTTTTCATGTGCTTTAAAGGCGACTCGAATCTACCTCCTGAAATCTGTTTCCTGCAATTCTGCCTTGCTTTCAAATCCTCTTCGTTGCCTTTCGTCAATATATCTGTGGTTGACAGTTATCATTTATAACTCTGCGGGTTTGTGAATTGCAGTGTCCCAGAGCTCCATTTTTCAACTCGCTTTTTTGGGAGCTGGCCGCAAAAGCGAGGGATTGCCTCAGGCCCTATTCTGGTTCCTGGCAGCAGGCTGAGCCTGTGGTTAATTCTTCTTCCTGATGGGAAAATAGAGTGACCTGTGCCTGTCCCAACAACTAGATCTAGTCTCTCATTGGTTGCTCCTCTTCCCGTTCATCCTCAGGACAAATTGCAACCTGTAGGGAACAGGAGCTTAAAGGTGCTGATTCTCCAAGTAGGGAGATTGCTAGTAAAGTAGCTGGAAAGGCGAACCCTAGCACAAGGAGATGAGAAATGGGGTGCGTTTTAGAAACCTTTCAAAATCACACGGTGTACCATCTTCTGGGTTTCTCATGCATGTTTTCGATGTAGCAAGATGCCCTTGAACCTGGAGATTTGGGACCCATGGGATGGGTACCACGCAGTATTACTTTAAAGGGTCTGAGTTTGCTCACCCAACCTCACCCAACCTCTCAGCCCCAAGAGTGTCCACCCTTATGTCTCATCCAGGTTTGGGTCGAGATATAGTCAATCCAGGTTTCATCACAGCCCCTGAACGAATTTTGTAAGAATTTCTCTCTCTTTCACTGTCTTTGTTTTACGGGTTTTTAAAAGTAATTTATTTTTATAATGGGGTTTAGCTGCTTTTCTCGGCTGTGTTTATGCGGCTTTACACCCACTTGGCTCACTTCCAGAGAGATATCAATACATAGGTTTTACGATTCTTACTAGTCAGATATATTCTTGTGCGGTGAATAGGGGGTGTTGAGTCCACTTCACTGAGCAAGGAGTAGGCCTTGTCTATTACATATTGGGTGTATGGAACGGTATCTGAGCGAATTTGAAACCCTTGTTTTATGCATCACCCCACCTCACCTTTCCCGTTAAGCAGCCATAGTGTGTTTTCTAAACGTGTGACTCTGTTCTCTTTTGTAATTCAGTTCAAGTGTTGCGGTTTTTACATTCCCTCTATAAGTGATAGCTTATGATAAGGGTCTTTTTCTGTGTGACTTATTTCACTTAGAATCGTCATACCTAAATCCACTCATCTTGCTTCTACTAGCCTTATGACATTGATTTCATGTCTGAGTGATATTCCTTTGTACATAAGGACCACAACTTCTTTATCCATTTTTCTCTTTCCTGGGATATTTAAGGTGTCATGAAGTGGAGGTTCTTGTCAACATAGCAGCCCTAAACATTGGGGTGCCTGTGTCTTGCTGATTTTTAATTTTCCCAATTTATACGCCCATGAGTGGACGTGCCCTATGTTCCCTAAGCTGTTTTTTCGATGTTTCAGGACACACCGTACACTTCTCCAGAGTGGCTGTTGGCAATTTACATCCCGCCCATCAGCGTAGCAAGGCTGCCATTTCTCCATGGCCTGTCCTGCATTTCTGGTTTTGACACTTTTTGCAGCATGGCCCTTTTGACCGATGGGAAGCGAGACTTCTTTGTAGTGCTGATTTGCCTTTCCAGGTTGCTTGGTTGGCCAAAAAGGGCGTATGCGTTTTTTCCTGAATATATTCAGGAAAAAACGCATACGCCCTTTTTGGCCAAGGGCATCACTGTCGACGTTTTGCCACTTTTCATGTGCTTTAAAGGCGATTTGAATCTACCTCCTGAAACCTGTTTCCTTCAATACTGCCTTGCTTTAAAATCCTCTTCGTTGCCTTCCCTCAATATATTTGTGGACGAGAGTTATCATTTATAACTCAGCAGGTTTGTGAATTGCAGTGTCCCTGAGCTCCATTTTTCAACTGTCTTTTTTGGGAGCTGGCCGCAAAAGCACGGGATTGCCTCAGGCCCTATTCTGGTTCCCGTCGGCAGGCTGAACCTGTGTTTAATTCTTCTTCCTGATGGGAAAATAGAGTGACCTGTGCCTGTCCCAACACCTAGATCTAGTCTCTCATTGGTTGCCCCTCTTCCCGTTCATCCTCAGGACAAATTGCAACCTGTAGGGAACAGGAGCTTAAAGGTGCTGATTCTCCAAGTAGGGAGATTGCTAGTAAAGTAGCTGGAAAGGCGAACCCTAGCACAAGGAGATGAGAAATGGGGTGCGTATTAGAAACCTTTCAAAATCACACGGTGTACCATGTTCTGGGTTTCTCATGCATGTTTTCGATGTAGGAAGATGCCCTTGAACCTGGAGATTTGGAACCCATGGGATGGGTACCACGCAGTATTACTTTAAAGGGTCTGAGTTTGCTCACCCAACCTCACCCAACCTCTCAGCCCCAAGAGTGTCCACCCTTATGTCTCATCCAGGTTTGGGTCGAGATATGGTCAATCCAGGTTGCATCACAGCCCCTGAACGAATTTTGTAAGAATTTCTCTCTCTTTCACTGTCTTTGTTTTACGGGTTTTTAAAAGTAATTTATTTTTATAATGGGGTTTAGCTGCTTTTCACGGCTGTGTTTATGCGGCTTTACACCCACTTGGCTCACTTCCAGAGAGATATCAATACATAGGTTTTACGATTCTTACTAGTCAGATATATTCTTGTGCGGTGAATAGGGGGTGTTGAGTCCACTTCACTGAGCAAGGAGTAGGCCTTGTCTATTACATATTGGGTGTATGGAACGGTATCTGAGCGAATTTGAAACCCTTGTTTTATGCATCACCCCACCTCACCTTTCCCGTTAAGCAGCCATAGTGTGTTTTCTAAACGTGTGACTCTGTTCTCTTTTGTAATTCAGTTCAAGTGTTGCGGTTTTTACATTCCCTCTATAAGTGATAGCTTATGATAAGGGTCTTTTTCTGTGTGACTTATTTCACTTAGAATCGTCATACCTAAATCCACTCATCTTGCTTCTACTAGCCTTATGACATTGATTTCATGTCTGAGTGATATTCCTTTGTACATAAGGACCACAACTTCTTTATCCATTTTTCTCTTTCCTGGGATATTTAAGGTGTCATGAAGTGGAGGTTCTTGTCAACAGAGCAGCCTTAAACTTTGGGGTGCCTGTGTCTTGCTGATTTTTAGTTTTCCCAATTTATACGCCCATGAGTGCACGTGCCCTATGCTCCCTAAGCTGTTTTTTCGATGTTTCAGGACACACCGTACACTTCTCCAGAGTGGCTGTTGGCAATTTACATCCCGCCCACCAGCGTAGCAAGGCTGCCATTTCTCCATGGCCTGTCCTGCATTTCTGGTTTTGACACTTTTTGCAGCAAAGCCCTTTTGACCGATGGGAAGCGAGACTTCTTTGTAGCGCTGATTTGCCTTTCCAGGTTGCTTGGTTGGCCAAAAAGGGCGTATGCGTTTTATCCTGAATATATTCAGAAAAAAACGCATACGCCCTTTTTGGCCAAGGGCATCACTGTCGACGTTTTTCCACTTTTCATGTGCTTTAAAGGCGATTCGAATCTACCTCCTGAAACATGTTTCCTGCAATTCTGCCTTGCTTTCAAATCCTCTTCGTTGCCTTCCCTCAATATATTTGTGGACGAGAGTTATCATTTATAACTCTGCGGGTTTGTGAATGGCAGTGCCCCTGAACTCCATTTTTCAACTGTCTTTTTTGGGAGCTGGCCGCAAAAGCACGGGATTGCCTCAGGCCCTATTCAGGTTCCGGGGGGCAGGCTGAGCCTGTGGTTAATTCTTCTTCCTGATGGGAAAATAGAGTGACCTGTGCCTGTCCCAACACCTAGATCTAGTCTCTCATTGGTTGCCCCTCTTCCCGTTCATCCTCAGGACAAATTGCAACCTGTAGGGAACAGGAGCTTAAAGGTGCTGATTCTCCAAGTAGGGAGATTTCTAGTAAAGTAGCTGGAATGGCGAACCCGAACACAAGGAGATGAGAAATGAGGTGCGTTTTAGAAACCTTTCAAAATCACACGGTGTACCATCTTCTGGGTTTCTCATGCATGTTTTCGATGTAGGAATATGCCCTTGAACTTGGAGATTTGGGACCCATGGGATGGGTACCAGGCAGTATTACTTTAAAGGGTCTGTGTTTGCTCACCCAACCTCACCCAAGCTCTCAGCCCCAAGTGTGTCCACCCTTATGTCTCATCCAGCTGTGGGTCTAGATATGGTCAATCCAGGTTGCATCACAGCCCCTGAACGAATTTTGTAAGAATTTCTCTCTCTTTCACTGTCTTTGTTTTACGGGTTTTTAAAAGTAATTTATTTTTATAATGGGGTTTAGCTGCTTTTCACGGCTGTGTTTATGCGGCTTTACACCCACTTGACTCACTTCCAGACAGATATCAATACATAGGTTTTAAGATTCTTACTAGTCAGATATAGTCTTGTGCGGTGAATAGCGGGTGTTGAGTCCAGTTCACTGAGCAAGGAGTAGGTCTTGTCTATTACATATTGGGTGTATGGAACGGTATCTGAGCGAATTTGAAACCCTTGTTTTATGCATCACCCCACCTCACCTTTCCCGTTAAGCAGCCATAGTGTGTTTTCTAAACGTGTGACTCTGTTCTGTTTTGTAATTCAGTTCAAGTGTAGCGGTTTTTACATTCCCTCTCTAAGTGATAGCTTATGATAAGTGTCTTTTTCTGTGTGACTTATTTCACTTAGAATCGTCGTACCTAAATCCACTCATCTTGCTTCTTCTAGCCTTATGACATTGATTTCATGTCTGAGTGATATTCCATTGTACATAAGGACCACAACTTGTTTATCCATTTTTCTCTTTCCTCGGATATTTAAGGTGTCATGAAGTGGAGGTTCTTGTCAACAGAGCAGCCCTAAACTTTGGGGTGCCTGTGTCTTGCTGATTTTTAGTTTTCCCAATTTATACGCCCATGAGTGGACGTGCCCTATGCTCCCAAAGCTGTGTGTTTTAGATGTTTCAGGACACACCGTACACTTCTCCAGAGTGGCTGTTGGCAATTTACATCCCGCCCATCAGCGTAGCAAGGCTGCCATTTCTCCATGGCCTGTCCTGCATTTCTGGTTTTGACACTTTTTGCAGCATGGCCCTTTTGACCGATGGGAAGCGAGAATTCTTGGTAGCGCTGATTTGCCTTTCCAGGTTGCTTGGTTGGCCAAAAAGGGCGTATGCGTTGTTTCCTGAATATATTCAGGAAACAACGCATACGACCTTTTTGGCCAAGGTCATCTTTGTCGACGTTTTGCCACCTTTCATGTGCTTTAAAGGCGATTCGAATCTACCTCCTGAAACCTGTTTCCTGCAATTCTGCCTTGCTTTCAAATCCTCTTCGTTGCCTTCCCTCAATATATTTGTGGACGAGAGTTATCATGTATAACTCTGCGGGTTTGTGAATTGCAGTGTCCCTGAGCTCCATTTTTCAACTCGCTTTTTTGGGAGCTGGCCGCAAAAGCACGGGATTGCCTCAGGCCCTATTCTGGTTCCCGGCGGCAGGCTGAACCTGTGGTTAATTCTTCTTCCTGATGGGAAAATAGAGTGACCTGTGCCTGTCCCAGCACCTAGATCTAGTCTCTCATTGGTTGCCCCTCTTCCCGTTCATCCTCAGGACAAATTGCAACCTGTAGGGAACAGGAGCTTAAAGGTGCTGATTCTCCAAGTAGGGAGATTGCTAGTAAAGTAGCTGGAAAGGCGAACCCTAGCACAAGGAGATGAGAAATGGGGTGCGTTTTAGTAACCTTTCAAAATCACACGGTGTACCATCTTCTGGGTTTCTCATGCATGTTTTCGATGTAGGAAGATGCCCTTGATCCTGGAGATTTGGAACCCATGGGATGGGTACCACGCAGTATTACTTTAAAGGGTCTGAGTTTGCTCACCCAACCTCACCCTACCTCTCAGCCCCAAGAGTGTCCACCCTTATGTCTCATCCAGGTTTGGGTCGAGATATGGTCAATCCAGGTTGCATCACAGCCCCTGAACGAATTTTGTAAGAATTTCTCTCTCTTTCACTGTCTTTGTTTTACGGGTTTTTAAAAGTAATTTATTTTTATAATGGGGTTTAGCTGCTTTACACGGCTGTGTTTATGCGGCTTTACACCCACTTGGCTCACTTCCAGAGAGATATCAATACATAGGTTTTACGATTCTTACTAGTCAGATATATTCTTGTGCGGTGAATAGGGGGTGTTGAGTCCACTTCACTGAGCAAGGAGTAGGCCTTGTCTATTACATATTGGGTGTATGGAACGGTATCTGAGCGAATTTGAAACCCTTGTTTTATGCCTCACCCCACCTCACCTTTCCCGTTAAGCAGCCATAGTGTGTTTTCTAAACGTGTGACTCTGTTCTCTTTTGTAATTCAGTTCAAGTGTTGCGGTTTTTACATTCCCTCTATAAGTGATAGCTTATGATAAGGGTCTTTTTCTGTGTGACTTATTTCACTTAGAATCGTCATACCTAAATCCACTCATCTTGCTTCTACTAGCCTTATGACATTGATTTCATGTCTGAGTGATATTCCTTTGTACATAAGGACCACAACTTCTTTATCCATTTTTCTCTTTCCTGGGATATTTAAGGTGTCATGAAGTGGAGGTTCTTGTCAACAGAGCAGCCTTAAACTTTGGGGTGCCTGTGTCTTGCTGATTTTTAGTTTTCCCAATTTATACGCTCATGAGTGCACGTGCCCTATGCTCCCTAAGCTGTTTTTTCGATGTTTCAGGACACACCGTACACTTCTCCAGAGTGGCTGTTGGCAATTTACATCCCGCCCATCAGCGTAGCAAGGCTGCCATTTCTCCATGGCCTGTCCTGCATTTCTGGTTTTGACACTTTTTGCAGCAAGGCCCTTTTGACCGATGGGAAGCGAGACTTCTTTGTAGCGCTGATTTGCCTTTCCAGGTTGCTTGGTTGGCCAAAAAGGGCGTATGCGTTTTATCCTGAATATATTCAGAAAAAAACGCATAGGCCCTTTTTGGCCAAGGGCATCACTGTCGACGTTTTGCCACTTTTCATGTGCTTTAAAGGCGATTCGAATCTACCTCCTGAAACATGTTTCCTGCAATTCTGCCTTGCTTTCAAATCCTCCTCGTTGCCTTCCCTCAATATATTTGTGGACGAGAGTTATCATTTATAACTCTGCGGGTTTGTGAATGGCAGTGCCCCTGAACTCCATTTTTCAACTGTCTTTTTTGGGCGCTGGCCGCAAAAGCACGGGATTGCCTCAGGCCCTATTCAGTTTCCGGGTGGCAGGCTGAGCCTGTGGTTAATTCTTCTTCCTGATGGGAAAATAGAGTGACCTGTGCCTGTCCCAACACCTAGATCTAGTCTCTCATTGGTTGCCCCTCTTCCCGTTCATCCTCAGGACAAATTGCAACCTGTAGGTAACAGGAGGTTAAAGGTGCTGATTCTCCAAGTAGGGAGATTTCTAGTAAAGTAGCTGGAATGGCGAACCCGAACACAAGGAGATGAGAAATGAGGTGCGTTTTAGAAACCTTTCAAAATCACACGGTGTACCATCTTCTGGGTTTCTCATGCATGTTTTCGATGTAGGAATATGCCCTTGAATTTGGAGATTTGGGACCCATGGGATGGGTACCAGGCAGTATTACTTTAAAGGGTCTGTGTTTGCTCACCCAACCTCACCCAACCTCTCAGCCCCAAGTGTGTCCACCCTTATGTCTCATCCAGCTGTGGGTCTAGTTATGGTCAATCCAGGTTGCATCACAGCCCCTGAACGAATTTTGTAAGAATTTCTCTCTCTTTCACTGTCTTTGTTTTACGGGTTTTTAAAAGTAATTTATTTTTATAATGGGGTTTAGCTGCTTTTCACGGCTGTGTTTATGCGGCTTTACACCCACTTGACTCACTTCCAGAGAGATATCAATACATAGGTTTTATGATTCTTACTAGTCAGACATATTATTGTGCGGTGAATAGAGCGTGTTGAGTCCAGTTCACTGAGCAAGGAGTTGGTCTTGTCTATTACATATTGGGTGTATGGAACGGTATCTGAGTGAATTTGAAACCCTTGTTTTATGCATCACCCCAACTCACCTTTCCCGTTAAGCAGCCATAGTGTGTTTTCTAAACGTGTGACTCTGTTCTGTTTTGTAATTCAGTTCAAGTGTAGCGGTTTTTACATTCCCTCTATAAGTGATAGCTTATGATAAGTGTCTTTTTCTGTGTGACTTATTTCACTTAGAATCGTCGTTCCTATATCCACTCATCTTGCTTCTACTAGCCTTATGACATTGATTTCATGTCTGAGTGATATTCCATTGTACATAAGGACCACAACTTCTTTATCTATTTTTCTCTTTCCTGGGATATTTAAGGTGTCATGAAGTGGAGGTTCTTGTCAACAGAGCAGCCCTAAACTTTGGGGTGCCTGTGTCTTGCTGATTTTTAGTTTTCCCAATTTATACGCCCATGAGTGGACGTGCCCTATGCTCCCTAAGCTGTGTTTTTTCGATGTTTCAGGACACACCGTACACTTCTCCAGAGTGGCTGTTGGCAATTTACATCCCTCCCATCAGCGTAGCAAGGCTGCCATTTCTCCATGGCCTGTCCTGCATTTCTGGTTTTGAAAATTTTTGCAGCATGGCCCTTTTGACCGATGGGAAGCGAGAATTCTTGGTAGCGCTGATTTGCCTTTCCAGGTTGCTTGGTTGGCCAAAAAGGGCGTATGCGTTTTTTCCTGAATATATTCAGGAAACAACGCATACGACCTTTTTGGCCAAGGTCATCTTTGTCGACGTTTTGCCACCTTTCATGTGCTTTAAAGGCGATTCGAATCTACCTCCTGAAACCTGTTTCCTGCAATTCTGCCTTGCTTTCAAATCCTCTTCGTTGCCTTCCCTCAATATATTTGTGGACGAGAGTTATCATGTATAACTCTGTGGGTTTGTGAATTGCAGTGTCCCTGAGCTCCATTTTTCAACTCGCTTTTTTGGGAGCTGGCCGCAAAAGCACGGGATTGCCTCAGGCCCTATTCTGGTTCCCGGCGGCAGGCTGAACCTGTGGTTAATTCTTCTTCCTGATGGGAAAATAGAGTGACCTGTGCCTGTCCCAGCACCTAGATCTAGTCTCACATTGGTTGCCCGTCTTCCCGTTCATCCTCAGGACAAATTGCAACCTGTAGGGAACAGGAGCTTAAAGGTGCTGATTCTCCAAGTAGGGAGATTGCTAGTAAAGTAGCTGGAAAGGCGAACCCTAGCACAAGGAGATGAGAAATGGGGTGCGTTTTAGAAACCTTTCAAAATCACACGGTGTACCATCGTCTGGGTTTCTCATGCATGTTTTCGATGTAGCAAGATGCCCTTGAACCTGGAGATTTGGGACCCATGGGATGGGTACCACGCAGTATTACTTTAAAGGGTCTGAGTTTGCTCACCCAACCTCACCCAACCTCTCAGCCCCAAGAGTGTCCACCCTTATGTCTCATCCAGGTTTGGGTCGAGATATGGTCAATCCAGGTTGCATCACAGCCCCTGAACGAATTTTGTAAGAATTTCTCTCTCTTTCACTGTCTTTGTTTTACGGGTTTTTAAAAGTAATTTATTTTTATAATGGGGTTTAGCTGCTTTTCACGGCTGTGTTTATGCGGCTTTACACCCACTTGGCTCACTTCCAGAGAGATATCAATACATAGGTTTTACGATTCTTACTAGTCAGATATATTCTTGTGCGGTGAATAGGGGGTGTTGAGTCCACTTCACTGAGCAAGGAGTAGGCCTTGTCTATTACATATTGGGTGTATGGAACGGTATCTGAGCGAATTTGAAACCCTTGTTTTATGCATCACCCCACCTCACCTTTCCCGTTAAGCAGCCATAGTGTGTTTTCTAAACGTGTGACTCTGTTCTCTTTTGTAATTCAGTTCAAGTGTTGCGGTTTTTACATTCCCTCTATAAGTGATAGCTTATGATAAGGGTCTTTTTCTGTGTGACTTATTTCACTTAGAATCGTCATACCTAAATCCACTCATCTTGCTTCTACTAGCCTTATGACATTGATTTCATGTCTGAGTGATATTCCTTTGTACATAAGGACCACAACTTCTTTATCCATTTTTCTCTTTCCTGGGATATTTAAGGTGTCATGAAGTGGAGGTTCTTGTCAACAGAGCAGCCTTAAACTTTGGGGTGCCTGTGTCTTGCTGATTTTTAGTTTTCCCAATTTATACGCCCATGAGTGCACGTGCCCTATGCTCCCTAAGCTGTTTTTTCGATGTTTCAGGACACACCGTACACTTCTCCAGAGTGGCTGTTGGCAATTTACATCCCGCCCATCAGCGTAGCAAGGCTGCCATTTCTCCATGGCCTGTCCTGCATTTCTGGTTTTGACACTTTTTGCAGCAAGGCCCTTTTGACCGATGGGAAGCGAGACTTCTTTGTAGCGCTGATTTGCCTTTCCAGGTTGCTTGGTTGGCCAAAAAGGGCGTATGCGTTTTATCCTGAATATATTCAGAAAAAAACGCATAGGCCCTTTATGGCCAAGGGCATCACTGTCGACGTTTTGCCACTTTTCATGTGCTTTAAAGGCGATTCGAATCTACCTCCTGAAACATGTTTCCTGCAATTCTGCCTTGCTTTCAAATCCTCCTCGTTGCCTTCCCTCAATATATTTGTGGA
Organism: Eschrichtius robustus; assembly: GCF_028021215.1. NCBI lineage: Eukaryota > Metazoa > Chordata > Mammalia > Artiodactyla > Eschrichtiidae > Eschrichtius > Eschrichtius robustus. The sequence continues at coordinate 595,022 of NW_027175200.1, forward strand.
CGAGAGTTATCATTTATAACTCTGCGGGTTTGTGAATGGCAGTGCCCCTGAACTCCATTTTTCAACTGTCTTTTTTGGGCGCTGGCCGCAAAACACGGGATTGCCTCAGGCCCTATTCAGGTTCCGGGTGGCAGGCTGAGCCTGTGGTTAATTCTTCTTCCTGATGGGAAAATAGAGTGACCTGTGCCTGTCCCAACACCTAGATCTAGTCTCTCATTGGTTGCCCCTCTTCCCGTTCATCCTCAGGACAAATTGCAACCTGTAGGGAACAGGAGGTTAAAGGTGCTGATTCTCCAAGTAGGGAGATTTCTAGTAAAGTAGCTGGAATGGCGAACCCGAACACAAGGAGATGAGAAATGAGGTGCGTTTTAGAAACCTTTCAAAATCACACGGTGTACCATCTTCTGGGTTTCTCATGCATGTTTTCGATGTAGGAATATGCCCTTGAATTTGGAGATTTGGGACCCATGGGATGGGTACCAGGCAGTATTACTTTAAAGGGTCTGTGTTTGCTCACCCAACCTCACCCAACCTCTCAGCCCCAAGTGTGTCCACCCTTATGTCTCATCCAGCTGTGGGTCTAGTTATGGTCAATCCAGGTTGCATCACAGCCCCTGAACGAATTTTGTAAGAATTTCTCTCTCTTTCACTGTCTTTGTTTTACGGGTTTTTAAAAGTAATTTATTTTTATAATGGGGTTTAGCTGCTTTTCACGGCTGTGTTTATGCGGCTTTACACCCACTTGACTCACTTCCAGAGAGATATCAATACATAGGTTTTATGATTCTTACTAGTCAGACATATTATTGTGCGGTGAATAGAGCGTGTTGAGTCCAGTTCACTGAGCAAGGAGTTGGTCTTGTCTATTACATATTGGGTGTATGGAACGGTATCTGAGTGAATTTGAAACCCTTGTTTTATGCATCACCCCAACTCACCTTTCCCGTTAAGCAGCCATAGTGTGTTTTCTAAACGTGTGACTCTGTTCTGTTTTGTAATTCAGTTCAAGTGTAGCGGTTTTTACATTCCCTCTATAAGTGATAGCTTATGATAAGTGTCTTTTTCTGTGTGACTTATTTCACTTAGAATCGTCGTTCCTATATCCACTCATCTTGCTTCTACTAGCCTTATGACATTGATTTCATGTCTGAGTGATATTCCATTGTACATAAGGACCACAACTTCTTTATCTATTTTTCTCTTTCCTGGGATATTTAAGGTGTCATGAAGTGGAGGTTCTTGTCAACAGAGCAGCCCTAAACTTTGGGGTGCCTGTGTCTTGCTGATTTTTAGTTTTCCCAATTTATACGCCCATGAGTGGACGTGCCCTATGCTCCCTAAGCTGTGTTTTTTCGATGTTTCAGGACACACCGTACACTTCTCCAGAGTGGCTGTTGGCAATTTACATCCCTCCCATCAGCGTAGCAAGGCTGCCATTTCTCCATGGCCTGTCCTGCATTTCTGGTTTTGAAAATTTTTGCAGCATGGCCCTTTTGACCGATGGGAAGCGAGAATTCTTGGTAGCGCTGATTTGCCTTTCCAGGTTGCTTGGTTGGCCAAAAAGGGCGTATGCGTTTTTTCCTGAATATATTCAGGAAACAACGCATACGACCTTTTTGGCCAAGGTCATCTTTGTCGACGTTTTGCCACCTTTCATGTGCTTTAAAGGCGATTCGAATCTACCTCCTGAAACCTGTTTCCTGCAATTCTGCCTTGCTTTCAAATCCTCTTCGTTGCCTTCCCTCAATATATTTGTGGACGAGAGTTATCATGTATAACTCTGTGGGTTTGTGAATTGCAGTGTCCCTGAGCTCCATTTTTCAACTCGCTTTTTTGGGAGCTGGCCGCAAAAGCACGGGATTGCCTCAGGCCCTATTCTGGTTCCCGGCGGCAGGCTGAACCTGTGGTTAATTCTTCTTCCTGATGGGAAAATAGAGTGACCTGTGCCTGTCCCAGCACCTAGATCTAGTCTCACATTGGTTGCCCGTCTTCCCGTTCATCCTCAGGACAAATTGCAACCTGTAGGGAACAGGAGCTTAAAGGTGCTGATTCTCCAAGTAGGGAGATTGCTAGTAAAGTAGCTGGAAAGGCGAACCCTAGCACAAGGAGATGAGAAATGGGGTGCGTTTTAGAAACCTTTCAATATCACACGGTGTACCATCGTCTGGGTTTCTCATGCATGTTTTCGATGTAGCAAGATGCCCTTGAACCTGGAGATTTGGGACCCATGGGATGGGTACCAGGCAGTATTACTTTAAAGGGTCTGAGTTTGCTCACCCAACCTCACCCAACCTCTCAGCCCCAAGAGTGTCCACCCTTATGTCTCATCCAGGTTTGGGTCGAGATATGGTCAATCCAGGTTGCATCACAGCCCCTGAACGAATTTTGTAAGAATTTCTCTCTCTTTCACTGTCTTTGTTTTACGGGTTTTTAAAAGTAATTTATTTTTATAATGGGGTTTAGCTGCTTTTCACGGCTGTGTTTATGCGGCTTTACACCCACTTGGCTCACTTCCAGAGAGATATCAATACATAGGTTTTACGATTCTTACTAGTCAGATATATTCTTGTGCGGTGAATAGGGGGTGTTGAGTCCACTTCACTGAGCAAGGAGTAGGCCTTGTCTATTACATATTGGGTGTATGGAACGGTATCTGAGCGAATTTGAAACCCTTGTTTTATGCATCACCCCACCTCACCTTTCCCGTTAAGCAGCCATAGTGTGTTTTCTAAACGTGTGACTCTGTTCTCTTTTGTAATTCAGTTCAAGTGTTGCGGTTTTTACATTCCCTCTATAAGTGATAGCTTATGATAAGGGTCTTTTTCTGTGTGACTTATTTCACTTAGAATCGTCATACCTAAATCCACTCATCTTGCTTCTACTAGCCTTATGACATTGATTTCATGTCTGAGTGATATTCCTTTGTACATAAGGACCACAACTTCTTTATCCATTTTTCTCTTTCCTGGGATATTTAAGGTGTCATGAAGTGGAGGTTCTTGTCAACAGAGCAGCCTTAAACTTTGGGGTGCCTGTGTCTTGCTGATTTTTAGTTTTCCCAATTTATACGCCCATGAGTGCACGTGCCCTATGCTCCCTAAGCTGTTTTTTCGATGTTTCAGGACACACCGTACACTTCTCCAGAGTGGCTGTTGGCAATTTACATCCCGCCCATCAGCGTAGCAAGGCTGCCATTTCTCCATGGCCTGTCCTGCATTTCTGGTTTTGACACTTTTTGCAGCAATGCCCTTTTGACCGATGGGAAGCGAGACTTCTTTGTAGCGCTGATTTGCCTTTCCAGGTTGCTTGGTTGGCCAAAAAGGGCGTATGCGTTTTATCCTGAATATATTCAGAAAAAAACGCATACGCCCTTTTTGGCCAAGGGCATCACTGTCGACGTTTTGCCACTTTTCATGTGCTTTAAAGGCGATTCGAATCTACCTCCTGAAACATGTTTCCTGCAATTCTGCCTTGCTTTCAAATCCTCTTCGTTGCCTTCCCTCAATATATTTGTGGACGAGAGTTATCATTTATAACTCTGCGGGTTTGTGAATGGCAGTGCCCCTGAACTCCATTTTTCAACTGTCTTTTTTGGGAGCTGGCCGCAAAAGCACGGGATTGCCTCAGGCCCTATTCAGGTTCCGGGGGGCAGGCTGAGCCTGTGGTTAATTCTTCTTCCTGATGGGAAAATAGAGTGACCTGTGCCTGTCCCAACACCTAGATCTAGTCTCTCATTGGTTGCCCCTCTTCCCGTTCATCCTCAGGACAAATTGCAACCTGTAGGGAACAGGAGGTTAAAGGTGCTGATTCTCCAAGTAGGGAGATTTCTAGTAAAGTAGATGGAATGGCGAACCCGAACACAAGGAGATGAGAAATGAGGTGCGTTTTAGAAACCTTTCAAAATCACACGGTGTACCATCGTCTGGGTTTCTCATGCATGTTTTCGATGTAGCAAGATGCCCTTGAACCTGGAGATTTGGGACCCATGGGATGGGTACCAGGCAGTATTACTTTAAAGGGTCTGTGTTTGCTCACCCAACCTCACCCAACCTCTCAGCCCCAAGAGTGTCCACCCTTATGTCTCATCCAGCTGTGGGTCTAGATATGGTCAATCCAGGTTGCATCACAGCCCCTGAACGAATTTTGTAAGAATTTCTCTCTCTTTCACTGTCTTTGTTTTACGGGTTTTTAAAAGTAATTTATTTTTATAATGGGGTTTAGCTGCTTTTCACGGCTGTGTTTATGCGGCTTTACACCCACTTGACTCACTTCCAGACAGATATCAATACATAGGTTTTAAGATTCTTACTAGTCAGATATAGTCTTGTGCGGTGAATAGCGGGTGTTGAGTCCAGTTCACTGAGCAAGGAGTAGGTCTTGTCTATTACATATTGGGTGTATGGAACGGTATCTGAGCGAATTTGAAACCCTTGTTTTATGCATCACCCCACCTCACCTTTCCCATTAAGCAGCCATAGTGTGTTTTCTAAACGTGTGACTCTGTTCTGTTTTGTAATTCAGTTCAAGTGTAGCGGTTTTTACATTCCCTCTATAAGTGATAGCTTATGATAAGTGTCTTTTTCTGTGTGACTTATTTCACTTAGAATCGTCGTACCTAACTCCACTCATCTTGCTTCTACTAGCCTTATGACATTGATTTCATGTCTGAGTGATATTCCATTGTACATAAGGACCACAACTTCTTTATCTGTTTTTCTCTTTCCTGGGATATTTAAGGTGTCATGAAGTGGAGGTTCTTGTCAACAGAGCAGCCCTAAACTTTGGGGTGCCTGTGTCTTGCTGATTTTTAGTTTTCCCAATTTATACGCCCATGAGTGGACGTGCCCTATGCTCCCTAAGCTGTGTTTTTTCGATGTTTCAGGACACACCGTACACTTCTCCAGAGTGGCTGTTGGCAATTTACATCCCTCCCATCAGCGTAGCAAGGCTGCCATTTCTCCATGGCCTGTCCTGCATTTCTGGTTTTGAAAATTTTTGCAGCATGGCCCTTTTGACCGATGGGAAGCGAGAATTCTTGGTAGCGCTGATTTGCCTTTCCAGGTTGCTTGGTTGGCCAAAAAGGGCGTATGCGTTTTTTCCTGAATATATTCAGGAAACAACGCATACGACCTTTTTGGCCAAGGTCATCTTTGTCGACGTTTTGCCACCTTTCATGTGCTTTAAAGGCGATTCGAATCTACCTCCTGAAACCTGTTTCCTGCAATTCTGCCTTGCTTTCAAATCCTCTTCGTTGCCTTCCCTCAATATATTTGTGGACGAGAGTTATCATGTATAACTCTGCGGGTTTGTGAATTGCAGTGTCCCTGAGCTCCATTTTTCAACTCGCTTTTTTGGGAGCTGGCCGCAAAAGCACGGGATTGCCTCAGGCCCTATTCTGGTTCCCGGCGGCAGGCTGAACCTGTGGTTAATTCTTCTTCCTGATGGGAAAATAGAGTGACCTGTGCCTGTCCCAGCACCTAGATCTAGTCTCTCATTGGTTGCCCCTCTTCCCGTTCATCCTCAGGACAAATTGCAACCTGTAGGGAACAGGAGCTTAAAGGTGCTGATTCTCCAAGTAGGGAGATTGCTAGTAAAGTAGCTGGAAAGGCGAACCCTAGCACAAGGAGATGAGAAATGGGGTGCGTTTTAGAAACCTTTCAAAATCACACGGTGTACCATCGTCTGGGTTTCTCATGCATGTTTTCGATGTAGCAAGATGCCCTTGAACCTGGAGATTTGGGACCCATGGGATGGGTACCACGCAGTATTACTTTAAAGGGTCTGAGTTTGCTCACCCAACCTCACCCAACCTCTCAGCCCCAAGAGTGTCCAGCCTTATGTCTCATCCAGGTTTGGGTCAAGATATGGTCAATCCAGGTTGCATCACAGCCCCTGAACGAATTTTGTAAGAATTTCTCTCTCTTTCACTGTCTTTGTTTTACGGGTTTTTAAAAGTAATTTATTTTTATAATGGGGTTTAGCTGCTTTTCACGGCTGTGTTTATGCGGCTTTACACCCACTTGGCTCACTTCCAGAGAGATATCAATACATAGGTTTTACGATTCTTACTAGTCAGATATATTCTTGTGCGGTGAATAGGGGGTGTTGAGTCCACTTCACTGAGCAAGGAGTAGGCCTTGTCTATTACATATTGGGTGTATGGAACGGTATCTGAGCGAATTTGAAACCCTTGTTTTATGCATCACCCCACCTCACCTTTCCCGTTAAGCAGCCATAGTGTGTTTTCTAAACGTGTGACTCTGTTCTCTTTTGTAATTCAGTTCAAGTGTTGCGGTTTTTACATTCCCTCTATAAGTGATAGCTTATGATAAGGGTCTTTTTCTGTGTGACTTATTTCACTTAGAATCGTCATACCTAAATCCACTCATCTTGCTTCTACTAGCCTTATGACATTGATTTCATGTCTGAGTTATATTCCTTTGTACATAAGGACCACAACTTCTTTATCCATTTTTCTCTTTCCTGGGATATTTAAGGTGTCATGAAGTGGAGGTTCTTGTCAACAGAGCAGCCTTAAACTTTGGGGTGCCTGTGTCTTGCTGATTTTTAGTTTTCCCAATTTATACGCCCATGAGTGCACGTGCCCTATGCTCCCTAAGCTGTTTTTTCGATGTTTCCGGACACACCGTACACTTCTCCAGAGTGGCTGTTGGCAATTTACATCCCGCCCATCAGCGTAGCAAGGCTGCCATTTCTCCATGGCCTGTCCTGCATTTCTGGTTTTGACACTTTTTGTAGCAAGGCCCTTTTGACCGATGGGAAGCGAGACTTCTTTGTAGCGCTGATTTGCCTTTCCAGGTTGCTTGGTTGGCCAAAAAGGGCGTATGCGTTTTATCCTGAATATATTCAGAAAAAAACGCATACGCCCTTTTTGGCCAAGGGCATCACTGTCGACGTTTTGCCACTTTTCATGTGCTTTAAAGGCGATTCGAATCTACCTCCTGAAACATGTTTCCTGCAATTCTGCCTTGCTTTCAAATCCTCCTCGTTGCCTTCCCTCAATATATTTGTGGACGAGAGTTATCATTTATAACTCTGCGGGTTTGTGAATGGCAGTGCCCCTGAACTCCATTTTTCAACTGTCTTTTTTGGGCGCTGGCCGCAAAAGCACGGGATTGCCTCAGGCCCTATTCAGGTTCCGGGGGGCAGGCTGAGCCTGTGGTTAATTCTTCTTCCTGATGGGAAAATAGAGTGACCTGTGCCTGTCCCAACACCTAGATCTAGTCTCTCATTGGTTGCCCCTCTTCCCGTTCATCCTCAGGACAAATTGCAACCTGTAGGGAACAGGAGGTTAAAGGTGCTGATTCTCCAAGTAGGGAGATTTCTAGTAAACTAGCTGGAATGGCGAACCCGAACACAAGGAGATGAGAAATGAGGTGCGTTTTAGAAACCTTTCAAAATCACACGGTGTACCATCTTCTGGTTTTCTCATGCATGTTTTCGATGTAGGAATATGCCCTTGAATTTGGAGATTTGGGACCCATGGGATGGGTACCAGGCAGTATTACTTTAAAGGGTCTGTGTTTGCTCACCCAACCTCACCCAACCTCTCAGCCCCAAGTGTGTCCACCCTTATGTCTCATCCAGCTGTGGGTCTAGTTATGGTCAATCCAGGTTGCATCACAGCCCCTGAACGAATTTTGTAAGAATTTCTCTCTCTTTCACTGTCTTTGTTTTACGGGTTTTTAAAAGTAATTTATTTTTATAATGGGGTTTAGCTGCTTTTCACGGCTGTGTTTATGCGGCTTTACACCCACTTGACTCACTTCCAGAGAGATATCAATACATATGTTTTATGATTCTTACTAGTCAGACATATTATTGTGCGGTGAATAGAGCGTGTTGAGTCCAGTTCACTGAGCAAGGAGTTGGTCTTGTCTATTACATATTGGGTGTATGGAACGGTATCTGAGTGAATTTGAAACCCTTGTTTTATGCATCACCCCAACTCACCTTTCCCGTTAAGCAGCCATAGTGTGTTTTCTAAACGTGTGACTCTGTTCTGTTTTGTAATTCAGTTCAAGTGTAGCGGTTTTTACATTCCCTCTATAAGTGATAGCTTATGATAAGTGTCTTTTTCTGTGTGACTTATTTCACTTAGAATCGTCGTACCTAACTCCACTCATCTTGCTTCTACTAGCCTTATGACATTGATTTCATGTCTGAGTGATATTCCATTGTACATAAGACCACAACTTCTTTATCTGTTTTTCTCTTTCCTGGGATATTTAAGGTGTCATGAAGTGGAGGTTCTTGTCAACAGAGCAGCCCTAAACTTTGGGGTGCCTGTGTCTTGCTGATTTTTAGTTTTCCCAATTTATACGCCCATGAGTGGACGTGCCCTATGCTCCCTAAGCTGTGTTTTTTCGATGTTTCAGGACACACCGTACACTTCTCCAGAGTGGCTGTTGGCAATTTACATCCCTCCCATCAGCGTAGCAAGGCTGCCATTTCTCCATGGCCTGTCATGCATTTCTGGTTTTGAAAATTTTTGCAGCATGGCCCTTTTGACCGATGGGAAGCGAGAATTCTTGGTAGCGCTGATTTGCCTTTCCAGGTTGCTTGGTTGGCCAAAAAGGGCGTATGCGTTTTTTCCTGAATATATTCAGGAAACAACGCATACGAACTTTTTGGCCAAGGTCATCTTTGTCGACGTTTTGCCACCTTTCATGTGCTTTAACGGCGATTCGAATCTACCTCCTGAAACCTGTTTCCTGCAATTCTGCCTTGCTTTCAAATCCTCTTCGTTGCCTTCCCTCAATATATTTGTGGACGAGAGTTATCATGTATAACTCTGCGGGTTTGTGAATTGCAGTGTCCCTGAGCTCCATTTTTCAACTCGCTTTTTTGGGAGCTGGCCGCAAAAGCACGGGATTGCCTCAGGCCCTATTCTGGTTCCCGGCGGCAGGCTGAACCTGTGGTTAATTCTTCTTCCTGATGGGAAAATAGAGTGACCTGTGCCTGTCCCAGCACCTAGATCTAGTCTCTCATTGGTTGCCCCTCTTCCCGTTCATCCTCAGGACAAATTGCAACCTGTAGGGAACAGGAGCTTAAAGGTGCTGATTCTCCAAGTAGGGAGATTGCTAGTAAAGTAGCTGGAAAGGCGAACCCTAGCACAAGGAGATGAGAAATGGGGTGCGTTTTAGAAACCTTTCAAAATCACACGGTGTACCATCGTCTGGGTTTCTCATGCATGTTTTCGATGTAGCAAGATGCCCTTGAACCTGGAGATTTGGGACCCATGGGATGGGTACCACGCAGTATTACTTTAAAGGGTCTGAGTTTGCTCACCCAACCTCACCCAACCTCTCAGCCCCAAGAGTGTCCACCCTTATGTCTCATCCAGGTTTGGGTCGAGATATGGTCAATCCAGGTTGCATCACAGCCCCTTAACGAATTTTGTAAGAATTTCTCTCTCTTTCACTGTCTTTGTTTTACGGGTTTTTAAAAGTAATTTATTTTTATAATGGGGTTTAGCTGCTTTTCACGGCTGTGTTTATGCGTCTTTACACCCACTTGGCTCACTTCCAGAGAGATATCAATACATAGGTTTTACGATTCTTACTAGTCAGATATATTCTTGTGCGGTGAATAGGGGGTGTTGAGTCCACTTCACTGAGCAAGGAGTAGGCCTTGTCTATTACATATTGGGTGTATGGAACGGTATCTGAGCGAATTTGAAACCCTTGTTTTATGCATCACCCCACCTCACCTTTCCCGTTAAGCAGCCATAGTGTGTTTTCTAAACGTGTGACTCTGTTCTCTTTTGTAATTCAGTTCAAGTGTTGCGGTTTTTACATTCCCTCTATAAGTGATAGCTTATGATAAGGGTCTTTTTCTGTGTGACTTATTTCACTTAGAATCGTCATACCTAAATCCACTCATCTTGCTTCTACTAGCCTTATGACATTGATTTCATGTCTGAGTGATATTCCTTTGTACATAAGGACCACAATTTCTTTATCCATTTTTCTCTTTCCTGGGATATTTAAGGTGTCATGAAGTGGAGGTTCTTGTCAACAGAGCAGCCTTAAACTTTGGGGTGCCTGTGTCTTGCTGATTTTTAGTTTTCCCAATTTATACGCCCATGAGTGCACGTGCCCTATGCTCCCTAAGCTGTTTTTTCGATGTTTCCGGACACACCGTACACTTCTCCAGAGTGGCTGTTGGCAATTTACATCCCGCCCATCAGCGTAGCAAGGCTGCCATTTCTCCATGGCCTGTCCTGCATTTCTGGTTTTGACACTTTTTGCAGCAAGGCCCTTTTGACCGATGGGAAGCGAGACTTCTTTGTAGCGCTGATTTGCCTTTCCAGGTTGCTTGGTTGGCCAAAAAGGGCGTATGCGTTTTATCCTGAATATATTCAGAAAAATACGCATACGCCCTTTTTGGCCAAGGGCATCACTGTCGACGTTTTGCCACTTTTCATGTGCTTTAAAGGCGATTCGAATCTACCTCCTGAAACATGTTTCCTGCAATTCTGCCTTGCTTTCAAATCCTCTTCGTTGCCTTCCCTCAATATATTTGTGGACGAGAGTTATCATTTATAACTCTGCGGGTTTGTGAATGGCAGTGCCCCTGAACTCCATTTTTCAACTGTCTTTTTTGGGAGCTGGCCGCAAAAGCACGGGATTGCCTCAGGCCCTATTCAGGTTCCGGGGGGCAGGCTGAGCCTGTGGTTAATTCTTCTTCCTGATGGGAAAATAGAGTGACCTGTGCCTGTCCCAACACCTAGATCTAGTCTCTCATTGGTTGCCCCTCTTCCCGTTCATCCTCAGGACAAATTGCAACCTGTAGGGAACAGGAGGTTAAAGGTGCTGATTCTCCAAGTAGGGAGATTTCTAGTAAAGTAGCTGGAATGGCGAACCCGAACACAAGGAGATGAGAAATGAGGTGCGTTTTAGAAACCTTTCAAAATCACACGGTGTACCATCATCTGGGTTTCTCATGCATGTTTTCGATGTAGGAATATGCCCTTGAACTTGGAGATTTGGGACCCATGGGATGGGTACCAGGCAGTATTACTTTAAAGGGTCGGTGTTTGCTCACCCAACCTCACCCAACCTCTCAGCCCCAAGTGTGTCCACCCTCATGTCTCATCCAGCTGTGGGTCTAGATATGGTCAATCCAGGTTGCATCACAGCCCCTGAACGAATTTTGTAAGAATTTCTCTCTCTTTCACTGTCTTTGTTTTACGGGTTTTTAAAAGTAATTTATTTTTATAATGGGGTTTAGCTGCTTTTCACGGCTGTGTTTATGCGGCTTTACACCCACTTGACTCACTTCCAGACAGATATCAATACATAGGTTTTAAGATTCTTACTAGTCAGATATAGTCTTGTGCGGTGAATAGCGGGTGTTGAGTCCAGTTCACTGAGCAAGGAGTAGGTCTTGTCTATTACATGTTGGGTGTATGGAACGGTATCTGAGCGAATTTGAAACCCTTGTTTTATGCATCACCCCACCTCACCTTTCCCGTTAAGCAGCCATAGTGTGTTTTCTAAACGTGTGACTCTGTTCTGTTTTGTAATTCAGTTCAAGTGTAGCGGTTTTTACATTCCCTCTATAAGTGATAGCTTATGATAAGTGTCTTTTTCTGTGTGACTTATTTCACTTAGAATCGTCGTACCTAAATCCACTCATCTTGCTTCTTCTAGCCTTATGACATTGATTTCATGTCTGAGTGATATTCCATTGTACATAAGGACCACAACTTCTTTATCTATTTTTCTCTTTCCTGGTGATATTTAAGGTGTCATGAAGTGGAGGTTCTTGTCAACAGAGCAGCCCTAAACTTTGGGGTGCCTGTGTCTTGCTGATTTTTAGTTTTCCCAATTTATACGCCCATGAGTGGACGTGCCCTATGCTCCCAAAGCTGTGTGTTTTAGATGTTTCAGGACACACCGTACACTTCTCCAGAGTGGCTGTTGGCAATTTACATCCCGCCCATCAGCGTAGCAAGGCTGCCATTTCTCCATGGCCTGTCCTGCATTTCTGGTTTTGCCACTTTTTGCAGCATGGCCCTTTTGACCGATGGGAAGCGAGACTTCTTTGTAGCACTGATTTGCCTTTCCAGGTTGCTTGGTTGGCCAAAAAGGGCGTATGCGTTTTTTCCTGAATATATTCAGGAAAAAACGCATACGCCCTTTTTGGCCAAGGGCATCACTGTCGACGTTTTGCCACTTTTCATGTTCTGTAAAGGCGATTCGAATCTACCTCCTGAAACCTGTTTCCTGCAATTCTGCCTTGCTTTCAAATCCTCTTCGTTGCCTTCCCTCAATATATTTGTGGACGAGAGTTATCATTTATAACTCAGCAGGTTTGTAAATTGCAGTGCCCCTGAGCTCCATTTTTCAACTGTCTTTTTTGGGAGCTGGCCGCAAAAGTGCAGGATTGCCTCAGGCCCTTTTCTGCTTCTGGGCGGCAGGCTGAGCCTGTGGTTAATTCTTCTTCCTGATGGGAAAATAGAGTGACCTGTGACTTTCCCAACACCTAGGTCTAGTCTCTCATTGGTTTCCCCTCTTCCCGTTCATCCTCAGGGCAAATTGCAACCTGTAGGGAACAGGAGCTTAAAGGTGCTGATTCTCCAAGTAGGGAGATTGCTAGTAAAGTAGCTGGAAAGGCGAACCCGAGCACAAGGAGATGAGAAATGAGGTGCGTATTAGAAACCTTTCAAAATCACACGGTGTACCATCTTCTGGGTTTCTCATGCATGTTTTCGATGTAGGAAGATGCCCTTGAACCTGGAGATTTGGGACCCATGGGATGGGTACCACGCAGTATTACTTTAAAGGGTCTGAGTTTGCTCACCCAACCTCACCCAACCTCTCAGCCCCAAGAGTGTCCACCCTTATGTCTCATCCAGGTTTGGGTCGAGATATGGTCAATCCAGGTTGCATCACAGCCCCTGAACGAATTTTGTAAGAATTTCTCTCTCTTTCACTGTCTTTGTTTTACGGGTTTTTAAAAGTAATTTATTTTTATAATGGGGTTTAGCTGCTTTTCACGGCTGTGTTTATGCGGCTTTACACCCACTTGGCTCACTTCCAGAGAGATATCAATACATAGGTTTTACGATTCTTACTAGTCAGATATATTCTTGTGCGGTGAATAGGGGGTGTTGAGTCCACTTCACTGAGCAAGGAGTAGGCCTTGTCTATTACATATTGGGTGTATGGAACGGTATCTGAGCGAATTTGAAACCCTTGTTTTATGCATCACCCCACCTCACCTTTCCCCTTAAGCAGCCATAGTGTGTTTTCTAAACGTGTGACTCTGTTCTCTTTTGTAATTCAGTTCAAGTGTTGCGGTTTTTACATTCCCTCTATAAATGATAGCTTATGATAAGGGTCTTTTTCTGTGTGACTTATTTCACTTAGAATCGTCATACCTAAATCCACTCATCTTGCTTCTACTAGCCTTATGACATTGATTTCATGTCTGAGTGATATTCCTTTGTACATAAGGACCACAACTTCTTTATCCATTTTTCTCTTTCCTGGGATATTTAAGGTGTCATGAAGTGGAGGTTCTTGTCAACAGAGCAGCCTTAAACTTTGGGGTGCCTGTGTCTTGCTGATTTTTAGTTTTCCCAATTTATACGACCATGAGTGCACGTGCCCTATGCTCCCTAAGCTGTTTTTTCGATGTTTCAGGACACACCGTACACTTCTCCAGAGTGGCTGTTGGCAATTTACATCCCGCCCATCAGCGTAGCAAGGCTGCCATTTCTCCATGGCCTGTCCTGCATTTCTGGTTTCGACACTTTTTGCAGCAAGGCCCTTTTGACCGATGGGAAGCGAGACTTCTTTGTAGCGCTGATTTGCCTTTCCAGGTTGCTTGGTTGGCCAAAAAGGGCGTATGCGTTTTTTCCTGAATATATTCAGGAAAAAACGCATACGCCCTTTTTGGCCAAGGGCATCATTGTCGACGTTTTGCCTCTTTTCATGTGCTTTAAAGGCGATTCGAATCTACCTCCTGAAATCTGTTTCCTGCAATTCTGCCTTGCTTTCAAATCCTCTTCGTTGCCTTCCCTCAATATATCTGTGGATGAGAGTTATCATTTATAACTCTGCGGGTTTGTGAATTGCAGTGTCCCTGAGCTCCATTTTTCAACTGGCTTTTTTGGGAGCTGGCCGCAAAAGCGCGGGATTGCCTCAGGCCCTATTCTGCTTCTGGGCGGTAGGCTGAGCCTGTGGTTAATTCTTCTTCCCGATGGGAAAATAGAGTGAGCTGTGCCTGTCCCAACACCTAGATCTAGTCTCTCATTGGTTGCCCCTCTTCCCGTTCATCCTCAGGACAAATTGCAACCTGTAGGGAACAGGAGCTTAAAGGTGCTGATTCTCCAAGTAGGGAGATTGCTAGTAAAGTAGGTGGAAAGGCGAACCCTAGCACAAGGAGATGAGAAATGGGGTGCGTTTTAGTAACCTTTCAAAATCACACGGTGTACCATCTTCTGGGTTTCTCATGCATGTTTTCGATGTAGGAATATGCCCTTGAACTTGGAGATTTGGGACCCATGGGATGGGTACCAGGCAGTATTACTTTAAAGGGTCTGTGTTTGCTCACCCAACCTCACCCAACCTCTCAGCCCCAAGAGTGTCCACCCTTATGTCTCATCCAGCTGTGGGTCTAGATATGGTCAATCCAGGTTGCATCACAGCCCCTGAACGAATTTTGTAAGAATTTCTCTCTCTTTCACTGTCTTTGTTTTACGGGTTTTTAAAAGTAATTTATTTTTATAATGGGGTTTAGCTGCTTTTCACGGCTGTGTTTATGCGGCTTTACACCCACTTGACTCACTTCCAGACAGATATCAATACATAGGTTTTAAGATTCTTACTAGTCAGATATAGTCTTGTGCGGTGAATAGCGGGTGTTGAGTCCAGTTCACTGAGCAAGGAGTAGGTCTTGTCTATTACATATTGGGTGTATGGAACGGTATCTGAGCGAATTTGAAACCCTTGTTTTATGCATCACCCCACCTCACCTTTCCCGTTAAGCAGCCATAGTGTGTTTTCTAAACGTGTGACTCTGTTCTGTTTTGTAATTCAGTTCAAGTGTAGCGGTTTTTACATTCCCTCTATAAGTGATAGCTTATGATAAGTGTCTTTTTCTGTGTGACTTATTTCACTTAGAATCGTCGTACCTAAATCCACTCATCTTGCTTCTTCTAGCCTTATGACATTGATTTCATGTCTGAGAGATATTCCATTGTACATAAGGACCACAACTTCTTTATCTATTTTTCTCTTTCCTGGGATATTTAAGGTGTCATGAAGTGGACGTTCTTGTCAACAGAGCAGCCCTAAACTTTGGGGTGCCTGTGTCTTGCTGATTTTTAGTTTTCCCAATTTATACGCCCATGAGTGCACGTGCCCTATGCTCCCTAAGCTGTGTGTTTTAGATGTTTCAGGACACACCGTACACTTCTCCAGAGTGGCTGTTGGCAATTTACATCCCGCCCATCAGCGTAGCAAGGCTGCCATTTCTCCATGGCCTGTCCTGCATTTCTGGTTTTGCCACTTTTTGCAGCATGGCCCTTTTGACCGATGGGAAGCGAGACTTCTTTGTAGCACTGATTTGCCTTTCCAGGTTGCTTGGTTGGCCAAAAAGGGCGTATGCGTTTTTTCCTGAATATATTCAGGAAAAAACGCATACGCCCTTTTTGGCCAAGGGCATCACTGTCGACGTTTTGCCACTTTTCATGTGCTGTAAAGGCGATTCGAATCTACCTCCTGAAACATGTTTCCTGCAATTCTGCCTTGCTTTCAAATCCTCTTCGTTGCCTTCCCTCAATATATTTGTGGACGAGAGTTATCATTTATAACTCTGCGGGTTTGTGAATGGCAGTGTCCCTGAGCTCCATTTTTCAACTGTCTTTTTTGTGAGCTGGCCGCAAAAGCACGGGATTGCCTCAGGCCCTATTCAGGTTCCGGGGGGCAGGCTGAGCCTGTGGTTAATTCTTCTTCCTGATGGGAAAAGAGAGTGACCTGTGCCTGTCCCAGCACCTAGATCTAGTCTCTCATTGGTTGCCCCTCTTCCCGTTCATCCTCAGGACAAATTGCAACCTGTAGGGAACAGGAGGTTAAAGGTGCTGATTCTCCAAGTAGGGAGATTTCTAGTAAAGTAGCTGGAATGGCGAACCCGAACACAAGGAGATGAGAAATGAGGTGCGTTTTAGAAACCTTTCAAAATCACACGGTGTACCATCTTCTGGGTTTCTCATGCATGTTTTCGATGTAGGAATATGCCCTTGAACTTGGAGATTTGGGACCCATGGGATGGGTACCAGGCAGTATTACTTTAAAGGGTCTGTGTTTGCTCACCCAACCTCACCCAACCTCTCAGCCCCAAGTGTGTCCACCCTTATGTCTCATCCAGCTGTGGGTCTAGTTATGGTCAATCCAGGTTGCATCACAGCCCCTGAACGAATTTTGTAAGAATTTCTCTCTCTTTCACTGTCTTTGTTTTACGGGTTTTTAAAAGTAATTTATTTTTATAATGGGGTTTAGCTGCTTTTCACGGCTGTGTTTATGCGGCTTTACACCCACTTGACTCACTTCCAGACAGATATCAATACATAGGTTTTATGATTCTTACTAGTCTGACATATTCTTGTGCGGTGAATAGGGGGTGTTGAGTCCAGTTCACTGAGCAAGGAGTTGGTCTTGTCTATTACATATTGGGTGTATGGAACGGTATCTGAGTGAATTTGAAACCCTTGTTTTATGCATCACCCCACCTCACCTTTCCCGTTAAGCAGCCATAGTGTGTTTTCTAAACGTGTGACTCTGTTCTGTTTTGTAATTCAGTTCAAGTGTAGCGGTTTTTACATTCCCTCTATAAGTGATAGCTTATGATAAGTGTCTTTTTCTGTGTGACTTATTTCACTTAGAATCGTCGTTCCTAAATCCACTCATCTTGCTTCTACTAGCCTTATGACATTGATTTCATGTCTGAGTGATATTCCATTGTACATAAGGACCACAACTTCTTTATCTATTTTTCTCTTTCCTGGGATATTTAAGGTGTCATGAAGTGGAGGTTCTTGTCAACAGAGCAGCCCTAAACTTTGGGGTGCCTGTGTCTTGCTGATTTTTAGTTTTCCCAATTTATACGCCCATGAGTGGACGTGCCCTATGCTCCCTAAGCTGTGTTTTTTCGATGTTTCAGGACACACCGTACACTTCTCCAGAGTGGCTGTTGGCAATTTACATCCCTCCCATCAGCGTAGCAAGGCTGCCATTTCTCCATGGCCTGTCCTGCATTTCTGGTTTTGAAAATTTTTGCAGCATGGCCCTTTTGACCGATGGGAAGCGAGAATTCTTGGTAGCGCTGATTTGCCTTTCCAGGTTGCTTGGTTGGCCAAAAAGGGCGTATGCGTTTTTTCCTGAATATATTCAGGAAACAACGCATATGCCCTTTTTGGCCAAGGTCATCTTTGTCGACGTTTTGCCACCTTTCATGTGCTTTAAAGGCGATTCGAATCTACCTCCTGAAACCTGTATCCTGCAATTCTGCCTTGCTTTCAAATCCTCTTCGTTGCCTTCCCTCAATATATTTGTGGACGAGAGTTATCATGTATAACTCTGCGGGTTTGTGAATTGCAGTGTCCCTGAGCTCCATTTTTCAACTCGCTTTTTTGGGAGCTGGCCGCAAAAGCACGGGATTGCCTCAGGCCCTATTCTGGTTCCCGGCGGCAGGCTGAACCTGTGGTTAATTCTTCTTCCTGATGGGAAAATAGAGTGACCTGTGCCTGTCCCAGCACCTAGATCTAGTCTCTCATTGGTTGCCCCTCTTCCCGTTCATCCTCAGGACAAATTGCAACCTGTAGGGAACAGGAGCTTAAAGGTGCTGATTCTCCAAGTAGGGAGATTGCTAGTAAAGTAGCTGGAATGGCGAACCCTAGCACAAGGAGATGAGAAATGGGGTGCGTTTTAGAAACCTTTCAAAATCACATGGTGTACCATCGTCTGGGTTTCTCATGCATGTTTTCGATGTAGCAAGATGCCCTTGAACCTGGAGATTTGGGACCCATGGGATGGGTACCACGCAGTATTACTTTAAAGGGTCTGAGTTTGCTCACCCAACCTCACCCAACCTCTCAGCCCCAAGAGTGTCCACCCTTATGTCTCATCCAGGTTTGGGTCGAGATATGGTCAATCCAGGTTGCACCACAGCCCCTGAACGAATTTTGTAAGAATTTCTCTCTCTTTCACTGTCTTTGTTTTACGGGTTTTTAAAAGTAATTTATTTTTATAATGGGGTTTAGCTGCTTTTCACGGCTGTGTTTATGCGGCTTTACACCCACTTGGCTCACTTCCAGAGAGATATCAATACATAGGTTTTACGATTCTTACTAGTCAGATATATTCTTGTGCGGTGAATAGGGGGTGTTGAGTCCACTTCACTGAGCAAGGAGTAGGCCTTGTCTATTACATATTGGGTGTATGGAACGGTATCTGAGCGAATTTGAAACCCTTGTTTTATGCATCACCCCACCTCACCTTTCCCGTTAAGCAGCCATAGTGTGTTTTCTAAACGTGTGACTCTGTTCTCTTTTGTAATTCAGTTCAAGGGTTGCGGTTTTTACATTCCCTCTATAAGTGATAGCTTACGATAAGTGTCTTTTTCTGTGTGATTTATTTCACTTAGAATCGTCATACCTAAATCCACTCATCTTGCTTCTACTAGCCTTATGACATTGATTTCATGTCTGAGTGATATTCTTTGTACATAAGGACCACAACTTCTTTATCCATTTTTCTCTTTCCTGGGATATTTAAGGTGTCATGAAGTGGAGGTTCTTGTCAACATAGCAGCCCTAAATATTGGGGTGCCTGTGTCTTGCTGATTTTTAGTTTTCCCAATTTATACGCCCATGAGTGCACGTGCCCTATGCTCCCTAAGCTGTTTTTTCGATGTTTCAGGACACACCGTACACTTCTCCAGAGTGGCTGTTGGCAATTTACATCCCGCCCATCAGCGTAGCAAGGCTGCCATTTCTCCATGGCCTGTCCTGCATTTCTGGTTTTGACACTTTTTGCAGCATGGCCCTTTTGACCGATGGGAAGCGAGACTTCTTTGTAGCGCTGATTTGCCTTTCCAGGTTGCTTGGTTGGCCAAAAAGGGCGTATGCGTTTTATCCTGAATATATTCAGGAAAAAACGCATACGCCCTTTTTGGCCAAGGGCATCACTGTCGACGTTTTGCCACTTTTCATGTGCTTTAAAGGCGATTCGAATCTACCTCCTGAAACATGTTTCCTGCAATTCTGCCTTGCTTTCAAATCCTCTTCGTTGCCTTCCCTCAATATATTTGTGGACGAGAGTTATCATTTATAACTCTGCGGGTTTGTGAATGGCAGTGCCCCTGAACTCCATTTTTCAACTGTCTTTTTTGGGTGCTGGCCGCAAAAGCACGGGATTGCCTCAGGCCCTATTCAGGTTCCGGTGGGCAGGCTGAGCCTGTGGTTAATTCTTCTTCCTGATGGGAAAATAGAGTGACCTGTGCCTGTCCCAGCACCTAGATCTAGTCTCTCATTGGTTGCCCCTCTTCCCGTTCATCCTCAGGACAAATTGCAACCTGTAGGGAACAGGAGGTTAAAGGTGCTGATTCTCCAAGTAGGGAGATTGCTAGTAAAGTAGCTGGAAAGGCGAACCCTAGCACAAGGAGATGAGAAATGGGGTGCGTTTTAGAAACCTTTCAAAATCACACGGTGTACCATCGTCTGGGTTTCTCATGCATGTTTTCGATGTAGCAAGATGCCCTTGAACCTGGAGATTTGGGACCCATGGGATGGGTACCACGCAGTATTACTTTAAAGGGTCTGAGTTTGCTCACCCAACCTCACCCAACCTCTCAGCCCCAAGAGTGTCCACCCTTATGTCTCATCCAGGTTTGGGTCGAGATATGGTCAATCCAGGTTGCACCACAGCCCCTGAACGAATTTTGTAAGAATTTCTCTCTCTTTCACTGTCTTTGTTTTACGGGTTTTTAAAAGTAATTTATTTTTATAATGGGGTTTAGCTGCTTTTCACGGCTGTGTTTATGCGGCTTTACACCCACTTGGCTCACTTCCAGAGAGATATCAATACATAGGTTTTACGATTCTTACTAGTCAGATATATTCTTGTGCGGTGAATAGGGGGTGTTGAGTCCACTTCACTGAGCAAGGAGTAGGCCTTGTGTATTACATATTGGGTGTATGGAACGGTATCTGAGCGAATTTGAAACCCTTGTTTTATGCATCACCCCACCTCACCTTTCCCGTTAAGCAGCCATAGTGTGTTTTCTAAACGTGTGACTCTGTTCTGTTTTGTAATTCAGTTCAAGTGTAGCGGTTTTTACATTCCCTCTATAAGTGATAGCTTATGATAAGTGTCTTTTTCTGTGTGACTTATTTCACTTAGAATCGTCGTTCCTTAATCCACTCATCTTGCTTCTACTAGCCTTATGACATTGATTTCATGTCTGAGTGATATTCCATTGTACATAAGGACCACAACTTCTTTATCTATTTTTCTCTTTCCTGAAATATTTAAGGTGTCATGAAGTGGAGGTTCTTGTCAACAGAGCAGCCCTAAACTTTGGGGTGCCTGTGTCTTGCTGATTTTTAGTTTTCCCAATTTATACGCCCATGAGTGCACGTGCCCTATGCTCCCTAAGCTGTGTTTTTTCGATGTTTCAGGACACACCGTACACTTCTCCAGAGTGGCTGTTGGCAATTTACATCCCGCCCATCAGCGTAGCAAGGCTGCCATTTCTCCATGGCCTGTCCTGCATTTCTGGTTTTGAAAATTTTTGCAGCATGGCCCTTTTGACAGATGGGAAGCGAGAATTCTTGGTAGCGCTGATTTGCCTTTCCAGGTTGCTTGGTTGGCAAAACAGGGCGTATGCGTTTTTTCCTGAATATATTCAGGAAACAACGCATACGACCTTTTTGACCAAGGTCATCTTTGTCGACGTTTTGCCACCTTTCATGTGCTTTAAAGGCGATTCGAATCTACCTCCTGAAACCTGTTTCCTGCAATTCTGCCTTGCTTTCAAATCCTCTTCGTTGCCTTCCCTCAATATATTTGTGGACGAGAGTTATCATGTATAACTCTGCGGGTTTGTGAATTGCAGTGTCCCTGAGCTCCATTTTTCAACTCGCTTTTTTGGGAGCTGGCCGCAAAAGAACGGGATTGCCTCAGGCCCTATTCTGGTTCCCGGCGGCAGGCTGAAGCTGTGGTTAATTCTTCTTCCTGATGGGAAAATAGAGTGACCTGTGCCTGTCCCAGCACCTAGATCTAGTCTCTCATTGGTTGCCCCTCTTCCCGTTCATCCTCAGGACAAATTGCAACCTGTAGGGAACAGGAGCTTAAAGGTGCTGATTCTCCAAGTAGGGAGATTGCTAGTAAAGTAGCTGGAAAGGCGAACCCTAGCACAAGGAGATGAGAAATGGGGTGCGTTTTAGAAACCTTTCAAAATCACACGGTGTACCATCGTCTGGGTTTCTCATGCATGTTTTCGATGTAGCAAGATTCCCTTGAACTTGGAGATTTGGGACCCATGGGATGGGTACCACGCAGTATTACTTTAAAGGGTCTGAGTTTGCTCACCCAACCTCACCCAACCTCTCAGCCCCAAGAGTGTCCACCCTTATGTCTCATCCAGGTTTGGGTCGAGATATGGTCAATCCAGGTTGCATCACAGCCCCTGAACGAATTTTGTAAGAATTTCTCTCTCTTTCACTGTCTTTGTTTTACGGGTTTTTAAAAGTAATTTATTTTTATAATGGGGTTTAGCTGCTTTTCACGGCTGTGTTTATGCGGCTTTACACCCACTTGTCTCACTTCCAGAGAGATATCAATACATAGGTTTTACGATTCTTACTAGTCAGATATATTCTTGTGCGGTGAATAGGGGGTGTTGAGTCCACTTCACTGAGCAAGGAGTAGGCCTTGTCTATTACATATTGGGTGTATGGAACGGTATCTGAGCGAATTTGAAACCCTTGTTTTATGCATCACCCCACCTCACCTTTCCCGTTAAGCAGCCATAGTGTGTTTTCTAAACGTGTGACTCTGTTCTCTTTTGTAATTCAGTTCAAGGGTTGCGGTTTTTACATTCCCTCTATAAGTGATAGCTTACGATAAGTGTCTTTTTCTGTGTGATTTATTTCACTTAGAATCGTCATACCTAAATCCACTCATCTTGCTTCTACTAGCCTTATGACATTGATTTCATGTCTGAGTGATATTCCTTTGTACATAAGGACCACAACTTCTTTATCCATTTTTCTCTTTCCTGGGATATTTAAGGTGTCATGAAGTGGAGGTTCTTGTCAACATAGCAGCCCTAAACATTGGGGTGCCTGTGTCTTGCTGATTTTTAGTTTTCCCAATTTATACGCCCATGAGTGCACGTGCCCTATGCTCCCTAAGCTGTTTTTTCGGTGTTTCAGGACACACCGTACACTTCTCCAGAGTGGCTGTTGGCAATTTACATCCCGCCCATCAGCGTAGCAAGGCTGCCATTTCTCCATGGCCTGTCCTGCATTTCTGGTTTTGACACTTTTTGCAGCATGGCCCTTTTGACCGATCGGAAGCGAGACTTCTTTGTAGCGCTGATTTGCCTTTCCAGGTTGCTTGGTTGGCCAAAAAGGGCTTATGCGTTTTATCCTGAATATATTCAGGAAAAAACGCATACGCCCTTTTTGGCCAAGGGCATCACTGTCGACGTTTTGCCACTTTTCATGTGCTTTAAAGGCGATTCGAATCTACCTCCTGAAACATGTTTCCTGCAATTCTGCCTTGCTTTCAAATCGTCTTCGTTGCCTTCCCTCAATATATTTGTGGACGAGAGTTATCATTTATAACTCTGCGGGTTTGTGAATGGCAGTGCCCCTGAACTCCATTTTTCAACTGTCTTTTTTGGGAGCTGGCCGCAAAAGCACGGGATTGCCTCAGGCCCTATTCAGGTTCCGGGGAGCAGGCTGAGCCTGTGGTTAATTCTTCTTCCTGATGGGAAAATAGAGTGACCTGTGCCTGTCCCAACACCTAGATCTAGTCTCTCATTGGTTGCCCCTCTTCCCGTTCATCCTCAGGACAAATTGCAACCTGTAGGGAACAGGAGGTTAAAGGTGCTGATTCTCCAAGTAGGGAGATTTCTAGTAAAGTAGCTGGAATGGCGAACCCGAACACAAGGAGATGAGAAATGAGGTGCGTTTTAGAAACCTTTCAAAATCACACGGTGTACCATCTTCTGGGTTTCTCATGCATGTTTTCGATGTAGGAAGATGCCCTTGAACTTGGAGATTTGGGACCCATGGGATGGGTACCAGGCAGTATTACTTTAAAGGGTCTGTGTTTGCTCACCCAACCTCACCCAACCTCTCAGCCCCAAGTGTGTCCACCCTTATGTCTCATCCAGCTGTGGGTCTAGATATGGTCAATCCAGGTTGCATCACAGCCCCTGAACGAATTTTGTAAGAATTTCTCTCTCTTTCACTGTCTTTGTTTTACGGGTTTTTAAAAGTAATTTATTTTTATAATGGGGTTTAGCTGCTTTTCACGGCTGTGTTTATGCGGCTTTACACCCACTTGACTCACTTCCAGAGAGATATCAATACATAGGTTTTATGATTCTTACTAGTCAGACATATTATTGTGCGGTGAATAGAGCGTGTTGAGTCCAGTTAACTGAGCAATGAGTTGGTCTTGTCTATTACATATTGGGTGTATGGAACGGTATCTGAGTGAATTTGAAACCCTTGTTTTATGCATCACCCCAACTCACCTTTCCCGTTAAGCAGCCATAGTGTGTTTTCTAAACGTGTGACTCTGTTCTGTTTTGTAATTCAGTTCAAGTGTAGCGGTTTTTACATTCCCTCTATAAGTGATAGCTTATGATAAGTGTCTTTTTCTGTGTGACTTATTTCACTTAGAATCGTCGTTCCTAAATCCACTCATCTTGCTTCTACTAGCCTTATGACATTGATTTCATGTCTGAGTGATATTCCATTGTACATAAGGACCACAACTTCTTTATCTATTTTTCTCTTTCCTGGGATATTTAAGGTGTCATGAAGTGGAGGTTCTTGTCAACAGAGCAGCCCTAAACTTTGTGGTGCCTGTGTCTTGCTGATTTTTAGTTTTCCCAATTTATACGCCCATGAGTGGACGTGCCCTATGCTCCCTAAGCTGTGTTTTTTCGATGTTTCAGGACACACCGTACACTTCTCCAGAGTGGCTGTTGGCAATTTACATCCCTCCCATCAGCGTAGCAAGGCTGCCATTTCTCCATGGCCTGTCCTGCATTTCTGGTTTTGAAAATTTTTGCAGCATGGCCCTTTTGACCGATGGGAAGCGAGAATTCTTGGTAGCGCTGATTTGCCTTTCCAGGTTGCTTGGTTGGCCAAAAAGGGCGTATGCGTTGTTTCCTGAATATATTCAGGAAACAACGCATACGACCTTTTTGGCCAAGGTCATCTTTGTCGACGTTTTGCCACCTTTCATGTGCTTTAAAGGCGATTCGAATCTACCTCCTGAAACCTGTTTCCTGCAATTCTGCCTTGCTTTCAAATCCTCTTCGTTGCCTTCCCTCAATATATTTGTGGACGAGAGTTATCATGTATAACTCTGCGGGTTTGTGAATTGCAGTGTCCCTGAGCTCCATTTTTCAACTCGCTTTTTTGGGAGCTGGCCGCAAAAGCACGGGATTGCCTCAGGCCCTATTCTGGTTCCCGGCGGCAGGCTGAACCTGTGGTTAATTCTTCTTCCTGATGGGAAAATAGAGTGACCTGTGCCTGTCCCAGCACCTAGATCTAGTCTCTCATTGGTTGCCCCTCTTCCCGTTCATCCTCAGGACAAATTGCAACCTGTAGGGAACAGGAGCTTAAAGGTGCTGATTCTCCAAGTAGGGAGATTGCTAGTAAAGTAGCTGGAAAGGCGAACCCTAGCACAAGGAGATGAGAAATGGGGTGCGTTTTAGAAACCTTTCAAAATCACACGGTGTACCATCGTCTGGGTTTCTCATGCATGTTTTCGATGTAGCAAGATGCCCTTGAACCTGGAGATTTGGGACCCATGGGATGGGTACCACGCAGTATTACTTTAAAGGGTCTGAGTTTGCTCACCCAACCTCACCCAACCTCTCAGCCCCAAGAGTGTCCACCCTTATGTCTCATCCAGGTTTGGGTCGAGATATGGTCAATCCAGGTTGCATCACAGCCCCTGAACGAATTTTGTAAGAATTTCTCTCTCTTTCACTGTCTTTGTTTTACGGGTTTTTAAAAGTAATTTATTTTTATAATGGGGTTTAGCTGCTTTTCACGGCTGTGTTTATGCGGCTTTACACCCACTTGGCTCACTTCCAGAGAGATATCAATACATAGGTTTTACGATTCTTACTAGTCAGATATATTCTTGTGCGGTGAATAGGGGGTGTTGAGTCCACTTCACTGAGCAAGGAGTAGGCCTTGTCTATTACATATTGGGTGTATGGAACGGTATCTGAGCGAATTTGAAACCCTTGTTTTATGCATCAACCCACCTCACCTTTCCCGTTAAGCAGCCATAGTGTGTTTTCTAAACGTGTGACTCTGTTCTCTTTTGTAATTCAGTTCAAGTGTTGCGGTTTTTACATTCCCTCTATAAGTGATAGCTTATGATAAGGGTCTTTTTCTGTGTGACTTATTTCACTTAGAATCGTCATACCTAAATCCACTCATCTTGCTTCTACTAGCCTTATGACATTGATTTCATGTCTGAGTGATATTCCTTTGTACATAAGGACCACAACTTCTTTATCCATTTTTCTCTTTCCTGGGATATTTAAGGTGTCATGAAGTGGAGGTTCTTGTCAACAGAGCAGCCTTAAACTTTGGGGTGCCTGTGTCTTGCTGATTTTTAGTTTTCCCAATTTATACGCCCATGAGTGCACGTGCCCTATGCTCCCTAAGCTGTTTTATCGATGTTTCAGGACACACCGTACACTTCTCCAGAGTGGCTGTTGGCAATTTACATCCCGCCCATCAGCGTAGCAAGGCTGCCATTTCTCCATGGCCTGTCCTGCATTTCTGGTTTTGAAACTTTTTGCAGCAAGGCCCTTTTGACCGATGGGAAGCGAGACTTCTTTGTAGCGCTGATTTGCCTTTCCAGGTTGCTTGGTTGGCCAAAAAGGGCGTATGCGTTTTATCCTGAATATATTCAGAAAAAAACGCATACGCCCTTTTTGGCCAAGGGCATCACTGTCGACGTTTTGCCACTTTTCATGTGCTTTAAAGGCGATTCGAATCTACCTCCTGAAACATGTTTCCTGCAATTCTGCCTTGCTTTCAAATCCTCTTCGTTGCCTTCCCTCAATATATTTGTGGACGAGAGTTATCATTTATAACTCTGCGGGTTTGTGAATGGCAGTGCCCCTGAACTCCATTTTTCAACTGTCTTTTTTGGGAGCTGGCCGCAAAAGCACGGGATTGCCTCAGGCCCTATTCAGGTTCCGGGGGGCAGGCTGAGCCTGTGCTTAATTCTTCTTCCTGATGGGAAAATAGAGTGACCTGTGCCTGTCCCAACACCTAGATCTAGTCTCTCATTGGTTGCCCCTCTTCCCGTTCATCCTCAGGACAAATTGCAACCTGTAGGGAACAGGAGGTTAAAGGTGCTGATTCTCCAAGTAGGGAGATTTCTAGTAAAGTAGCTGGAATGGCGAACCCGAACACAAGGAGATGAGAAATGAGGTGCGTTTTAGAAACCTTTCAAAATCACACGGTGTACCATCATCTGGGTTTCTCATGCATGTTTTCGATGTAGGAATATGCCCTTGAACTTGGAGATTTGGGACCCATGGGATGGGTACAAGGCAGTATTACTTTAAAGGGTCGGTGTTTGCTCACCCAACCTCACCCAACCTCTCAGCCCCAAGTGTGTCCACCCTCATGTCTCATCCAGCTGTGGGTCTAGTTATGGTCAATCCAGGTTGCATCACAGCCCCTGAACGAATTTTGTAAGAATTTCTCTCTCTTTCACTGTCTTTGTTTTACGGGTTTTTAAAAGTAATTTATTTTTATAATGGGGTTTAGCTGCTTTTCACGGCTGTGTTTATGCGGCTTTACACCCACTTGACTCACTTCCAGAGAGATATCAATACATAGGTTTTATGATTCTTACTAGTCAGACATATTATTGTGCGGTGAATAGAGCGTGTTGAGTCCAGTTCACTGAGCAAGGAGTTGGTCTTGTCTATTACATATTGGGTGTATGGAACGGTATCTGAGTGAATTTGAAACCCTTGTTTTATGCATCACCCCAACTCACCTTTCCCGTTAAGCAGCCATAGTGTGTTTTCTAAACGTGTGACTCTGTTCTGTTTTGTAATTCAGTTCAAGTGTAGCGGTTTTTACATTCCCTCTATAAGTGATAGCTTATGATAAGTGTCTTTTTCTGTGTGACTTATTTCACTTAGAATCTTCGTTCCTAAATCCACTCATCTTGCTTCTACTACCCTTATGACATTGATTACATGTCTGAGTGATATTCCATTGTACATAAGGACCACAACTTCTTTATCTATTTTTCTCTTTCCTGGGATATTTAAGGTGTCATGAAGTGGAGGTTCTTGTCAACAGAGCAGCCCTAAACTTTGGGGTGCCTGTGTCTTGCTGATTTTTAGTTTTCCCAATTTATACGCCCATGAGTGGACGTGCCCTATGCTCCCTAAGCTGTGTTTTTTCGATGTTTCAGGACACACCGTACACTTCTCCAGAGTGGCTGTTGGCAATTTACATCCCTACCATCACCGTAGCAAGGCTGCCATTTCTCCATGGCCTGTCCTGCATTTCTGGTTTTGAAAATTTTTGCAGCATGGCCCTTTTGACCGATGGGAAGCGAGAATTCTTGGTAGCGCTGATTTGCCTTTCCAGGTTGCTTGGTTGGCCAAAAAGGGCGTATGCGTTGTTTCCTGAATATATTCAGGAAACAACGCATACGAACTTTTTGGCCAAGGTCATCTTTGTCGACGTTTTGCCACCTTTCATGTGCTTTAAAGGCGATTCGAATCTACCTCCTGAAACCTGTTTCCTGCAATTCTGCCTTGCTTTCAAATCCTCTTCGTTGCCTTCCCTCAATATATTTGTGGACGAGAGTTATCATGTATAACTCTGCGGGTTTGTGAATTGCAGTGTCCCTGAGCTCCATTTTTCAACTCGCTTTTTTGGGAGCTGGCCGCAAAAGCACGGGATTGCCTCAGGCCCTATTCTGGTTCCCGGCGGCAGGCTGAACCTGTGGTTAATTCTTCTTCCTGATGGGAAAATAGAGTGACCTGTGCCTGTCCCAGCACCTAGATCTAGTCTCTCATTGGTTGCCCCTCTTCCCGTTCATCCTCAGGACAAATTGCAACCTGTAGGGAACAGGAGCTTAAAGGTGCTGATTCTCCAAGTAGGGAGATTGCTAGTAAAGTAGCTGGAAAGGCGAACCCTAGCACAAGGAGATGAGAAATGGGGTGCGTTTTAGAAACCTTTCAAAATCACATGGTGTACCATCGTCTGGGTTTCTCATGCATGTTTTCGATGTAGCAAGATGCCCTTGAACCTGGAGATTTGGGACCCATGGGATGGGTACCACGCAGTATTACTTTAAGGGGTCTGAGTTTGCTCACCCAATCTCACCCAACCTCTCAGCCCCAAGAGTGTCCACCCTTATGTCTCATCCAGGTTTGGGTCGAGATATGGTCAATCCAGGTTGCATCACAGCCCCTGAACGAATTTTGTAAGAATTTCTCTCTCTTTCACTGTCTTTGTTTTACGGGTTTTTAAAAGTAATTTATTTTTATAATGGGGTTTAGCTGCTTTTCACGGCTGTATTTATGCGGCTTTACACCCACTTGGCTCACTTCCAGAGAGATATCAATACATAGGTTTTACGATTCTTACTAGTCAGATATATTCTTGTGCGGTCAATAGGGGGTGTTGAGTCCACTTCACTGAGCAAGGAGTAGGCCTTGTCTATTACATATTGGGTGTATGGAACGGTATCTGAGCGAATTTGAAACCCTTGTTTTATGCATCACCCCACCTCACCTTTCCCGTTAAGCAGCCATAGTGTGTTTTCTAAACGTGTGACTCTGTTCTCTTTTGTAATTCAGTTCAAGGGTTGCGGTTTTTACATTCCCTCTATAAGTGATAGCTTACGATAAGTGTCTTTTCTGTGTGATTTATTTCACTTAGAATCGTCATACCTAAATCCACTCATCTTGCTTCTACTAGCCTTATGACATTGATTTCATGTCTGAGTGATATTCCTTTGTACATAAGGACCACAACTTCTTTATCCATTTTTCTCTTTCCTGGGATATTTAAGGTGTCATGAAGTGGAGGTTCTTGTCAACATAGCAGCCCTAAACATTGGGGTGCCTGTGTCTTGCTGATTTTTAGTTTTCCCAATTTATACGCCCATGAGTGCACGTGCCCTATGCTCCCTAAGCTGTTTTTTCGATGTTTCAGGACTCACCGTACACTTCTCCAGAGTGGCTGTTGGCAATTTACATCCCGCCCATCAGCGTAGCAAGGCTGCCATTTCTCCATGGCCTGTCCTGCATTTCTGGTTTTGACACTTTTTGCAGCATGGCCCTTTTGACCGATGGGAAGCGAGACTTCTTTGTAGCGCTGATTTGCCTTTCCAGGTTGCTTGGTTGGCCAAAAAGGGCGTATGCGTTTTATCCTGAATATATTCAGGAAAAAACGCATACGCCCTTATTTGGCCAAGGGCATCACTGTCGACGTTTTGCCACTTTTCATGTGCTTTAAAGGCGATTCGAATCTACCTCCTGAAACATGTTTCCTGCAATTCTGCCTTGCTTTCAAATCCTCTTCGTTGCCTTCCCTCAATATATTTGTGGACGAGAGTTATCTTTTATAACTCTGCGGGTTTGTGAATTGCAGTGTCCCTGAGCTCCATTTTTCAACTGTCTTTTTTGGGAGCTGGCCGCAAAAGCACGGGATTGCCTCAGGCCCTATTCAGGTTCCGGGGGGCAGGCTGAGCCTGTGGTTAATTCTTCTTCCTGATGGGAAAATAGAGTGACCTGTGCCTGTCCCAACACCTAGATCTAGTCTCTCATTGGTTGCCCCTCTTCCTTTCATCCTCAGGACAAATTGCAACCTGTAGGGAACAGGAGGTTAAAGGTGCTGATTCTCCAAGTAGGGAGATTTCTAGTAAAGTAGCTGGAAAGACGAACCCCAGCACAAGGAGATGAGAAATGTGGTGCATTTTAGAAACCTTTCAAAATCACACGGTGTACCATCTTCTGGGTTTCTCATGCATGTTTTCGATGTAGGAAGATGCCCTTGAACCTGGAGATTTGGGACCCATGGGATGGGTACCACGCAGTATTACATTAAAGGGTCTGCGTTTGCTCACCCAACCTCACCAAACCTCTCAGCCCCAAGAGTATCCACCCTTATGTCTCATCCAGCTGTGGGTCTAGATATGGTCAATCCAGGTTGCATCACAGCCCCTGAACGAATTTTGTAAGAATTTCTCTCTCTTTCACTGTCTTTGTTTTACGGGTTTTTAAAAGTAATTTATTTTTATAATGGGGTTTAGCTGCTTTTCACGGCTGTGTTTATGCGGCTTTACACCCACTTGACTCACTTCCAGACATGTATCAATACATAGGTTTTAAGATTCTTACTAGTCACGTATATTCTTGTGCGGTGAATAGGGGGTGTTGTGTCCAGTTCACTGAGCAAGGAGTAGGTCTTGTCTATTACATATTGGGTGTATGGAACGGTATCTGAGCGAATTTGAAACCCTTGTTTTATGCATCACCCCACCTCACCTTTCCCGTTAAGCAGCCACAGTGTGTTTTCTAAACGTGTGACTCTGTTCTGTTTTGTAATTCAGTTCAAGTGTAGCGGTTTTTACATTCCCTCTATAAGTGATACCTTATGATAAGTGTCTTTTTCTGTGTGACTTATTTCACTTGGAATCGTCGTACCTAAATCCACTCATCTTGCTTCTCCTAGCCTTATGACATTGATTTCATGTCTGAGTGATATTCCATTGTACATAAGGACCACAACTTCTTTATCCATTTTTCTCTTTCCTGGAATATTTAAGGTGTCATGAAGTGGAGGTTCTTGTCAACAGAGCAGCCCTAAACATTGGGGTGCCTGTGTCTTGCTGATTTTTAGTTTTCCCAATTTATACGCCCATGAGTGGACGTGCCGTATGCTCCCTAAGCTGTGTTTTTTCGATGTTTCAGGACACACCGTACACTTCTCCAGAGTGGCTGTTGGCAATTTACATCCCGCCCATCAGCGTAGCAAGGCTGCCATTTCCCCATGGCCTGTCCTGCATTTCTGGTTTTGAAAATTTTTGCAGCATGTCCCTTTTGACCGATGGGAAGCGAGAATTCTTGGTAGCGCTGATTTGCCTTTCCAGGTTGCTTGGTTGGCCAAAAAGGGCGTATGCGTTTTTTCCTGAATATATTCAGGAAACAATGCATACGCCCTTTTTGGCCAAGGTCATCATTGTCGACGTTTTGCCACCTTTCATGTGCTTTAAAGGCGATTCGAATCTACCTCCTGAAACCTGTTTCCTGCAATTCTGCCTTGCTTTCAAATCATCTTCGTTGCCTTCCCTCAATATATTTGTGGACAAGAGTTATCATTTATAACTCAGCAGGTTTGTGGATTGCAGTGCCCCTGAGCTCCATTTTTCAACTGTCTTTTTTGGGAGCTGGCCGCAAAATCACGGGATTGCCTCAGGCCCTATTCTGGTTCCCAGCGGCAGGCTGAACCTGTGTTTAATTCTTCTTCCTGATGGGAAAATAGAGTGACCTGTGCCTGTCCCAACACCTAGATCTAGTCTCTCATTGGTTGCCCGTCTTCCCGTTCATCCTCAGGACAAATTGCAACCTGTAGGGAACAGGAGCTTAAAGGTGCTGATTCTCCAAGTAGGGAGATTGCTAGTAAAGTAGCTGGAAAGGCGAACCCCAGCACAAGGAAAATGAGAAATGTGGTGCATTTTAGAAACCTTTCAAAATCACACGGTGTACCATCTTCTGGGTTTCTCATGCATGTTTTCGATGTAGGAAGATGCCCTTGAACCTGGAGATTTGGGACCCATGGGATGGGTACCACGCAGTATTACTTTAACGGGTCTGCGTTTGCTCACCCAACCTCACCAAACCTCTCAGCCCCAAGAGTATCCACCCTTATGTCTCATCCAGCTGTGGGTCTAGATATGGTCAATCCAGGTTGCATCACAGCCCCTGAACGAATTTTGTAAGAATTTGTCTCTCTTTCACTGTCTTTGTTTTACGGGTTTTTAAAAGTAATTTATTTTTATAATGGGGTTTAGCTGCTTTTCACGGCTGTGTTTATGCGGCTTTACACCCACTTGACTCACTTCCAGACAGGTATCAATACATAGGTTTTAAGATTCTTACTAGTCACGTATATTCTTGTGCGGTGTATAGGGGGTGTTGTGTCCAGTTCACTGAGCAAGGAGTAGGTCTTGTCTATTACATATTGGGTGTATGGAATGGTATCTGAGCGAATTTGAAACCCATGTTTTATGCATCACCCCACCTCACCTTTCCCGTTAAGCAGCCATAGTGTGTTTTCTAAACGTGTGACTCTGTTCTGTTTTGTAATTCAGTTCAAGTGTAGCGGTTTTTACATTCCCTCTATAAGTGATACCTTATGATAAGTGTCTTTTTCTGTGTGACTTATTTCACTTGGAGTCGTCGTACCTAAATCCACTCATCTTGCTTCTCCTAGCCTTATGACATTGATTTCATGTCTGAGTGATATTCCATTTTACATAAGGACCACAACTTCTTTATCCATTTTTCTCTTTCCTGGGATATTTAAGGTGTCATGAAGTGGAGGTTCTTGTCAACAGAGCAGCCCTAAACTTTGGGGTGCCTGTGTCTTGCTGATTTTTCTTTTTCCCAATTTATACGCCCATGAGTGGACGTGCCCTATGCTCCCTAAGCTGTGTTTTTTCGATGTTTCAGGACACACCGTACACTTCTCCAGAGTGGCTGCTGGCAATTTACATCCCGCCCATCAGCGTAGCAAGGCTGCCATTTCTCCTTGGCCTGTTCTGCATTTCTGGTTTTGACACTTTTTGCAGCATGACCCTTTTGACCGATGGGAAGCGAGACTTCTTTGTAGCGCTGATTTGCCTTTCCAGGTTGCTTGGTTGGCCAAAAAGGGCGTATGCGTTTTTTCCTGAATATATTCAGGAAAAAACGCATACGCCCTTTTTGGCCAAGGGCATCATTGTCGACGTTTTGCTGCTTTTCATGTGCTTTAAAGCCGATTCGAATCTACCTCCTGAAACCTGTTTCCTGCAATTCTGCCTTGCTTTCAAATACTCTTCGTTGCCTTCCCTCAATATATTTGTGGACGAGAGTTACCATTTATAACTCTGCAGGTTTCTGAATTTCAGTGCCCATGTGCTCCATTTTTCAACTGGCTTTTTTGGGAGGTGGCCGCAGAAGCGAGGGATTGCCTCAGGCACTATTCTGCTTCCCGGCTGCAGGCTGAGCCTGTGGTTAATTCTTCTTCCTGATGGGAAAATAGAGTGACCTGTGCCTGTCCCAACACCTACATCTAGTCTCTCATTGGTTGCCCCTCTTCCCGTTCATCCTCAGGACAAATTGCAACCTGTACAGAACAGGAGGTTAAAGGTGCTGATTCTCCAAGAAGGGAGATTGCTAGTAAAGTAGCTGGAATGGCGAAACCGAGCACAAGGAGATGAGAAATGAGCTGCGTTTTAGAAACCTTTCCCGATCACACTGTGTACCATCTTCTGGGATTCTCATGCATGTTTTCGATGCATGAAGATGCCCTTAAAACTGGAGATTTGGGACCCATGGGATGGGTACCACGCAGTATTAATTTAAAGGGTCTGTGTTTCCTCACCCAAACTCACCAAACCTTTCAGCCCCAAGAGTGTCCACCCTTAGATCTCATCCAACTGTGGGTCTTGATATGTTCAATCCAGGTTGCATCACAGCCCCTGAACGAATTGTGTAAGAATTTCTCTCTCTTTCACTGTCTTTGTTTTACGGGTTTTTACAAGTAATTTATTTGTATAATGGGGTTTAGCTGCTTTTCACGGCTGTGTTTATGCGGCTTACACCCACTTGACTCACTTCCAGAGAGATATCAATACATAGGTTATAAGATTCTCACTAGTCAGATATATTCTTGTGCGGTGAATAGGGGGTGTTGAGTCCAGTTCACTGAGCAAGGAGTAGGTCTTGTCTATTACATATTGGGTGTATGGAATGTTATCTGAGCTAATTTAAAACCCTTGTTTTATGCATCACCCCACCTCACCTTTCCCGTTAAGCAGTCATAGTGTGTTTTCTAAACGTGTGACTCTGTTCTGATTTGTAATTCAGTTCAAGTGTAGCGGTTTTTACATTCCCTCTATAAGTGATAGCTTACGATAAGTGTCTTTTTCTGTGTGACTTATTTCACTTAGAGTCGTCGTACCTAAATCCACTCATCATGCTGCTACTAGCCTTATGACATTGATTTCATGTCTGAGTGATATTCCATTGTACATAAGGACCACAACTTCTTTATCCATTTTTCTCTTTCCTGGGATATTTAAGGTGTCATGAAGTGGAGGTTCTTGTCAACAGAGCAGCCCTAAACTTTGGGGTGCCTGAGTCTTGCTGATTTTTAGTTTTCCCAATTTATACGCCCATGAGTAGAAGTGCCCTATGCTCCCTAAGCTGTGTTTTTTCGATGTTTCAGGACACACCGTACACTTCTCCAGAGTGGCTGTTGGCAATTTACATCCCGCCCATCAGCGTAGCAAGGCTCCCATTTCTCCATGGCCTGTCCTGAATTTGTGGTTTTGACACTTTTTTCAGCATGGCCCTTTTGAACGATGGGAAGCGAGACTTCTTTGTAGCACTGATTTGCCTTTCCAGGTTGCTTGGTTGGCCAAAAAGGGCGTATGTGTTTTTTCCTGAATATATTCAGGAAAAAAAGCATACGCCCTTTTTGGCCAAGGGCATCATTGTGGACGTTTTGCCCCTTTTCTTGAGCTTTAAAGGCGATTCGAAT
The DNA here is from genome assembly GCF_028021215.1 of Eschrichtius robustus. Classification (NCBI taxonomy): domain Eukaryota; kingdom Metazoa; phylum Chordata; class Mammalia; order Artiodactyla; family Eschrichtiidae; genus Eschrichtius; species Eschrichtius robustus. The sequence goes on from NW_027175200.1 coordinate 630,123, forward strand.
GTACCTCCTGAAATCTGTTTCCTGCAATTCTGCCTTGCTTTCAAATCCTCTTCGTTGCCTTCCCTCAATATATTTGTGGACGAGAGTTATCATTTATTACTCTGCAGGTTTGTGAATTGCAGTTCCCGTGAGCTCCATTTTTCAACTCGCTTTTTTGGGAGCTAGCCGCAAAAGCGTGGGATTGCCTCAGGCCGTATTCTGATTCCAGGTGGCAGGCTGAGCCTGTGGTTAATTCTTCTTCCTGATGGGAAAATAGAGTGACCTGTGCCTGTCCCAACACCTAGATCTAGTCTCTCATTGGTTGCCCCTCTTCCCGTTCATCCTCAGGACAAATTGCAACCTGTAGGGAACAGGAGCTGAAAGGTGTTGATTCTCCAAGTAGGGAGATTGCTAGTAAAGTAGCTGGAAAGGCGAACCCTAGCACAAGGAGATGAGAAATGGGGTGCGTTTTAGAAACCTTTCAAAATCACACGGTGTACCATCTTCTGGGTTTCTCATGCATGTTTTCGATGTAGGAAGATGCCCTTGAACCTGGAGATTTGGGACCCATGGGATGGGTACCACGCAGTATTACTTTAAAGGGTCTGAGTTTGCTCACCCAACCTCACCCAACCTCTCAGGCCCAAGAGTGTCCACCCTTATGTCTCATCCAGGTGTGGGTCTAGATATGGTCAATCCAGGTTGCAACAGAGCCCCTGAACGAATTTTGTAAGAATTTCTCTTTCTTTCATTGTCTTTGTTTTACGGGTTTTTAAAAGTAATTTATTTTTATAATGGGGTTTAGCTGCTTTTCACGGCTCTGTTTATGCGGCTTTACACCCACTTGACTCACTTCCAGAGAGATATCAATACATAGGTTTTATGATTCTTACTAGTCAGACATATTATTGTGCGGTGAATAGGGGGTGTTGAGTCCAGTTCACTGAGCAAGGAGTTGGTCTTGTCTATTACATATTGGGTGTATGGAACGGTATCTGAGTGAATTTGAAACCCTTTTTTTATGCATCACCCCAACTCACCTTTCTCGTTAAGCAGCCATAGTGTGTTTTCTAAATGTGTGACTCTGTTCTGTTTTGTAATTCAGTTCAAGTGTAGCGGTTTTTACATTCCCTCTATAAGTGATAGCTTATGATAAGTGTCTTTTTCTGTGTGACTTATTTCACTTAGAATCGTCGTTCCTAAATACACTCATCTTGCTTCTACTAGCCTTATGACATTGATTTCATATCTGAGTGATATTCCATTGTACATAAGGACCACAACTTCTTTATCCATTTTTCTCTTTCCTGGGATATTTAAGGTGTCATGAAGTGGAGGTTCTTGTCAACAGAGCAGCCCTAAACATTGGGGTGCCTGTGTCTTGCTGATTTTTAGTTTTCCCAATTTATACGCCCATGAGTGGACGTGCCGTATGCTCCCTAAGCTGTGTTTTTTCGATGTTTCAGGACACACCGTACACTTCTCCAGAGTGGCTGTTGGCAATTTACATCCCGCCCATCAACGTAGCAAGGCTGCCATTTCTCCATGGCCTGTCCTGCATTTCTGGTTTTGAAAATTTTTGCAGCATGTCCCTTTTGACCGATGGGAAGCGAGAATTCTTGGTAGCGCTGATTTGCCTTTCCAGGTTGCTTGGTTGGCCAAAAAGGGCGTATGCGTTTTTTCCTGAATATATTCAGGAAACAATGCATACGCCCTTTTTGGCCAAGGTCATCATTGTCGACGTTTTGCCACCTTTCATGTGCTTTAAAGGCGATTCGAATCTACCTCCTGAAACCTGTTTCCTGCAATTCTGCCTTGCTTTCAAATCATCTTCGTTGCCTTCCCTCAATATATTTGTGGACGAGAGTTATCATTTATAACTCAGCAGGTTTGTGGATTGCAGTGCCCCTGAGCTCCATTTTTCAACTGTCTTTTTTGGGAGCTGGCCGCAAAAGCACGGGATTGCCTCAGGCCCTATTCTGGTTCCCAGCGGCAGGCTGAACCTGTGTTTAATTCTTCTTCCTGATGGGAAAATAGAGTGACCTGTGCCTGTCCCAACACCTAGATCTAGTCTCTCATTGGTTGCCCGTCTTCCCGTTCATCCTCAGGACAAATTGCAACCTGTAGGGAACAGGAGCTTAAAGGTGCTGATTCTCCAAGTAGGGAGATTGCTAGTAAAGTAGCTGGAAAGGCGAACCCCAGCACAAGGAAAATGAGAAATGTGGTGCATTTTAGAAACCTTTCAAAATCACACGGTGTACCATCTTCTGGGTTTCTCATGCATGTTTTCGATGTAGGAAGATGCCCTTGAACCTGGAGATTTGGGACCCATGGGATGGGTACCACGCAGTATTACTTTAACGGGTCTGCGTTTGCTCACCCAACCTCACCAAACCTCTCAGCCCCAAGAGTATCCACCCTTATGTCTCATCCAGCTGTGGGTCTAGATATGGTCAATCCAGGTTGCATCACAGCCCCTGAACGAATTTTGTAAGAATTTGTCTCTCTTCCACTGTCTTTGTTTTACGGGTTTTTAAAAGTAATTTATTTTTATAATGGGGTTTAGCTGCTTTTCACGGCTGTGTTTATGCGGCTTTACACCCACTTGACTCACTTCCAGACACGTATCAATACATAGGTTTTAAGATTCTTACTAGTCGCGTATATTCTTGTGCGGTGTATAGGGGGTGTTGTGTCCAGTTCACTGAGCAAGGAGTAGGTCTTGTCTATTACATATTGGGTGTATGGAACGGTATCTGAGCGAATTTGAAACCCATGTTTTATGCATCACCCCACCTCACCTTTCCCGTTAAGCAGCCATAGTGTGTTTTCTAAACGTGTGACTCTGTTCTGTTTTGTAATTCAGTTCAAGTGTAGCGGTTTTTACATTCCCTCTATAAGTGATACCTTATGATAAGTGTCTTTTTCTGTGTGATTTATTTCACTTGGAGTCGTCGTACCTAAATCCACTCATCTTGCTTCTCCTAGCCTTATGACATTGATTTCATGTCTGAGTGATATTCCATTGTACATAAGGACCACAACTTCTTTATCCATTTTTCTCTTTCCTGGGATATTTAAGGTGTCATGAAGTGGAGGTTCTTGTCAACAGAGCAGCCCTAAACTTTGGGGTGCCTGTGTCTTGCTGATTTTTCTTTTTCCCAATTTATACGCCCATGAGTGGACGTGCCCTATGCTCCCTAAGCTGTGTTTTTTCGATGTTTCAGGACACACCGTACACTTCTCCAGAGTGGCTGCTGGCAATTTACATCCCGCCCATCAGCGTAGCAAGGCTGCCATTTCTCCTTGGCCTGTTCTGCATTTCTGGTTTTGACACTTTTTGCAGCATGACCCTTTTGACCGATGGGAAGCGAGACTTCTTTGTAGCGCTGATTTGCCTTTCCAGGTTGCTTGGTTGGCCAAAGAGGGCGTATGCGTTTTTTCCTGAATATATTCAGGAAAAAACGCATACGCCCTCTTTGGCCAAGGGCATCATTGTCGACGTTTTGCCGCTTTTCATGTGCTTTAAAGCCGATTCGAATCTACCTCCTGAAACCTGTTTCCTGCAATTCTGCCTTGCTTTCAAATACTCTTCGTTGCCTTCCCTCAATATATTTGTGGACGAGAGTTACCATTTATAACTCTGCAGGTTTGTGAATTTCAGTGCCCATGTGCTCCATTTTTCAACTGGCTTTTTTGGGAGGTGGCCGCAGAAGCGCGGGATTGCCTCAGGCACTATTCTGCTTCCCGGCGGCAGGCTGAGCCTGTGGTTAATTCTTCTTCCTGATGGGAAAATAGAGTGACCTGTGCCTGTCCCAACACCTACATCTAGTCTCTCATTGGTTGCCCCTCTTCCCGTTCATCCTCAGGACAAATTGCAACCTGTACAGAACAGGAGGTTAAAGGTGCTGATTCTCCAAGAAGGGAGATTGCTAGTAAAGTAGCTGGAATGGCGAACCCGAGCACAAGGAGATGAGAAATGAGGTGCGTTTTAGAAACCTTTCCCGATCACACTGTGTACCATCTTCTGGGATTCTCATGCATGTTTTCGATGCATGAAGATGCCCTTAAAACTGGAGATTTGGGACCCATGGGATGGGTACCACGCAGTATTAATTTAAAGGGTCTGTGTTTCCTCACCCAAACTCACCAAACCTTTCAGCCCCAAGAGTGTCCACCCTTAGATCTCATCCAACTGTGGGTCTAGATATGTTCAATCCAGGTTGCATCACAGCCCCTGAACGAATTGTGTAAGAATTTCTCTCTCTTTCACTGTCTTTGTTTTACGGGTTTTTACAAGTAATTTATTTTTATAATGGGGTTTAGCTGCTTTTTACGGCTGTGTTTATGCGGCTTACACCCACTTGACTCACTTCCAGAGAGATATCAGTACATAGGTTATAAGATTCTCACTAGTCAGATATATTCTTGTGCGGTGAATAGGGGGTGTTGAGTCCAGTTCACTGAGCAAGGAGTAGGTCTTGTCTATTACATATTGGGTGTATGGAATGGTATCTGAGCTAATTTAAAACCCTTGTTTTATGCATCACCCCACCTCACCTTTCCCGTTAAGCAGTCATAGTGTGCTTTCTAAACGTGTGACTCTGTTCTGATTTGTAATTCAGTTCAAGTGTAGCGGTTTTTACATTCCCTCTATAAGTGATAGCTTACGATAAGTGTCTTTTTCTGTGTGACTTATTTCACTTAGAGTCGTCATACCTAAATCCACTCATCATGCTGCTACTAGCCTTATGACATTGATTTCATGGCTGAGTGATATTCCATTGTACATAAGGACCACAACTTCTTTATCCATTTTTCTCTTTCCTGGGATATTTAAGGTGTCATGAAGTGGAGGTTCTTGTCAACAGAGCAGCCCTAAACTTTGGGGTGCCTGTGTCTTGCTGATTTTTAGTTTTCCCAATTTATACGCCCATGAGTGGACGTGCCCTATGCTCCCTAAGCTGTGTTTTTTCGATGTTTCAGGACACACCGTACACTTCTCCAGCGTGGCTGTTGGCAATTTACATCCCGCCCATCAGCGTAGCAAGGCTGCCATTTCTCCATGGCCTGTCCTGCATTTCTGGTTTTTACACTTTTTGCAGCATGTCCCTTTTGACCGATGGGAAGCGAGACTTCATTGTAGCGCTGATTTTCCTTTCCAGCTTGCTTGGTTGGCCAAAGAGGGCGTATGCGTTTTTTCCTGAATATATTCAGGAAAAAACGCATACGCCCTTTTTGGCCAAGGGCATCATTGTCGACGTTTTGCCGCTTTTCATGTGCTTTAAAGCCGATTCGAATCTACCTCCTGAAACCTGTTTCCTGCAATTCTGCCTTGCTTTCAAATACTCTTCGTTGCCTTCCCTCAATATATTTGTGGACGAGAGTTATCATTTATAACTCTGCAGGTTTGTGAATTTCAGTGCCCATGTGCTCCATTTTTCAACTGGCTTTTTTGGGAGGTGGCCGCAGATGCGCGGGATTGCCTCAGGCACTATTCTGCTTCCCGGCGGCAGGCTGAGCCTGTGGTTAATTCTTCTTCCTGATGGGAAAATAGAGTGACCTGTGCCTGTCCCAACACCTACATCTAGTCTCTCATTGGTTGCCCCTCTTCCCGTTCATCCTCAGGACAAATTGCAACCTGTACAGAACAGGAGGTTAAAGGTGCTGATTCTCCAAGAAGGGAGATTGCTAGTAAAGTAGCTGGAATGGCGAAACCGAGCACAAGGAGATGAGAAATGAGCTGCGTTTTAGAAACCTTTCCCGATCACACGGTGTACCATCTTCTGGGATTCTCATGCATGTTTTCGATGCATGAAGATGCCCTTAAAACTGGAGATTTGGGACGCATGGGATGGGTACCACGCAGTATTAATTTAAACGGTCTCTGTTTCCTCACCCAAACTCACCAAACCTTTCAGCCCCAAGAGTGTCCACCCTTAGATCTCATCCAACTGTGGGTCTTGATATGTTCAATCCAGGTTGCATCACAGCCCCTGAACGAATTGTGTAAGAATTTCTCTCTCTTTCACTGTCTTTGTTTTACGGGTTTTTACAAGTAATTTATTTGTATAATGGGGTTTAGCTGCTTTTCACGGCTGTGTTTATGCGGCTTACACCCACTTGACTCACTTCCAGAGAGATATCAATACATAGGTTATAAGATTCTCACTAGTCAGATATATTCTTGTGCGGTGAATAGGGGGTGTTGAGTCCAGTTCACTGAGCAAGGAGTAGGTCTTGTCTATTACATATTGGGTGTATGGAATGTTATCTGAGCTAATTTAAAACCCTTGTTTTATGCATCACCACACCTCACCTTTCCCGTTAAGCAGTCATAGTGTGTTTTCTAAACGTGTGACTCTGTTCTGATTTGTAATTCAGTTCAAGTGTAGCGGTTTTTACATTCCCTCTATAAGTGATAGCTTACGATAAGTGTCTTTTTCTGTGTGACTTATTTCACTTAGAGTCGTCGTACCTAAATCCACTCATCATGCTGCTACTAGCCTTATGACATTGATTTCATGTCTGAGTGATATTCCATTGTACATAAGGACCACAACTTCTTTATCCATTTTTCTCTTTCCTGGGATATTTAAGGTGTCATGAAGTGGAGGTTCTTGTCAACAGAGCAGCCCTAAACTTTGGGGTGCCTGAGTCTTGCTGATTTTTAGTTTTCCCAATTTATACGCCCATGAGTAGAAGTGCCCTATGCTCCCTAAGCTGTGTTTTTTCGATGTTTCAGGACACACCGTACACTTCTCCAGAGTGGCTGTTGGCAATTTACATCCCGCCCATCAGCGTAGCAAGGCTGCCATTTCTCCATGGCCTGTCCTGAATTTGTGGTTTTGACACTTTTTTCAGCATGGCCCTTTTGACCGATGGGAAGCGAGACTTCTTTGTAGCACTGATTTGCCTTTCCAGGTTGCTTGGTTGGCCAAAAAGGGCGTATGTGTTTTTTCCTGAATATATTCAGGAAAAAAAGCATACGCCCTTTTTGGCCAAGGGCATCATTGTGGACGTTTTGCCCCTTTTCTTGAGCTTTAAAGGCGATTCGAATGTACCTCCTGAAATCTGTTTCCTGCAATTCTGCCTTGCTTTCAAATCCTCTTCGTTGCCTTCCCTCAATATATTTGTGGACGAGAGTTATCATTTATTACTCTGCAGGTTTGTGAATTGCAGTTCCCGTGAGCTCCATTTTTCAACTCGCTTTTTTCGGAGCTAGCCGCAAAAGCGTGGGATTGCCTCAGGCCATATTCTGATTCCAGGTGGCAGGCTGAGCCTGTGGTTAATTCTTCTTCCTGATGGGAAAATAGAGTGACCTGTGCCTGTCCCAACACCTAGATCTAGTCTCTCATTGGTTGCCCCTCTTCCCGTTCATCCTCAGGACAAATTGCAACCTGTAGGGAACAGGAGCTGAAAGGTGTTGATTCTCCAAGTAGGGAGATTGCTAGTAAAGTAGCTGGAAAGGCGAACCCTAGCACAAGGAGATGAGAAATGGGGTGCGTTTTAGAAACCTTTCAAAATCACACGGTGTACCATCTTCTGGGTTTCTCATGCATGTTTTCGATGTAGGAAGATGCCCTTGAACCTGGAGATTTGGGACCCATGGGATGGGTACCACGCAGTATTACTCTAAAGGGTCTGAGTTTGCTCACCCAACCTCACCCAACCTCTCAGGCCCAAGAGTGTCCACCCTTATGTCTCATCCAGGTGTGGGTCTAGATATGGTCAATCCAGGTTGCAACAGAGCCCCTGAACGAATTTTGTAAGAATTTCTCTTTCTTTCATTGTCTTTGTTTTACGGGTTTTTAAAAGTAATTTATTTTTATAATGGGGTTTAGCTGCTTTTCACGGCTCTGTTTATGCGGCTTTACACCCACTTGACTCACTTCCAGAGAGATATCAATACATAGGTTTTATGATTCTTACTAGTCAGACATATTATTGTGCGGTGAATAGGGGGTGTTGAGTCCAGTTCACTGAGCAAGGAGTTGGTCTTGTCTATTACATATTGGGTGTATGGAACGGTATCTGAGTGAATTTGAAACCCTTTTTTTATGCATCACCCCAACTCACCTTTCTCGTTAAGCAGCCATAGTGTGTTTTCTAAATGTGTGACTCTGTTCTGTTTTGTAATTCAGTTCAAGTGTAGCGGTTTTTACATTCCCTCTATAAGTGATAGCTTATGATAAGTGTCTTTTTCTGTGTGACTTATTTCACTTAGAATCGTCGTTCCTAAATACACTCATCTTGCTTCTACTAGCCTTATGACATTGATTTCATATCTGAGTGATATTCCATTGTACATAAGGACCACAACTTCTTTATCCATTTTTCTCTTTCCTGGGATATTTAAGGTGTCATGAAGTGGAGGTTCTTGTCAACAGAGCAGCCCTAAACATTGGGGTGCCTGTGTCTTGCTGATTTTTAGTTTTCCCAATTTATACGCCCATGAGTGGACGTGCCGTATGCTCCCTAAGCTGTGTTTTTTCGATGTTTCAGGACACACCGTACACTTCTCCAGAGTGGCTGTTGGCAATTTACATCCCGCCCATCAGCGTAGCAAGGCTGCCATTTCTCCATGGCCTGTCCTGCATTTCTGGTTTTGAAAATTTTTGCAGCATGTCCCTTTTGACCGATGGGAAGCGAGAATTCTTGGTAGCGCTGATTTGCCTTTCCAGGTTGCTTGGTTGGCCAAAAAGGGCGTATGCGTTTTTTCCTGAATATATTCAGGAAACAATGCATACGCCCTTTTTGGCCAAGGTCATCATTGTCGACGTTTTGCCACCTTTCATGTGCTTTAAAGGCGATTCGAATCTACCTCCTGAAACCTGTTTCCTGCAATTCTGCCTTGCTTTCAAATCATCTTCGTTGCCTTCCCTCAATATATTTGTGGACGAGAGTTATCATTTATAACTCAGCAGGTTTGTGGATTGCAGTGCCCCTGAGCTCCATTTTTCAACTGTCTTTTTTGGGAGCTGGCCGCAAAAGCACGGGATTGCCTCAGGCCCTATTCTGGTTCCCAGCGGCAGGCTGAACCTGTGTTTAATTCTTCTTCCTGATGGGAAAATAGAGTGACCTGTGCCTGTCCCAACACCTAGATCTAGTCTCTCATTGGTTGCCCGTCTTCCCGTTCATCCTCAGGACAAATTGCAACCTGTAGGGAACAGGAGCTTAAAGGTGCTGATTCTCCAAGTAGGGAGATTGCTAGTAAAGTAGCTGGAAAGGCGAACCCCAGCACAAGGAAAATGAGAAATGTGGTGCATTTTAGAAACCTTTCAAAATCACACGGTGTACCATCTTCTGGGTTTCTCATGCATGTTTTCGATGTAGGAAGATGCCCTTGAACCTGGAGATTTGGGACCCATGGGATGGGTACCACGCAGTATTACTTTAACGGGTCTGCGTTTGCTCACCCAACCTCACCAAACCTCTCAGCCCCAAGAGTATCCACCCTTATGTCTCATCCAGCTGTGGGTCTAGATATGGTCAATCCAGGTTGCATCACAGCCCCTGAACGAATTTTGTAAGAATTTGTCTCTCTTCCACTGTCTTTGTTTTACGGGTTTTTAAAAGTAATTTATTTTTATAATGGGGTTTAGCTGCTTTTCACGGCTGTGTTTATGCGGCTTTACACCCACTTGACTCACTTCCAGACACGTATCAATACATAGGTTTTAAGATTCTTACTAGTCACGTATATTCTTGTGCGGTGTATAGGGGGTGTTGTGTCCAGTTCACTGAGCAAGGAGTAGGTCTTGTCTATTACATATTGGGTGTATGGAACGGTATCTGAGCGAATTTGAAACCCATGTTTTATGCATCACCCCACCTCACCTTTCCCGTTAAGCAGCCATAGTGTGTTTTCTAAACGTGTGACTCTGTTCTGTTTTGTAATTCAGTTCAAGTGTAGCGGTTTTTACATTCCCTCTATAAGTGATACCTTATGATAAGTGTCTTTTTCTGTGTGATTTATTTCACTTGGAGTCGTCGTACCTAAATCCACTCATCTTGCTTCTCCTAGCCTTATGACATTGATTTCATGTCTGAGTGATATTCCATTGTACATAAGGACCACAACTTCTTTATCCATTTTTCTCCTTCCTGGGATATTTAAGGTGTCATGAAGTGGAGGTTCTTGTCAACAGAGCAGCCCTAAACTTTGGGGTGCCTGTGTCTTGCTGATTTTTAGTTTTCCCAATTTATACGCCCATGAGTGGACGTGCCCTATGCTCCCTAAGCTGTGTTTTTTCGATGTTTCAGGACACACCGTACACTTCTCCAGAGTGGCTGCTGGCAATTTACATCCCGCCCATCAGCGTAGCAAGGCTGCCATTTCTCCTTGGCCTGTTCTGCATTTCTGGTTTTGACACTTTTTGCAGCATGACCCTTTTGACCGATGGGAAGCGAGACTTCTTTGTAGCGCTGATTTGCCTTTCCAGGTTGCTTGGTTGGCCAAAGAGGGCGTATGCGTTTTTTCCTGAATATATTCAGGAAAAAACGCATACGCCCTCTTTGGCCAAGGGCATCATTGTCGACGTTTTGCCGCTTTTCATGTGCTTTAAAGCCGATTCGAATCTACCTCCTGAAACCTGTTTCCTGCAATTCTGCCTTGCTTTCAAATACTCTTCGTTGCCTTCCCTCAATATATTTGTGGACGAGAGTTACCATTTATAACTCTGCAGGTTTGTGAATTTCAGTGCCCATGTGCTCCATTTTTCAACTGGCTTTTTTGGGAGGTGGCCGCAGAAGCGCGGGATTGCCTCAGGCACTATTCTGCTTCCCGGCGGCAGGCTGAGCCTGTGGTTAATTCTTCTTCCTGATGGGAAAATAGAGTGACCTGTGCCTGTCCCAACACCTACATCTAGTCTCTCATTGGTTGCCCCTCTTCCCGTTCATCCTCAGGACAAATTGCAACCTGTACAGAACAGGAGGTTAAAGGTGCTGATTCTCCAAGAAGGGAGATTGCTAGTAAAGTAGCTGGAATGGCGAACCCGAGCACAAGGAGATGAGAAATGAGGTGCGTTTTAGAAACCTTTCCCGATCACACTGTGTACCATCTTCTGGGATTCTCATGCATGTTTTCGATGCATGAAGATGCCCTTAAAACTGGAGATTTGGGACCCATGGGATGGGTACCACGCAGTATTAATTTAAAGGGTCTGTGTTTCCTCACCCAAACTCACCAAACCTTTCAGCCCCAAGAGTGTCCACCCTTAGATCTCATCCAACTGTGGGTCTAGATATGTTCAATCCAGGTTGCATCACAGCCCCTGAACGAATTGTGTAAGAATTTCTCTCTCTTTCACTGTCTTTGTTTTACGGGTTTTTACAAGTAATTTATTTTTATAATGGGGTTTAGCTGTTTTTTACGGCTGTGTTTATGCGGCTTACACCCACTTGACTCACTTCCAGAGAGATATCAGTACATAGGTTATAAGATTCTCACTAGTCAGATATATTCTTGTGCGGTGAATAGGGGGTGTTGAGTCCAGTTCACTGAGCAAGGAGTAGGTCTTGTCTATTACATATTGGGTGTATGGAATGGTATCTGAGCTAATTTAAAACCCTTGTTTTATGCATCACCCCACCTCACCTTTCCCGTTAAGCAGTCATAGTGTGCTTTCTAAACGTGTGACTCTGTTCTGATTTGTAATTCAGTTCAAGTGTAGCGGTTTTTACATTCCCTCTATAAGTGATAGCTTACGATAAGTGTCTTTTTCTGTGTGACTTATTTCACTTAGAGTCGTCATACCTAAATCCACTCATCATGCTGCTACTAGCCTTATGACATTGATTTCATGGCTGAGTGATATTCCATTGTACATAAGGACCACAACTTCTTTATCCATTTTTCTCCTTCCTGGGATATTTAAGGTGTCATGAAGTGGAGGTTCTTGTCAACAGAGCAGCCCTAAACTTTGGGGTGCCTGTGTCTTGCTGATTTTTAGTTTTCCCAATTTATACGCCCATGAGTGGACGTGCCCTATGCTCCCTAAGCTGTGTTTTTTCGATGTTTCAGGACACACCTTACACTTCTCCAGCGTGGCTGTTGGCAATTTACATCCCGCCCATCAGCGTAGCAAGGCTGCCATTTCTCCATGGCCTGTCCTGCATTTCTGGTTTTTACACTTTTTGAAGCATGTCCCTTTTGACCGATGGGAAGCGTGACTTCATTGTAGCGCTGATTTGCCTTTCCAGCTTGCTTGGTTGGCCAAAGAGGGCGTATGCGTTTTTTCCTGAATATATTCAGGAAAAAACGCATACGCCCTCTTTGGCCAAGGGCATCATTGTCGATGTTTTGCCGCTTTTCATGTGCTTTAAAGCCGATTCGAATCTACCTCCTGAAACCTGTATCCTGCAATTCTGCCTTGCTTTCAAATACTCTTCGTTGCCTTCCCTCAATATATTTGTGGACGAGAGTTATCATTTATAACTCTGCAGGTTTGTGAATTTCAGTGCCCATGTGCTCCATTTTTCAACTGGCTTTTTTGGGAGGTGGCCGCAGATGCGCGGGATTGCCTCAGGCACTATTCTGCTTCCCGGCGGCAGGCTGAGCCTGTGGTTAATTCTTCTTCCTGATGGGAAAATAGAGTGACCTGTGCCTGTCCCAACACCTACATCTAGTCTCTCATTGGTTGCCCCTCTTCCCGTTCATCCTCAGGACAAATTGCAACCTGTACAGAACAGGAGGTTAAAGGTGCTGATTCTCCAAGAAGGGAGATTGATAGTAAAGTAGCTGGAATGGCGAAACCGAGCACAAGGAGATGAGAAATGAGCTGCGTTTTAGAAACCTTTCCCGATCACACGGTGTACCATCTTCTGGGATTCTCATGCATGTTTTCGATGCATGAAGATGCCCTTAAAACTGGAGATTTGGGACCCATGGAATGGGTACCACGCAGTATTAATTTAAACGGTCTCTTTTTCCTCACCCAAACTCACCAAAACTTTCAGGCCCAAGAGTGTCCACCCTTAGATCTCATCCAACTGTGGGTCTTGATATGTTCAATCCAGGTTGCATCACAGCCCCTGAACGAATTGTGTAAGAATTTCTCTCTCTTTCACTGTCTTTGTTTTACGGGTTTTTACAAGTAATTTATTTGTATAATGGGGTTTAGCTGCTTTTCACGGCTGTGTTTATGCGGCTTTACACCCACTTGACTCACTTCCAGACAGATATCAATACATAGGTTTTAAGATTCTCACTAGTCAGATATATTCTTGTGCGGTGAATAGGGGGTGTTGAGTCCAGTTCACTGAGCAAGGAGTAGGTCTTGTCTATTACATATTGGGTGTATGGAATGTTATCTGAGCTAATTTAAAACCCTTGTTTTATGCATCACCCCACCTCACCTTTCCCGTTAAGCAGTCATAGTGTGTTTTCTAAAGGTGTGACTCTGTTCTGATTTGTAATTCAGTTCAAGTGTAGCGGTTTTTCCATTCCCTCTATAAGTGATAGCTTACGATAAGTGTCTTTTTCTGTGTGACTTATTTCACTTAGAGTCGTCGTACCTAAATCCACTCATCATGCTGCTACTAGCCTTATGACATTGATTTCATGTCTGAGTGATATTCCATTGTACATAAGGACCACAACTTCTTTATCCATTTTTCTCTTTCCTGGGATATTTAAGGTGTCATGAAGTGGAGGTTCTTGTCAACAGAGCAGCCCTAAACTTTGGGGTGCCTGAGTCTTGCTGATTTTTAGTTTTCCCAATTTATACGCCCATGAGTAGAAGTGCCCTATGCTCCCTAAGCTGTGTTTTTTCGATGTTTCAGGACACACCGTACACTTCTCCAGAGTGGCTGTTGGCAATTTACATCCTGCCCATCAACGTAGCAAGGCTCCCATTTCTCCATGGCCTGTCCTGAATTTGTGGTTTTGACACTTTTTTCAGCATGGCCCTTTTGACCGATGGGAAGCGAGACTTCTTTGTAGCACTGATTTGCCTTTCCAGGTTGCTTGGTTGGCCAAAAATGGCGTATGTGTTTTTTCCTGAATATATTCAGGAAAAAAAGCATACGCCCTTTTTGGCCAAGGGCATCATTGTGGACGTTTTGCCCCTTTTCTTGAGCTTTAAAGGCGATTCGATTGTACCTCCTGAAATCTGTTTCCTGCAATTCTGCCTTGCTTTCAAATCCTCTTCGTTGCCTTCCCTCAATATATTTGTGGACGAGAGTTATCATTTATTACTCTGCAGGTTTGTGAATTGCAGTTCCCGTGAGCTCCATTTTTCAACTCGCTTTTTTGGGAGCTGGCCGCAGAAGCACGGGATTGCCTCAGGCCCTATTCTGGTTCCCGGCGGCAGGCTGAACCTGTGTTTACTTCTTCTTCCTGATGGGAAAATAGAGTGACCTGTGCCTGTCCCAACACCTAGATCCAGTCTCTCATTGGTTGCCCGTCTTCCCGTTCAACCTCAGGACAAATTGCAACCTGTAGGGAACAGGAGCTTAAAGGTGCTGATTCTCCAAGTAGGGAGATTGCTAGTAAAGTAGCTGGAAAGGCGAACCCCAGCACAAGGAAAATGAGAAATGTGGTGCATTTTAGAAACCTTTCAAAATCACACGGTGTACCATCTTCTGGGTTTCTCATGCATGTTTTCGATGTAGGAAGATGCCCTTGAACCTGGAGATTTGGGACCCATGGGATGGGTACCACGCAGTATTACTTTAACGGGTCTGCTTTTGCTCACCCAACCTCACCAAACCTCTCAGCTCCAAGAGTATCCACCCTTATGTCTCATCCAGCTGTGGGTCTAGATATGGTCAATCCAGGTTGCATCACAGACCCTGAACGAATTTTGTAAGAATTTGTCTCTCTTTCACTGTCTTTGTTTTACGGGTTTTTAAAAGTAATTTATTTTTATAATGGGGTTTAGCTGCTTTTCACGGCTGTGTTTATGCGGCTTTACACCCACTTGACTCACTTCCAGACACGTATCAATACATAGGTTTTAAGATTCTTACTAGTCACGTATATTCTTGTGCGGTGTATAGGGGGTGTTGTGTCCAGTTCACTGAGCAAGGAGTAGGTCTTGTCTATTACATATTGGGTGTATGGAAAGGTATCTGAGCGAATTTGAAACCCATGTTTTATGCATCACCCCACCTCACCTTTCCCGTTAAGCAGCCATAGTGTGTTTTCTAAACGTGTGACTCTGTTCTGTTTTGTAATTCAGTTCAAGTGTAGCGGTTTTTACATTCCCTGTATAAGTGATACCTTATGATAAGTGTCTTTTTCTGTGTGACTTATTTCACTTGGAGTCGTCGTACCTAAATCCACTCATCTTGCTTCTCCTAGCCTTATGACATTGATTTCATTTATGAGTGATATTCCATTGTACATAAGGACCACAACTTCTTTATCCATTTTTCTCTTTCCTGGGATATTTAAGGTGTCATGAAGTGGAGGTTCTTGTCAACAGAGCAGCCCTAAACTTTGGGGTGCCTGTGTCTTGCTGATTTTTCTTTTTCCCAATTTATACGCCCATGAGTGGACGTGACCTATGCTCCCTAAGCTGTGTTTTTTCGATGTTTCAGGACACACCGTACACTTCTCCAGAGTGGCTGCTGGCAATTTACATCCCGCCCATCAGCGTAGCAAGGCTGCCATTTCTCCTTGGCCTGTTCTGCATTTCTGGTTTTGACACTTTTTGCAGCATGACCCTTTTGACCGATGGGAAGCGAGACTTCTTTGTAGCGCTGATTTGCCTTTCCAGGTTGCTTGGTTGGCCAAAGAGGGCGTATGCGTTTTTTCCTGAATATATTCAGGAAAAAACGCATACGCCCTTTTTGGCCAAGGGCATCATTGTCGACGTTTTGCCGCTTTTCATGTGCTTTAAAGCCGATTCGAATCTACCTCCTGAAACCTGTTTCCTGCAATTCTGCCTTGCTTTCAAATACTCTTCGTTGCCTTCCCTCAATATATTTGTGGACGAGAGTTACCATTTATAACTCTGCAGGTTTGTGAATTTCAGTGCCCATGTGCTCCATTTTTCAACTGGCTTTTTTGGGAGGTGGCCGCAGAAGCGCGGGATTGCCTCAGGCACTATTCTGCTTCCCGGCGGCAGGCTGAGCCTGTGGTTAATTCTTCTTCCTGATGGGAAAATAGAGTGACCTGTGCCTGTCCCAACACCTACATCTAGTCTCTCATTGGTTGCCCCTCTTCCCGTTCATCCTCAGGACAAATTGCAACCTGTACAGAACAGGAGGTTAAAGGTGCTGATTCTCCAAGAAGGGAGATTGCTAGTAAAGTAGCTGGAATGGCGAACCCGAGCACAAGGAGATGAGAAATGAGGTGCGTTTTAGAAACCTTTCCCGATCACACTGTGTACCATCTTCTGGGATTCTCATGCATGTTTTCGATGCATGAAGATGCCCTTAAAACTGGAGATTTGGGACCCATGGGATGGGTACCATGCAGTATTAATTTAAAGGGTCTGTGTTTCCTCACCCAAACTCACCAAACCTTTCAGCCCCAAGAGTGTCCACCCTTAGACCTCATCCAACTGTGGGTCTAGATATGTTCAATCCAGGTTGCATCACAGCCCCTGAACGAATTGTGTAAGAATTTCTCTCTCTTTCACTGTCTTTGTTTTACGGGTTTTTACAAGTAATTTATTTTTATAATGGGGTTTAGCTGCTTTTCACGGCTGTGTTTATGCGGCTTACACCCACTTGACTCACTTCCAGAGAGATATCAGTACATAGGTTATAAGATTCTCACTAGTCAGATATATTCTTGTGCGGTGAATAGGGGGTGTTGAGTCCAGTTCACTGAGCAAGGAGTAGGTCTTGTCTATTACATATTGGGTGTAAGGAATGGTATCTGAGCTAATTTAAAACCCTTGTTTTATGCATCACCCCACCTCACCTTTCCCGTTAAGCAGTCATAGTGTGCTTTCTAAACGTGTGACTCTGTTCTGATTTGTAATTCAGTTCAAGTGTAGCGGTTTTTACATTCCCTCTATAAGTGATAGCTTACGATAAGTGTCTTTTTCTGTGTGACTTATTTCACTTAGAGTCGTCATACCTAAATCCACTCATCATGCTGCTACTAGCCTTATGACATTGATTTCATGGCTGAGTGATATTCCATTGTACATAAGGACCACAACTTCTTTATCCATTTTTCTCTTTCCTGGGATATTTAAGGTGTCATGAAGTGGAGGTTCTTGTCAACAGAGCAGCCCTAAACTTTGGGGTGCCTGTGTCTTGCTGATTTTTAGTTTTCCCAATTTATACGCCCATGAGTGGACGTGCCCTATGCTCCCTAAGCTGTGTTTTTTCGATGTTTCAGGACACACCTTACACTTCTCCAGCGTGGCTGTTGGCAATTTACATCCCGCCCATCAGCGTAGCAAGGCTGCCATTTCTCCATGGCCTGTCCTGCATTTCTGGTTTTTACACTTTTTGCAGCATGTCCCTTTTGACTGATGGGAAGCGAGACTTCATTGTAGCGCTGATTTGCCTTTCCAGCTTGCTTGGTTGGCCAAAGAGGGCGTATGCGTTTTTTCCTGAATATATTCAGGAAAAAACGCATACGCCCTTTTCGGCCAAGGGCATCATTGTCGACGTTTTGCCCCTTTTCATGTGCTTTAAAGCCAATTCGAATCTACCTCCTGAAACCTGTTTCCTGCAATTCTGCCTTGCTTTCAAATACTCTTCGTTGCCTTCCCTCAATATATTTGTGGACGAGAGTTTTCATTTATAACTCTGCAGGTTTGTGAATTTCAGTGCCCATGTGCTCCATTTTTCAACTGGCTTTTTTGGGAGGTGGCCGCAGATGCGCGGGATTGCCTCAGGCACTATTCTGCTTCCCGGCGGCAGGCTGAGCCTGTGGTTAATTCTTCTTCCTGATGGGAAAATAGAGTGACCTGTGCCTGTCCCAACACCTACATCTAGTCTCTCATTGGTTGCCCCTCTTCCCTTTCATCCTCAGGACAAATTGCAACCTGTACAGAACAGGAGGTTAAAGGTGCTGATTCTCCAAGAAGGGAGATTGCTAGTAAAGTAGCTGGAATGGCGAAACCGAGCACAAGGAGATGAGAAATGAGCTGCGTTTTAGAAACCTTTCCCGATCACACGGTGTACCATCTTCTGGGATTCTCATGCATGTTTTCGATGCATGAAGATGCCCTTAAAACTGGAGATTTGGGATCCATGGGATGGGTACCACGCAGTATTAATTTAAACGGTCTCTGTTTCCTCACCCAAACTCACCAAACCTTTCAGCCCCAAGAGTGTCCACCCTTAGATCTCATCCAACTGTGGGTCTTGATATGTTCAATCCAGGTTGCATCACAGCCCCTGAACGAATTGTGTAAGAATTTCTCTCTCTTTCACTGTCTTTGTTTTACGGGTTTTTAAAAGTAATTTATTTTTATAATGGGGTTTAGGTGCTTTTCACGGCTGTGTTTATGCGGCTTTACACCCACTTGACTCACTTCCAGACAGATATCAATACATAGGTTTTAAGATTCTTACTAGTCACATATATTCTTGTGCGGTGAATAGGGGGTGTTGAGTCCAGTTCACTGAGCAAGGAGTAGGTCTTGTCTATTACATATTGGGTGTATGGAACGGTATCTGAGCGAATTTGAAACCCTTGTTTTATGCATCACCCCACCTCACCTTTCCCGTTAAGCAGCCATAGTGTGTTTTCTAAACGTGTGACTCTGTTCTGTTTTGTAATTCAGTTCAAGTGTAGCGGTTTTTATATTCCCTCTATAAGTGATAGCTTACGATAAGTGTCTTTTTCTGTGTGACTTATTTCACTTAGAGTCGTCGTACCTAAATCCACTCATCATGCTGCTACTAGCCTTATGACATTGATTTCATGGCTGAGTGATATTCCATTGTACATAAGGACCACAACTTCTTTATCCATTTTTCTCTTTCCTGGGATATTTAAGGTGTCATTAAGTGGAGGTTCTTGTAAACAGAGCAGCCCTAAATTTTGGGGTGCCTGAGTCTTGCTGATTTTTAGTTTTCCCAATTTATACGCCCTTGAGTGGAAGTGCCCTATGCTCCATAAACTGTGTTTTTTCGATGCTTCAGGCCACACCGTACACTTCTCCAGAGTGGCTGTTGGCAATTTACATCCAGCCCATCAGCGTAGCAAGGCTCCCATTTCTCCATGGCCTGTCCTGCATTTGTGGTTTTGACACTTTTTTCAGCATGGCCCTTTTGACCGATGGGAAGCGAGACTTCTTTGTAGCACTGATTTGCCTTTCCAGGTTGCTTGGTTGGCCAAAAAGGGCGTATGTGTTTTTTCCTGAATATATTCAGGAAAAAAAGCATACGCCCTTGTTGGCCAAGGGCATCATTGTCGACGTTTTGCCCCTTTTCTTGAGCTTTAAAGGCGATTCGAATCTACTTCCTGAAATCTGTTTCCTGCAATTCTGCCTTGCTTTCAAATCCTCTTCGTTGCCTTCCCTCAATATATTTGTGGACGAGAGTTATCATTTATTACTCTGCGGGTTTGTGAATTGCAGTGTCCCTGAACTCCATTTTTCAACTCGCTTTTTTGGGAGCTGGCCACAAAAGTGCGGGATTGCCTCAGGCCCTATTCTGGTTCCTGGCGGCAGGCTGAGCCTGTGGTTAATTCTTCTTCCTGATGGGAAAATAGAGTGACCTGTGCCTGTCCCAACACCTAGATCTAGTCTCTCATTGGTTGCCCCTCTTCCCGTTCATCCTCAGGACAAATTGCAACCTGTAGAGAACAGGAGCTTAAAGGTGCTGATTCTCCAAATAGGGAGATTGCTAGTAAAGTAGCTGGAAAGGCGAACCCTAGCACAAGGAGATGAGAAATGGGGTGCGTTTTAGAAACCTTTCAAAATCACACGGTGTACCATCTTCTGGGTTTCTCATGCTTGTTTTCGATGTAGGAAGATGCCCTTGAAACTGGAGATTTGGGACCCATGGGATGGGTACCACGCAGTATTACTTTAAAGGGTCTGAGTTTGCTCACCCAACCTCACCCAACCTCTCAGCCCCAAGAGTGTCCACCCTTATGTCTCATCCAGGTGTGGGTCTAGATATGGTCAATCCAGGTTGCATCACAGCCCCTGAAAGAATTTTGTAAGAATTTCTCTCTCTTTCACTGTCTTTGTTTTACGGGTTTTTAAAAGTAATTTATTTTTATAATGGGGTTTAGCTGCTTTTCACGGCTGTGTTTATGCGGCTTTACACCCACTTGGCTCACTTTCAGAGATATATCAATACATAGGTTTTACGATTCCTACTAGTCACATATATTCTTGTGCGGTGAATAGGGGGTGTTGAGTCCAGTTCACTGAGCAAGGAGTAGGCCTTCTCTATTACATATTGGGTGTATGGAACGGTATCTGAGCGAATTTGAAACCGTTGTTTTATGCATCACCCCACGTCACCTTTCCCGTTAAGGAGCCATAGTGTGTTTTAAATATGTGACTCTGTTCTGATTTGTAATTCAATTCAAGTGTAGCGGTTTTTACATTCCCTCTATAAGTGATAGCTTTTGATAAGTGTCTTTTTCTCTGTGACTTATTTCCCTTAGAATCGTCGTACCTAAGTCCACCCATCTTGCGTCTACTGGCCTTATGACATTGATTTCATGGCAGAGTGATATTCCATTGTACATAAGAACCACAACTTCTTTATCCAATTTTCTCTTTCCTGGGATATTTAAGGTGTCATGAAGTGGAGGTTCTTGTCAACAGAGCAGCCCTAAACTTTGGGGTGCCTGTGTCTTGCTGATTTTTAGTTTTCCCAATTTATACGCCCATGAGTGGAAGTGTCCTATGCACCGTAAGCTGTGTTTTTTCGATGTTTCAGGACACACCGTACACTTCTCCAGAGTGGCTGTTGGCAATTTACATCCCGCCCATCAGCGTAGCAAGGCTTCCATTTCTCCATGGCCTGTCCTGCATTTGTGGTTTTGACACTTTTTTCAGCATGGCCCTTTTGACCGATGGGAAGCGAGACTTCTTTGTAGCGCTGATTTGCCTTTCCAGGTTGCTTGGTTGGCCAAAAAGTGCGTATGCGTTTTTTCCTAAATATATTCAGGAAGAAACGCATACGCCCTTTTTGGCAAAGGGCATCATTGTCGACGTTTTGCCCCTTTTCTTGAGCTTTAAAGGCGATTCGAATCTACCTCCTGAAATCTGTTTCCTGCAATACTGCCTTGCTTTCAAATCCTCTTCGTTGCCTTCCCTCAATATATCTGTGGATGAGAGTTATCATTTATAACTTTGCGGGTTTGTGAATTGCAGTGGCCCTGAGCTCCATTTTTCAACTCGCTTTTTTGGGAGCTGGCCGCAAAAGCGCGGGATTGCCTCAGGCCCTATTCTGGTTCCGGGCGGCAGGCTGAGCCTGTGGTTAATTATTCTTCCTGATGGGAAAATAGAGTGACCTGTGCCTGTCCCAACACCTAGATCTAGTCTCTCATTGGTTGCTCCTCTTCCCGTTCATCCTCAGGACAAATTGCAACCTGTACAGAACAGGAGGTTAAAGGTGCTGTTTCTCCAAGAATGGTGATTGCTAGTAAAGTAGCTGGAATGGCGAACCCGAGCACAAGGAGGTGAGAAATGAGGTGCGTTTTAGAAACCATTCCCGATCACACGGTGTACCATCTTCTGGGTTTCTCATGCATGTTTTCGATGCAGGAAGATGCCCTTGAACCTGGAGATTTGGGACCCATGGGATTGGTACCACGCAGTATTACTTTAAAGGGTCTGCGTTTGCTCACCCAACCTCACCAAACCTGTCAGCCCCAAGAGTGTCCACCCTTAGGTCTCATCCACCTGTTGGTCTAGAATTGGTCAATCCAGTTTGCATCACAGCCTATGAACGAATTGTGTAAGAACTTCTCTCTCTTTCACTGTCTTTGTTTTACGGGTTTTTACAAGTAATTTATTTTTATAATGGGGTTTAGCTGCTTTTCACGGCTGTGTTTATGCGGCTTTACACCCACTTGACACACTTCCAGAGAAATATGAATACATAGGTTTTAAGATTCTTACTAGTCAGATATATACTTGTGCGGTGAATAGGGGGTGTTGAGTCCAGTTCACTGAGCAAGGAGTAGGTCTTGCTATTACATATTGTGTGTATGGAACGGTATCTGTGCTAATTTGAAACCCTTGTTTTATGCATCACCCCACCTCACCTTTCCCATTAAGCAGCCATAGTGTGTTTTCTAAACCTGTGACTCTGTTCTCTTTTGTAATTCAGTTCAAGTGTAGCGGTTTTTACATTCCCTCTATAAGTGATAGCTTACGATAAGTGTCTTTTTCTGTGTGACTTATTTCACTTAGAGTCGTCGTACCTAAATCCACTCATCATGCTGCTACGTGCCTTATGACATTGATTTCATGTCTGAGTGATATTCCATTGTACATAAGGACCACAACTTCTTTATCCATTTTTCTCTTTCCTGGGATATTTAAGGTGTCATGAAGTGGAGGTTCTTGTCAACAGAGCAGCCCTAAACTTTGGGGTGCCTGTGTCTTGCTGATTTTTAGTTTTCCCAATTTATACGCCCATGAGTGGAAGTGCCCTATGCTCCCTAAGCTGTGTTTTTTCGATGTTTCTGGACACACCGTACACTTCTCCAGAGTGGTTGTTGGCAATTTACATACCACCCATCAGCGTGGCAAGGCTCCCATTTCTCCTTGGCCTGTCCTGCATTTGTGGTTTTGACACTTTTTTCAGCAGGGCCCTTTTGACGGATTGGAAGCGAGACTTCTTTGTAGCGCTGATTTGCCTTTCCAGGTTGCTTGGTTGGCCAAAAAGGGCGTATGCGTTTTTTCCTGAATATATTCAGGAAAAAAAGCATACGCCCTTTTTGGCCAAGGGCATCATTGTCCACGTTTTGCCGCTTTTCATGTGCTTTAAAGGCGATTCGAATCTACCTCCTGAAACCTGTTTCCTGAAATTCTGCCTTGCTTTCAAATCCTCTTCGTTGCCTTCCCTCAATATATTTGTGGACGAGAGTTATCATTTATAACTCTGCAGGGTTGTGAATTGCAGTGCCCATGTGCTCCATTTTTCAACTGCCTTTTTTGGGAGCTTGCCGCAGAAGCGCGGGCTTGCCTCAGGCCGTATTCTGGTTCCGGGTGGCAGGCTGAGCCTGTGGTTATTTCTTCTTCCTGATGAGAAAATAGAGTGACCTGTGCCTGTCCCAACACCTAGATCTAGTCTCTCTTTGGCTGCCCCTCTTCCCGTTCATCCTCAGGACAAATTGCAACCTGTAGGGAACAGGAGCTTAAAGGTGCTGATTCTCCAAGTAGGGAGATTGCTAGTGAAGTAGCTGGAATGGCGAACCCGAGCACAAGGAGATGAGAAATGAGGTGCGTTTTAGAAACCTTTCCCGATCACATGGTGTACCATCTTCTGGGTTTCTCATGCATGTTTTCAATGCAGGAAGATGCCCTTAAAACTGGAGATTTGGGACCCATGGGATAGGTACCACGCAGTATTACCTTAAAGGGTCTGCGTTTGCTCAACCAACCTCACCAAACCTGTCAGCCCCAAGAGTGTCCACCCTTAGGTCTCATCCAACTGTGGGTCTGGATATTTTCAATCCAGGTTGCATCACAGCCCCTGAACTAATTGTGTAAGAATTTCTCTCTCTTTCACTGTCTTTGTTTTACGGGTTTCTACAAGTAATTTATTTTTATAATGGGGTTTAGCTGCTTTTCACGGCTGTGTTTATGCGGATTTACACCCACTTGACTCACTTCCAGAGAGATATCAATACATAGGTTTTATGATTCTCACTAGTCTGATATATTCTTGTGCGGTGAATACAGGGTGTTGAGTCCAGTTCACTGAGCAAGGAGTAGGTCTTGTCTATTACATATTGGGTGTATGGTACGGTATCAGAGCTAATTTGAAACCATTGTTTTATGCATCACCCCACCTCACCTTTCCCGTTAAGCAGCCATAGTGTGTTTTCAAAATGGGTGACTCTGTTCTGATTTGTAATTCAGTTCAAGTGTAGCGGTTTTTACATTCCCTCTATAAGTGATAGCTGTTGATATGTGTCTTTTTCTGTGTGACTTATTTCACTTAGAGTCGTCGTACCTAAATCCAATCATCATGCTGCTACTAGCCTTATGACATTGATTTCATGGCTGAGTGATATTCCATTATACATAAGGACCACAAATTCTTTATCCATTTTTCTCTTTCCTGGGATATTTAAGGTGTCATGAAGTGGAGGTTCTTGTCAACTGAGCAGCCCTAAACTTTGGGTTGCCTGTGTCTTGCTGATTTTTAGTTTTCCCAATTTATACGCCCATGAGTGGAAGTGCCCTATGCTCCCTAAGCTTTGTTTTTTCGATGTTTCAGGACACACCGTACACTTCTCCAGAGTGGCTGTTGGCAATTTACATCCCGCCCATCAGCGTAGCAAGGCTCCTATTTCTCCATGGCCTGTCCTGCATTTGTGGTTTTGACACTTTTTTCAGCATGGCCCTTTGGACCGATGGGAAGCGAGACTTCTTTGTAGCGCTGATTTGCCTTTCCAGGTTGCTTGGTTGGCCAAAAAGGGCGTATGCGTTTTTTCCTGAATATATTCAGGAAAAAACGCATACGCCCTTTTTGGCCAAGGGCATCATTGTCGACGTTTTGCGACTTTTCATGTGCTTTAAAGGCGATTCGAATCTACCTCCTGAAACCTGTTTCCTGCAATTCTGCCTTGCTTTCAAATCCTCTTCGTTGCCTTCCCTCAATATATTTGTGGACGAGAGTTATCATTTATAACTCTGCAGGTTTGTGAATTGCAGTGCCCATATGCTCCATTTTTCAACTGGCTTTTTTGGGAGCTGGCCGCAGAAGTGCGGGATTGCCTCAGGCCCTATTCTGGTTCCGGGCGGCAGGCTGAGCCTGTGGTTATTTCTTCTTCCTGATGGGAAAATAGAGTGACCTGTGCCTGTCCCAACACCTACATCTAGTCTCTCACTGGTTGCCCCTCTTCCCGTTCATCCTCAGGACAAATTGCAACCTGTATGGAACAGGAGCTTAAAGGTGCTGTTTCTCCATGTAGGGAGATTACTAGTTAAGAAGCTGGAATGGCGAACCCGAGCACAAGGAGATGAGAAATGAGGTGCGTTTCAGAACCCTTTCCCGATCAGACGGTGTACCATGATCTGGGTTACTCATACATGTTTTTGATGTAGGAAGATGCCCTTGAACCTGGAGATTTGGGACCCATGGGATGCGTACCACGCAGTATTACCTTAAAGGGTCAGCGTTTGCTCACCCAACCTCACCAAACCTCTCAGCCCCAAGAGTGTCCACCCTTATGTCTCATCCAGCTGTGGGTCTAGATACGGTCAATCCAGGTTGCATCACAGCCCCTGAACGAATTTTGTAAGAATTACTCTCTCTTACACTGTCTTTGTTTTACGGGTTTTTAAAAGTGATTTATTTTTAAAATGGGTTTTAGCTGCTTTTCACGGCTGTGTTTATGCCGCTTTACACTCACTTGACTCTCTTCCAGAGAGAGATCAATACATAGGTTTTCAGATTCTTACTACTCAGATATATTCTTGTGCGCTGAATAGGGGGTGTTGAGTCTAGTTCACTGAGCAAGGAGTAGATCTTGTATACTACATATTGGGTTTATGGAACGGTATCTGAGCTAATTTGAAACCCTTGTTTTATGCATCACCCCACCTCACCTTTCCCGTTAAGCAGCCATAGTGTGTTTTTAAAATTGGTGACTCTGTTCTGTTTTGTAATTCAGTTTAAGGGTAACGGTTTTTACATTCCCTCTATAAGTGATATCTTATGATAAGTGTCTTTTTCTGTGTGACTTATTTCACTTAGTATCGTCGTACCTAAATCCACTCATCATGCTGCTACTAGCCTTATGATATTGATTTCATGGCTGAGTGATATTCCATTGTACATAAGTACCACAACTTCTTTACCATTTTTCTCATCCCTGGGATATTTAAGATGTACACAAGTGGAGGTTCTTGTAACCAGAGCAGCCCTAAACTTTGGGGTGCCTGTGTCTTGTTGATTTTAATTTTTCCAATTTATACGCCCATGGATGGATGTGCCCCTTTCTCTCTAGCTGTGTTTTTTAGATGTTTTAGGAAACACCGAACCGTTCTCCAGCGTCGCCATTGGCAATTTACATCCCGACCATCAGTGTAACAATGCTCCCTTTCCTCCCTGGCCTCTCCTGTATTTTTTTTACACTTTTTTACGAAGGCCCTTTTGACCGATGGGAAGTGAGACTTCTTTGTAGTGCTGCATTGCATTTCCGGCTTGCTTGGTTGGCCAAAAAGAGCCTATGCGTTTTTTTTCTGAATTTATTCAGAAAAAAACACATATGCTCTTTTTGGCCATGTGCATCGTTGTCGACTTTTGGCCGCTTTTCATGTGCTTTAGGGGCTATTCGAATCTAACTCCTGAAATCTGTTTCCTGCAATTCTGCCTTGCTTTCCAATCCTGTTCGTTGCCTTCCCTCAATATAGTTTTGGACGATAGTTATAATTTATAACTCTGCAGGTTTGTGAATTGCAGTGCCCCTGAGCTCCATTTTTCAACTCGCTTTTTTGGGAGCTGTCCGCAGAACCGCTGGTTTGCTTCTGGCCCTACTCTGGTTCCCGGTGGCAGGCTAAGCCTTTGCTTAATTCTTCTTCCTGATTGGAAATTAGAGTGACATGTGCCTGTCCGAACATCTAGGGCTTGGCTCTCCTTGTTTCTCCTCCTTCCCCTTCTTCCTTTGGAAAAATTCCAAATTTTGTGCAACTGGATGTTGAAGGTGCTGACATCCTCAGGTGGGGAGATTTTAAGGAAAAAGGCTGGAGGTGTGAACCCGACAACCAGGAAATTAGGAGTTTTGGTGCCTTTTCCAAAATCTCCCTGATCCAACCGTGTTCCATCTTCTGGGTGTCACAGGCATGTTTTAGCTGTAGGAAAGGTCCCGTGTATGTAAGGAGAACACCAGGGATTTTTCCAAATCAGTGTCTCCCCGAACTCCAATCTGGGGAATTTTTAAGCTACTGGTACATGTGTGTTCATTAAGGGACTTGGGCCGTAGGCAGAGTCCGAACTTTAGATGATTGAAGTCTTCAGGTTCAGAAACGCTCACCATCGGCCTCCTTTAGTTTCCATTTTATCTGTAGTTGATAGATGATGTCGATATAGATATCTATTGTTTTTCAGATTATTTCCCCTTAGGGGTCATTACAAAATATTGAGTATAGTTCCCTGTGTTATACAGTAGTTCCTTGTTGATGATATATTTTATACATAGCAGTGTGTATATGTTAATCTGAAACTGTTAATTTATCCCTCCTCCCACCTTTCCCCTTTGGTAATAAAAAATATAAGATTTTATACTTCTCAGAAATCTAGGAGCTGAAAGAGAAGTATCATTTTCAATGGAAAATCAGTCAAAACAAGGTTGAAACTTCAACCAAGATTATTAGATGTACATCCTTGGAAAGAAATCACTGCATTTCTCTACTGTTGACCTGACAAATAAGACAAACCCCTCCACTGAACTTGCTTATAATAAAGTGATGGAAATATCAAATGGAAGTCTTAGAAACATCTTATTTTACACGAGCCTTATACACTGCTCTATGTTAATTACAGTTTGGCTCGCACATCTGTTCTTTGAAGTTACAATGTTCTCAAATTCTGTTACTGATCCTGCAGAGTGGGCCCCAACAAGGGTCTCCCTGCCTAGTGTCATTGGAGCCAACAGATCGAGACTGACTTTGGTTCAGAAGCAAAGGAAAACTTTATATTTTGATCAGAGAATGGAGAGGTGAGAGTGTGTGCTCCCCTGCGGGTTGTGGGCCGGGCTGCTGTGTAGAGATCCTGGCAGCGTCAGCGGGAGGGAGTGGGCGGAGCTCTCGAGGGCCGGGTTGGCTGGAGCTCAGGCTCTATGTCGCAGAGTCTGCACGGGGCCCCACGAGCTGAGGTGTCGGCCCAGCCATTTTGCACTAGGAAATCGGGTCTGAAGTGTCGGGTGTGGGACCTCTGCATGTGGAAACCTAGGAGCAAGTGAAATTAGACAAAGCACAAAGGAAAAAATGGTTAGACTTTATTTTATTGCCCAGATTCTATTTTCATCTCCCAGGAATTTTTCATGGGCTTTGCCAGTGACAAAGCCCTCCTCTGCCTTTTGTCCCATTCCTCATTCTTGGGGTGCTGAGGGTGCAGACACCTCTTCTGTAAATGCTTCGTGCTGAGTTGGGTGTCCTCATACCCGGGGCGCGGGGGAGGACTTCTCCCAAGCAGCCTCCAGGTGAGGTTGATTGTCCCCAGGCCTCCTCCCTCACTGCTCGTCTGCCTGAGCACCAGCATTGGAAGTTTTATAGATTCTAATGACCTTTAAGGGTCCAGGAAAGAGATGTGCAGAGACGCTGGGGGGGGGGGTGGGCCGTTTTACCCTGCTCCACATTGGTTCGGCCCCTTAGGCTGACAGTTCCTGCTAGCCTAGATGCTCTGACCAGTAGTCTGCACTTTCTTCAGTTAGGCCACTGAATTAACGTACAAACAACACCAGGTGTCAGAGCCCTGCTTGCTCAACTCCCAGACAGTCCAGGGCTGGTGGTGATCCAGGACCTTGACGGCCACTCAGTCAACGGCCTTTTGAAGTAGCCAGGAGTACAGCCGGTCTCATTGGCCGCCGTCACCGCGGTGTCTGTAGGCTTTTCTATGGTGGCAGCGTTATTTACGGTTCCCCTGCCAAGTTTATTAGCTCCGCTCTGGGTGCAGTAAGTCCTGTAAGCAATAGTCTGCTCTTTTGGGACACACTCTTGTTGTTTTCTGAGAGAAGCTCCAGGTCAAGTGATGGTCAAACGAGTCGTCATGGGGGCCCATTGCTCCAGGTTTTCTCTCTGGAGGTTGGTGTTGGAGGGCCTCCTCACTCGAGGTCATTGTGCCCACGGAGCAATCCCTGCAACTTCAGGGCATGGTGGGTGGTTAGGATCACCAAGTGGCGTCCTTTTCCCTTAGGAGGGAGCTGGCCTTGCGGGCTGCTGATTTCCAGGTTTTTAGATACCCCCAGTATCCTGGTCGGATGGGGTGGCTGGCCAATGCCTGGAGGGCATTCTTGCATTGTTCCATTTCAAGTGGTCCCAGTTTTTGCACTAATACTCCAAGGGCGATTCGCCTTGGACCAGGAATGTAAAGGTCAAAGGGTTTAGCTAACTTAGGGAGGTCCAGGGCAAGGATCTGAACTGACTGCTCTTTCCATTCTTGAAAGGCCGCTTCTGGATTCTATTCAAAAGGATCATCATCTTTTCCTTTCAGTGTTTCATATAGAGGCCCAGCTATTAGACTGTAGTTAGGGATCCAGATGCAGCAAACCCCGGTCTCCCCAGGAACCCCTAAGCTGTCTTCTAGTTTCAGGAAGGGTGAGGCTGCAAATGGCTTCTTCCCTTTCCTGGGGTGGGCTTTTCCGACCTTCTGTGCGAATGAAGCCCAGGAAGGTCACCTTAGTTTGTGATATTTGAGCCTTTTTCTTGGACACCTTCTATCTTTTATTGGCTAGGTAGTTCAGAGGCCTCCTTAGTCGGGCTGGTGATCAGAATGTCATCTGCATATTGAAGGAGGGTTCCCTTCTCCAGAGGTAGATTTTTTAGGTCTTTAGCTAACGTTTCCCCAAAGATGGTGTGGGAATTTTTGAACCCCTGGGGCAGGACGGCCCAGCAGTATTGTTTTTGTTGTATGTTGAGTCCTGCCACTCACAGCCAAAATTTCTTGTGACTCTGGGACGAATGGAATACAGAAGAAGGCATCATTGAAGTCTAATACAGAATACCATGTCCTGGTGGATGGTAGAATGACCAGCAGGGTGTAGGAATTAGGAACTACTAGATGTATATCCTCTGTGGCTTCACTGACTGTCCTGGCGTCCTCTACCAGGTCCCCAGCAGCTCACGGGGCTCTTGTGGTCAGGTCCCTCCCAGGATATGGAGCTCACCTGGGCAGGTACCCAGCAGCCCACGGGGCTGTGGTGGTTAGGCCCCTCCCAGGATATGGAGCTCACCTGGGCAGGTACCCAGCAGCCCATGGGGCCATCATGGTCAGGCCCCTCCCAGGATATGGAGCTCACCTGGGCAGGTACGCAGCAGCCCACGGGGCTCTCGTGGGCATGCCCCTCCCTGGATATGGAGCTCCCGTGGACAGGTACCCCGACAGGGCTGGGCACACAGGAACTGTGCACATAGCCCTCATTGCAGAGCACCCCCAGCACACCTGTCACTCAGAGCTGACACAGAGCACCTCAGAGCAGAGCTTGAACTAATAAACAGCAGCTCCAACAGGTCTGTGACCCTAGGCTTCACTCTGTGCGGCCTCCCTCTGCCTGGTCTTCTAGGGGCTTCCACAGCAGCCGGGGCACCAGGCCTCTGTCTCCACCCACCACCCCTCCTCTCCCTGACTCCTGGGTTCCTCTCATTAGCAGAGGGTCTTCTTGAAGTTGTCTCCCACTCCTGGACCAGATAAAATGATTAGAAAACAAGCCAGGGCTGCCGCCCCTTATCTATCCTGACTCTCGGGACCCTACACCTGTTCCTTGGATCTGGCCGGTGCAGCAAGGCCCATTTTCTGCAAATCTGAGCCCCTGAGGGGCGAGGATTGGCTGACCTGGGCAGCCTGACCCGGCCGGCCAGCCCTTCCCAGGTGTGCCTGGGTTGAGGTCAATATAAACACCCCTCCAGGCAGCAAAAGCCTCTGCAGCTGTGCCTGACGCCATATTCTCTGCCCCGTCAGCAGTCTCGGGGTTGGGCTGGTGGGAGGCAGTAGGGCCCACGGCTCTATGAGTGGCCCGTTGTGACTGGGGCTCTACTGGACTTTCTGCAGGAGTTGC
Source organism: Eschrichtius robustus (assembly GCF_028021215.1). NCBI lineage: Eukaryota > Metazoa > Chordata > Mammalia > Artiodactyla > Eschrichtiidae > Eschrichtius > Eschrichtius robustus. The sequence goes on from NW_027175200.1 coordinate 660,943, forward strand.
CGGGCTGCCACCTGCTAAAGAAGAGGATGTGTCACCCATACTTGCTGCTGGAATTTCTCCCCGGGCAGAGGTAAGGAAGGAAAAAAGCAGTGGGGGCCGGGACAGGAGGGGTACCTCAGGCAGGGAAATGGAAAGTTTCCAGACGAGCGCCCGGGGCCAGGACCATCCTGGCTGGCCTGCAGGCACCAAGTCGGCCTGCGTGCTGTCGCTGGTGTGACTCCAAGCCCCTTCCTCTAGTTTTTAGTCTTTGCACACATTCAGGTGTTTTACCTGGGAACGGTGGGAAAAGTTCAGCAGCAGCTGGCCTGGGGCTCAGCTCACGTTTAGTCAGAGACGCCTCCTCACGGTCCCCCAGCTTTGCAATGAGGACGCTCCTTGTGTGGGGGCTGCTGGCTGCATGGGAGATGATTCCCCACCTGTGACCAACTTAAGAATTGTTTACCACTGGAGCAAGTGCGCTGATAGGGTTTTCCTCTGTATGACCAGTGGGTTCAGTTTTTTTTTTTTTTCTTTTTTGGTTCAAGGTAAGTTTTATTCCTCTTTTTGTATTTATGGATATAAGCATGGAAATCATTCATTCATATAAATACGTCTATGGGAAGGACAGAACTTTTTTTTCTGTTTTATTTTCTTAAGTATTATTTATTTTTTAATTTTTGAATTTATTTTATTCATTTTTTTATACAGCAGGCTCTTATTGGTTATCTATTTTATACATATAAGTGTATATATGTCAATCCCAGGGTCGCAATTCATCCCACCACCACCACCCTGCCACTTTCCCCCCTTGGTGTCCATACATTTGTTCTCTACATCTGTGTCTCTATTTCTGCCTTGCAAACCAGTTCATCTTTACCATTTTTCTAGGTTCTACATGTATGTGTTAATATACGATATTTGTTTTTCTCTTTCTGACTTACTTCACTCTGTATGACAGTCTCTAGATCTATCCACGTCTCTACAAATGACCCAATTTCATTCCTTTTTATGGCTGAGTAATATTCCATTTTATATATGTAGCACATCTTTTCAGTTCGTCTGTCTATGGGCATTTAGGTTGCTTCCATGACCTGGCTATTGTAAATAGTGCTGCAATGAATATTGTGGTGAATATGTCTTTTTGAATTATGGTTTTCTCTGGGTATATGGCCAGTAGTGGGATTGCTGGGTCATATGGTAATTCTATTTTTAGTTTTTTAAGGAACCTCCATACTGTTCTCCATAGTGACTGTATCAATTTACATTCCCACAAATAGTGTAAGAGGGTTCCCTTTTCTCCACACCCTCTCCAGCAATTGTTGTTTGTAGATTTTCTGATGATGCCCATTCTAACTCGTGTGAGGTGATACCTCATTGGAGTTTTGGTTTATATTTCTCTAATAATTAGTGATGTTGAGTAGCTTTTCATGTGTTTCTTGGTCATCTGTATGTCTTCTTGGGACAAATGTCTATTTACGTCATCTGCCCATTTTTGGATTGGTTTGTTTGTTTTTTTACTGTTGAGCTGCATGAGCTGTTTATATACATTGGAGATTAATCCTTTGTCCATTGATTCGTTTGCAAATATTTTCTCCCATTCTGAGGGTTGTCTTTTCGTCTTGTTTGTAGTTTCCTTTGCTTTGCAAAAGCTTTTAGGTTTCATTTGCTCCCATTTGTTTTTTTTTTTTTTTTTTTTTTTTTATTCCATTACTCTAGGAGGTGGATCAAAAAAGATCTTGCTGTGATTTATGTCAAAGAGTATTCTTCCTATGTTTTCCTCTAAGAGTTTTATAGTGTCCGGTCTTACATTTCGGTCTCTAATCCATTTGGAGTTTATTTTTTGTGTATGGTGTTAGGGAGTGTTCTAATTTCATTCTTTTACATGTAGCTGTCCATTTTTCCCAGCACCACTTATTGAAGAGACTGTCTTTTCTCCATTGTATACCCTTGCCTCCTTTGTCATAGATTAGTGTGCCATAGGTGTGTAGGTTTATCTCTGGGCTTTCTTTTTTTTTTTTTTTTTTTTACATCTTTATTGGAGTATAATTGCTTTACAATTGTGTGTTAGTTTCTGCTGTATAAAAAAGTGAATCAGCTATGCGTATACATATAACACCATATCCCCTCCCTCTTGCACCTCCCTCTCACTCCCTTATCCCACCCTTTTAGGTGGTCACAAAGCACAGAGCTGATCTCCCTGTGCTATGTGGCTGCTTCCCAGTAGCTATCAATTTTACATTTGGTAGTGTATATATGTCCATACCACTCTCTCACTTTGTCCCAGCTTACCCTTCCCTCTCCCCATGTCCTCAAGTCCTTTCTCTACGTCTGTGTCCTTAATCCTTTCCTGCCCCTAGGTTCTTCATAAACTTTTTTTTTTTAGATTCCATATATATGTGTTAGCATACGGTATTTGTTTTTCTCTTTCTGACTTACTTCACTCTGTAGGACAGACTCTAGATCCATCCACCTCACTAAAAATAACTCAATTTCGTTTCTTTTTATGGCTGAATAATGTTCCATCGTATATATGTGCCACATCTTCTTTTTCCATTTATCTGTTGATGGACACTTAGGTTGCTTCCATGTCCTGGCTATTGTAAATAGAGCTACAGTGAACATTGTGGTACATGACTCTTTTTGAATTATGGTTTTCTCAGGGTAAATGTCCAGGAGTGGGTTTGCTGGGTTGTATGGTAGTTCTATTTTTAGTTTTTAAGGAAGCCCCATACCGTTCTACCTAGTGGCTATATCAATTTACATTCCCACCAACAGTGCAAGAGGGTTCCCTTTTCTCCAATAAATGCCTCTCCAGCATTTACTGTTGGTAGATTTTTTGATGATGGCCATTCTGACTGGTGTGAGGTGATACCTCACTGTAGTTTTGATTTGCATTTCTCTAATGATTAGTGATGCTCAGCATCCTTTCATGTGTTTGTTGGCAACCTGTATATCTTCTTTGGAGAAATTTCTATTTAGGTCTTCTGCCCATTTTTGGATTGGGTTGTTTGGTTTTGTGATATTGAGCTACATGAGCTGCTTTTTGTAGATTAATCCTTTGCCATTTGCTTCATTTGAAAATATTTTCTCCCATTCTGATGGTTGTCTTTTCATCTTGCTTAAGTTTTCCTTTGCTGTGCAAAAGAATTTATGTTTCATTCGGTCCCATTTTTTAATTTTTGTTTTTATTTCCATTTCTCTAGGAGGTGGGTCAAAAAGGATCTTGCTGTGATTTATGTCATAGACTGTTCTGCTTATGTTTTCTTCTAAGAGTTTTATAGTGGCTGGTCTTATATTTAGGTCTCTAATCCGTTTTGAGTTATTTTTGTGTATGGTGTTAGGGAGTGTACTAATTTCATTCTTTTACATGTAGCTGTCCAGTTTTCCCAACACCACTTACTGAAGACACTGTCTTTTCTCCATTGTATACCCTTGCCTCCTTTGTCATAGATTAGTTAACCATAGGTACGTGGGTTTATCTCTGTGCTTTCTATCCTTTTCTATTGACCTATATTTCTGTGTTTGTGTCAGTACCATATTATCTTGATTACTGTAGCTTTGTAATATAGTCTGAAGTCTGGAAGTCTGATTCCTCCAGCTCTTTTTTTTCCCCCTCAAGACTGCTTTGGCTATCCAGGGTCTTTTGTGTCTCCCTACAAATTTTAAGATTTTTTTTTCTTGTTCTGTAGAAAATGCCAAAGGTATTTTGATCGGGATTGCATTGAATCTGTAGATTGCTTTGGGTAGTATAGTCATTTTCACAATATTGATTCTTCTAATCCAAGGACATGGTATATGTCTCCATCTGTTTATATCATCTTTGATTTCTTTCATCAGTGTCTTATAGTTTTCTGAGTACAGGTCTTTTACTTCCTTAGGTAGGTTTATTCCTAGGTATTTTATTCTTTTTGTTGCAGTGGTAATGGGATTGTTTCCTTAATTTCTCTTTCTGATCTTTCATTGTTAGTGTATAGGAATGCAAGCAATTTCTGTGCATTAATTTTGTATCCTGCAACTTTACCAAATTCATTGATTAGCTCCAGTGGTTTTCTGGTGGTATCTTTAAGATTCTCTATCTATGATATCATGTCATCTGCAAACAGTGACAATTTTACTTCTTCTTTTCCGTTTTGTATTCCTTTTATTTCTTTTTCTTCTCTGATTGCCATGGCTAGGACTTCCAAAACTATGTTGAATAGCAGTGGTGAGAGTGGACATCCTCGTCTTGTTCCTGATCTTAGAGGAAACGCTTTCAGTTTTTCACCATTGAGAATGCTGTTTGCTGTGGGTTTGTCATATATGGCCTTTATTATGTTGAGGTAGTTTCCGTCTATGCCCACACTCTGCAGAGTTTTTATCGTAAATGAGTGTTGAATTTTCTCAAAATCTTTTCCTTCATCTATTGAGATGACCATATGGTTTTATTCTACAATTTGTTAATAGGGTGTATCACATTGATTTGTGTATATTGAAGAATCCTTGCATCCCTGGGATAAACCCCACTTGATCATGGTGTATGATCCTTTTAATGTGTTGTTCGATTCTGTTTGCTAGTATTTTGTTGAGGATTTTTGCATCTATATTCATCAGGGATATTGGTCTATAATTTTCTTTCCTTGTAGTATCTCTGTCTGATTTTGGTATCAGGGTGATGGTGGTCTCATAGAATGAGTTTGGGAGTGTTCCTTCCCCTGCAATTGTTTTGAAGAATTTGAGAAGGTTGGGTGTTAGCTCTTCTCTAAATGTTTGATAGAATTCACCTGTAATGCCATCTGGTTCTGGACTTTTGTTTGTTGGAAGATTTTTAATCACAGTTTCAATTTCATTGCTTGTGATAGGTTTGTTCATATTTTCTATTTCTTCCTGGTTCAGTCTTAGAAGGTTATACCTTTCTAAGAATTTGTCCATTTCTTCCAGATTGTCCATTTTATTGGCACAGAGTTGCTTGTAGTAGTCTCTTAGGATGCTTTGTATTCCTGTGGTGTCTGTTGTAACTTCTCCTTTTTCACTTCTAATTTTGTTGATTTGCGTCCTCTCCCTCTTTTTCTTGAGTGTGGCTAAAGGTTGATCATTTTTGCTTATCTTCTCAAAGAACCAGCTTTTAGTTTTGATGATCTTTGCTTCCGTTTTCTTTGTTTCTATTTCATTTATTTCTGCTCTAATCTTTAGGATTTCTTTCCTTCTACTAACTTTGGGTTTTGTTCTTCTTTCTCTAGTTCCTCTAGGTGTAAGGTTAGATTGTTTATTTGAGATTTTTCTTGTTTCTTGAGGTAGGCTTGTATTGCTATAAACTTCCCTCTTAGAACTCCTTTTGCTGCATCCCATAGGTTTTGGATCATCGTGTTTTTGTTGTCATTTGTCTCTAGGTAGTTTTTGATTTCCCCTTTGATTTCTTCAGTGATCTCTTGGTTATTTAGTAACGTATTGTTTAGCCTCCATGTGTTTGTGTTTTTTACGGTTTTTTCCGTGTAATTGATTTCTAATCTCATAGCATTGTGGTCGGAACAGCTGCTTGATATGATTTCAGTTTTCTTAAATTTACTGAGGCTTTATCTGTGACCCAAGATGTGATCTATCCTGGAGAATGTTCCGTGTGCAGTTGAGAAGAACGTGTAATCTGCTGTTTTTGGATGGAATGTCCTATAAATATCAATGAACTCTATCTGGTCTATTGTGTCATTTAAAGCTTGTGTTTCCTTATTAATTTTCTGTCTGGCTGATCTCCACTGGTGTAAGTGAGCTGTTAAAGTCCCCCGCTATTATTGTGTTACTGTCGATTTCCTCTTTTATAGCTGTTAGCAGTTGCCTTATACATTGAGGTGCTCCTATGTTGGGTACATATATATTTATAATTGTTATATCTTCTTCTTGGATTGATCCCTTGACCATTATGTAGTGTCTTTCCTTGTCTCTTGTAACATTCTTTATTTTAAAGTCTATTTTATCTGATATGAGTATTGCTACTCCAGCTTTCTTTTGATTTTCATTAGCATAGAATATATTTTTCCATCGCCTCACTTTCAGTCTGTATGTGTCCCTAGGTCTGAAATGGGTCTCTTGTAGACAGCATATATATGGGTCTTGTTTTTGTATCCATTCAGCCAGTCTATGTCTTTTGGTTGGAACATTTAGTGCATTCACGTTTAAGGTAATTATCGATATGTATGTTCCTACTACTATTTTCTTAATTGTTATGGGTTTGTCTTGGTGGGTCCTTTTCTTCTCTTGCGTTTCCCACTTAGAGAAGTTCTTTTAGCATTTGGTGTAGAGCTGGTTGCATGGTGCTGAATTCTCTTAGCTTTTGCTTGTCTGTAAGGCTTTTGATTTCTCCATCAAATCTGAATGAGCTCTTTGCAGGGTGCAGTACCCTTGGTTGTAGGTTCTTCCCTTTCATCACTTTAAATTTATCATGCCACTTCCTTCTGGCTTGTAGATTTTCTGCTGAGAAATCAGCTGTTATCCTTATGGGATTTCCCTTGTATGTTATTTGTCATTTTTCCCTTGCTGCTTTCAATAATTTTTCTTTGTCGTTAATTTTTGTCAATTTGATTACTATGTGTCTTGTCATTTTTCTCCTTTGGTTTCTCCTGCCTGGGACACTCTGTGCTTCTGGACTTGGGTGGCTATTTCTTTTCCCATGCTAGGGAAGTTTTTGACCATAATCTCTTCAAATATATTCTCGGGTCCTTTCTCTCTCTCTTCTCCTTCTGGGACCCCTATAATGCGAATGTTGTTGTGTTTAATGTTGTCCCAGAGGACTCTTGGGGTGTCTTCATTTATTTTCATTCTTTTTCTTTATTCTGTTCCATGGCAGTGATTTCCACCTTTCTGTCTTCCAGGCCACTTATCCGTTCTTCTGCCACAGTTATTCTGCTACTGATTCCTTCTAGTGTATTTTTCATTTCAGTTATTACATTGTTCACCTCTGTTTGTTTGTTCTTTAATTCTTCTAGGTGTTTGTTCCTTAATTCTTCTAGGTCTTTGTTAAGCATTTCTTGTGTCTTCTCGATCTTTGCCTCCTTTCTTTTTCTAAGGTCTTGGCTCAACTTCACTATCATTATTCTGAATTCTTTTTCTGGAAGGTTCCCTATCTCCACCTCATTCCGTTTTTTTTCTGGGGTTTTATCTTGTTCCTTGATCTGGTATAAAGTCCTCTGCCTTTTCATTTTGTCTATCTTTCTGTGAATGTGGTTTTCCTTCCACAGGCTGCAGAATTGTAGTTCTTCTTGCTTCTGCTGTCTGCTCTCTGGTGGATGAGTCTATCTTAGAGGCTTGTGCAAGCTTCCTGATGGGAGGGACAGGTGGTGGGTAGAGCTGGGTGTTGCTTTGGTGGGCAGAGCTTTAATCCGCTTGTCTACGGATTAAATAAAACTTTAATAAAAAGTTGAATCTGCTTGTCTGCTGATGCATGGGGCTGGGTTCCCTCCCTGTTGGTTGTTTGGCCTGAGGCGACCCAGCACTGTAGCCTACCTTGCTCTTGGTGGGGCTAATGGCGGACTCTGGGAGGGCTCACACCAAGGAGTATTTCCCAGAACTTCTGCTGCCAGTGTTGTTGTCCTCACGGTGAGCCACAGCCACAGCCACAAGCTGCCTCTGCAGGAGACCCTCTAAAAGTAGCAGGTAGTTCTGGTCATTCTCCTACGGGGTCACTGCTCCTTCCCCTGGGTCCTGATGTGCACACTACTTTGTGTGTGCCCTCCAAGAGTGGAGTATCTGAGTGGAGTTGAGACTCTGAGACTCTGTGTGGAGTCGCACAGACTCTGGGTCCTGTGAAGCTTCGATGTTTTGTGATTCTAGAAATCCTATAGGAGACGGTCCACAGCAGGTGAAGCTAATGTTGTCAGTAGAGGTGTTGAAGCCAAAGATCTGCAGTTCCGGCTAGAGGTGCCGATGTACATACAGGACAAAATCATCTCGTGTGAATGTAGTTCAGGCATGTTTAAGATGAATGCAGTCATGTTAATGCCTACCATATTCTATCTTGAGCCTCTCCTCAGGGACCTCCTCCTCAGTTCCTGAGGCTCCTTTAAGTCATGTACAGGGGACTGGAGAGTGGGCTCTGTCCAGTCTGAGCCCTGAGTTACCCTGTGTGTATCTTAGGATACTTTGTATTTCTGTGGTGTCTGTTGTAACATCATCTCTTTCATTTCAGATTTATTTGGGCCCTCTCTTTTTTAACAAAACATACTACTGTTGTCTTTTATTCTTTACAGAAGTTTAATCAGTGTTTGATCTACTATCCTTACCATATGTATACTTTTTGCAGTGAGATTTTTACTTTTCTTTGTTTCCTTGTTACTATCAATAATTAGTGAGACTTCTTTTAAGCTACCTTCAACATTGCTTATAAAGCTGCTTTATTAGTGATGACAGAGCCTTAATGGAAGTCATGTTCTGGTTGTAAATTAGAATGCAATGTGCCAGCACAAAGCCCCTTAAGTTTATGTCTCATTACTTCTTGTTCTTTTTTTAATTTAATTTTTATTTTTTGTCAGAGCAAATTTGATTAAAATGTTTTGTTTCTTCTAGGTGTGCAAGATGTGGTTCTTTTAAACATATACATATATCTATTCTTCTTTGGATCATTTTCCCATGTAGGTTATGACACCATGTTGAGTAGTCTTGTCTTGGTATTACGTAGGTCTTTGGTGATTACATATTTCACATGTGTTTCTATATCTATCTTAACCCCAATATCCTAATGTATCCAATCCTCACACCTTTCCATTTGGTGAACCCTAAGTTTGTTTAATGAATCTGTGATTGCATTTCTCTGTGGAAATATCTTCATTGGTATCAATTTTTAGCTAAGACCTATAAGTGATATTATAGGATATGTGTCTTTTGCTTTCTGACTTAGTACAATTTGCCTGATTAACTCTAGAATCATACACAGTGCTGCAAATGGCATTGTTTTGTTTTTTTCCCTGGCTAATATTCCATCTGTACGTGTACCAGTTATTCTTTGGCCACGCACCTCTTGATGGACTATTTGGTTGCCTCCATGTCTTGGTTATTGTAATACTGCTGCAATGCACATTTGCTTGCCTGTGTCTTTCCAGTTCTATCTCTTTATGTTATAGGCCAAGGAGTGGGCTTGCTGTATCATATGGTAGCTCAGTGTGTACGTTTTAAAGGCACCACCATTCAGTTCTCATTAGTGGCTCTTTCCAGGTTATGTCCCACTTAAAATTGAGGGTATGCATTTCTCCAAAACACCTTCAATATTTATTGTTTGTAGTTTGCTTGCTGCTGGTTATTCTAACAGGTGCGAGCTGATACCTCTGTGTGGCTGAATTTGCATGTGTCCCATAATCTGTTGAAATTGATCTTTAAAGCATGCTCTTTTTATTTATCAAACTGTGATTACAGCTTAGTTCTTCACATTGTTTTCTTAAAGTAAGTGTCACATTTTGAAAAGTTTTGGCCACTACCTCCCTCAAGACATTTTGAGGGCAGGTTTCATTTACAGCCCTGAAGTACTTGTTCATATGAAGTGACCATTAACACAGATTTTAAAGCTGCTTTTGCAGGTAACGGCCAGAGGGCGGCAGCCTATTTACGTTCCCCAATCTGGTAACTAGGGAAAGAGTCCTTCAGCTGCAAGAGTGTCCAGCTTTATTTCTCATCCAGCTGTGGGTCTAGATATGATCAAACAAGGTTGCATCACAGCCCAGGAACGAATTATGTAAAATTTCCTCTCTCTATCACTGTCTTATTTTTTTGGGTTTTTTAAAGTTATTTAATTTAAAATGGGGATTCGCTACTTTTCACTGCTGTGTTTATGCCGCTTTACACCCACTTGACTCACTTCCAGACAGATATCAATACATAGGTTTTAAGATTCTTACTAGTCACATATATTCTTGTGCGGTGAATAGGGGGTGTTGAGTCCAGTTCACTGAGCAAGGAGTAGGTCTTTTCTATTACATATTGGGTGTATGGAACCGTATCTGAGCGAATTTGAAACCCTTGTTTTATGCATCACCTCACCTCACCTTTCCCGTTAAGCAGCCATAGTGTGTTTTCTAAACGTGTGACTCTGTTCTGTTTTGTAATTCAGTTCAAGTGTAGCGGTTTTTACATTCCCTCTATAAGTGATAGCTTATGATAAGTGTCTTTTTCGGTGTGACTTATTTCACTTAGAATCGTCGTAACTAAATCCACTCATCTTGCTTCTACTAGCCTTATGACATTGATTTCATGTCTGAGTGATATTCCATTGTACATAAGGACCACAACTTCTTTATCCATTTTTCTCTTTCCTGGGATATTTAAGGTGTCATGAAGTGGAGGTTCTTGTCAACAGAGCAGCCCTAAACTTTGGGTTGCCTGTGTCTTGATGATTTTTAATTTTCCCAATTTATACTCCCATGAGTGGACGTGCGCTATGATCCCTAAGCTGTGTTTTTTCGATGTTTCAGGACACACCGTACACTTCTCCAGAGTGGCTGTTGGCAATTTACATCCCACCCATCAGCGTAGCAAGGCTGACATTTCTCAATGGCCTGTCCTGCATTTCCGGTTTTGACATTTTTGCAGCATGGCCCTTTTGACCGATGGGAAGCGAGAATTCTTTGTAGCGCTGATTTGCCTTTCCAGGTTGCTTGGTTGGCCAAAAAGGGCGTATGCATTTTTTCCTGAATATATTCAGGAAAAAACGCATACGCAATTTTTGGCCAAGGGCATCATTGTCGACGTTTTGCCACTTTACATATGCTTTAAATGCGATTCGAATCTACCTCCTGAAACATGTTTCCTGCAATTCTGCCTTGCTTTCAAATCCTCTTCATTGCCTTCCCGCAATATATTTGTGGAAGAGAGTTATCATTTATAACTCTGCGGGTTTGTGAATGGCAGTGCCCCTGAGCTCCATTTTTCAACTGTCTTTTTTGGGAGCTGGCCGCAAAAGCACGGGATTGCCTCAGGCCCTATTCAGGTTCCGGGGGGCAGGCTGAGCCTGTGGTTAATTCTTCTTCCTGATGGGAAAATAGAGTGACCTGTGCCTGTCCCAACATCTAGATCTAGTCTCTCATTTGTTGCCCCTCTTCCCATTCATCCTGAGGACAAATTGCAACCTGTACGGAACAGGAGGTTAAAGGTGCTGATTCTCCAAGTAGGGAGATGGCTAGTAAAGTACCTGGAATGGCGAACCCGAGCACAAGGAGATGAGAAATGAGGTGCGTTTTAGAAACCTTTCAAAATCACACGGTGTGCCATCTTCTGGGTTTCTCATGTATGTTTTCGATGTAGGAAGATGCTCTTGAACCTGGAGATTAAGGACCCATGGGATGCGTACCACGCAGTATTACTTTAAAGGTTCTGCGTTTGCTCACCCAACCTCACCCAACCTCTCAGCCCCAAGAGTGTCCACCCTTATGTCTCATCCAGCTGTATGTCTAGATATGGTCAATCCAGGTTGCATCCCAGCCCCAGAACGAATTTTGGAAGAATTTCTCTCTCTTTCACAGTCTTTGTTTTACGGGTTTTTAAAAGTAATTTATTTTTATAATGGGGTTTAGCTGTTTTTCACGGCTGTGTTTATGCGGCTTTACACCCACTTGACTCACTTCCAGAGAGATATCAATACATAGGTTTTAAGATTCTTACTAGTCACATATATTCTTGTGTGGTGAATAGGGGGTGTTGAGTCCAGTTCACTGAGCAAGGAGTAGGTCTTGTCTATTACATATTGGGTGTATGGAACGATATCTGAACGAATTTGAAACCCTTGTTTTATGCATAACCCCACCTCACCTTTCCCGTTAAGCAGCCATAGTGTGTTTTCTAAACGTGTGACTCTGTTCTGTTTTGTAATTCAGTTCAAGTGTAGCGGTTTTTACATTCCCTCTATAAGTGATACCTTATGATAAGTGTCTTTTTCTGTGTGACTTATTTCACTTGGAGTCGTCGTACCTAAATCCACTCATCTTGCTTCTCCTAGCCTTATGACATTGATTTCATGTCTGAGTGATATTCCATTGTACATAAGGACCACAACTTCTTTATCCATTTTTCTCTTTCCTGGGATATTTAAGGTGTCATGAAGTGGAGGTTCTTGTCAACAGAGCAGCCCTAAACTTTGGGGTGCCTGTGTCTTGCTGATTTTTAGTTTTCCCAATTTATACGCCCATGAGTGGACGTGCCCTATGCTCCCTAAGCTGTGTTTTTTCGATGTTTCAGGACACACCGTACACTTCTCCAGAGTGGCTGTTGGCAATTTACATCCCGCCCATCAGTGTAGCAAGCCTGCCATTTCTCCATGGCCTGTCCTGCATTTCTGGTTTTGACACTTTTTGCAGCATGGCCCTTTTGACCGATGGGAAGCGAGTCTTCTTTGTAGCGCTGATTTGCCTTTCCAGGTTGCTTGGTTGGCCAAAAAGGGCGTATGCGTTTTTTCCTGAATATATTCAGGAAAAAACGCATACGCCCTTTTTGGCCAAGGGCATCATTGTCGACGTTTTGCGACTTTTCATGTGCTTTAAAGGCGATTCGAATCTACCTCCTGAAACCTGTTTCCTGCAATTCTGCCTTGCTTTCAAATCCTCTTCGTTGCCTTCCCTCAATATATCTGTGGATGAGAGTTATCATTTATAGCTCTGCGGGTTTGTGAATTGCAGTGTCCCTGAGCTCCATTTTTCAACTGGCTTTTTTGGGAGCTGGCCGCAAAAGCACGGGATTGCCTCAGGCCCTATTCTGGTTCCCTGCGGCAGGCTGAACCTGTGGTTAATTCTTCTTCCTGATGGGAAAATAGAGTGACCTGTGCCTGTCCCAGCACCTAGATCTAGTCTCTCATTGGTTGCCCGTCTTCCCGTTCATCCTCAGGACAAATTGCAACCTGTAGGGAACAGGAGCAGAAAGGTGTTGATTCTCCAAGTAGGGAGATTGCTAGTAAAGTAGCTGGAAAGGCGAACCCTAGCACAAGGAGATGAGAAATGGGGTGCGTTTTAGAAAACTTTCAAAATCACACGGTGTACCATCTTCTGGGTTTCTCATGCATGTTTTCGATGTAGGAATATGCCCTTGAATCTGGAGATTTGGGACCCATGGGATGGGTACCAGGCAGTATTACTTTAAAGGGTCTGTGTTTGCTCACCCAACCTCACCCAAACTCTCAGCCCCAAGTGTGTCCCCCCTTATGTCTCATCCAGCTGTGGGTCTAGATATGGTCAATCCAGGTTGCATCACAGCCCCTGAACGAATTTTGTAAGAATTTCTCTCTCTTTCTCTGTCTTTGTTTTACGGGTTTTTAAAAGTAATTTATTTTTATAATGGGGTTTAGCTGCTTTTCACGGCTGTGTTTATGCGGCTTTACACCCACTTGACTCACTTCCAGACAGATATCAATACATAGGTTTTAAGATTCTTACTAGTCACATATATTCTTGTGCGGTGAATAGGGGGTGTTGAGTCCAGTTCACTGAGCAAGGATTCGGTGTTTTCTATTACATATTTGGTGTATGGAACGGTATCTGAGCCAATTTGAAACCCTTGTTTTATGCATCACCCCACCTCACCTTTCCCGTTAAGCAGCCATAGTGTGTTTTCTAAACGTGTGACTCTGTTCTGTTTTGTAATTCAGTTCAAGTGTAGCGGTTTTTACATTCCCTCTATAAGTGATAGCTTATGATAAGTGTCTTTTTCTGTGTGACTTATTTCACTTAGAATCATCGTACCTAAGTCCACTCATCTTGCTTCTTCTAGCCTTATGATATTGATTTCATGTCTGAGTGATATTCCATTGTACATAAGGACAACAACTTCTTTATCCATTTTTCTCTTTCCTGGGATATTTAAGGTGTCATGAAGTGGAGGTTCTTGTCAACAGAGCAGCCCTAAACTTTGGGGTGCCTGTGTCTTGCTGATTTTTAGTTTTCCCAATTTATACGCCCATGAGTGGACGTGCCCTATGCTCCCTAACCTGTGTGTTTTAGATGTTTCAGGACACACTGTACACTTCTCCAGAGTGGCTGTTGGCAATTTACATCCCGCCCATCAGCGTAGCAAGGCTGCCATTTCTCCATGGCCTGTCCTGCATTTCTGGTTTTGACACTTTTTGCAGCATGGCCCTTTTGACCGATGGGAAGCGAGACCTCTTTGTAGCGCTGATTTGCCTTTCCAGTTTGCTTGGTTGGCCAAAAAGGGCGTATGCGTTTTTTCCTGAATATATTCAGGAAAAAACGCATACGCCCTTTTTGGCCAAGGGCATCATTGTCGACGTTTTGCCGCTTTTCATGTGCTTTAAAGGCGATTCGAATCTACCTCCTGAAATCTGCTTCCTGCAATTCTGCCTTGCTTTCAAATCCTCTTCGTTGCCTTCCCTCAATATATCTGTGGATGAGAGTTATCATTTATAACTCTGTGGGTTTGTGAATTGCAGTGTCCCTGAGCTCCATTTTTCAACTCGCTTTTTTGGGAGCTGGCCACAAAAGCGCGAGATTGCCTCAGGCCTTATTCTGGTTCCTGGCGGCAGGCTGAGCCTGTGGTTAATTCTTCTTCCTGATGGGAAAATAGAGTGACCTGTGCCTCTACCAACACCTAGATCTAGTCTCTCATTGGTTGCCCCTCTTCCCGTTCATCCTCAGGACAAATTGCAACCTGTAGGGAACAGGAGCTTAAAGGTGCTGATTCTCCAAGTAGGGAGATTGCTAGTAAAGTAGCTGGAAAGGCGAACCCTAGCACAAGGAGATGAGAAATGGGGTGCGTTTTAGAAACCTTTCAAAATCACACGGTGTACCATCTTCTGGGTTTCTCATGCATGTTTTCGATGTAGGAAGATGCCCTTGAACCTGGAGATTTGGGACCCATGGGATGGGTACAACGCAGTATTACTTTAAAGGGTCTGCGTTTGCTCTCCCAACCTCACCCAACCTCTCAGCCCCAAGAGTGTCCACCCTTATGTCTCATCCAGGTGTGGGTCTAGATATGGTCAATCCAGGTTGCATCACAGCCCCTGAACGAATTTTGTAAGAATTTCTCTCTCTTTCACTGTCTTTGTTTTACGGGTTTTTAAAAGTAATTTATTTTTATAATGGGGTTTAGCTGCTTTTCACGGCTGTGTTTATGCGGCTTTACACCCACTTGGCTCACTTCCAGAGAGATATCAATACATAGGTTTTACGATTCTTACTAGTCAGATATATTCTTGTGCGGTGAATAGGGGGTGTTGAGTCCAGTTCACTGAGCAAGGAGTAGGTCTTGTCTATTACATATTGGGTGTATGGAACGGTATCTGAGCGAATTTGAAACCCTTGTTTTATGCATCACCCCACCTCACCTTTCCCGTTAAGCAGCCATAGTGTGTTTTCTAAACGTGTGACTCTGTTCTGTTTTGTAATTCAGTTCAAGTGTAGCGGTTTTTACATTCCCTCTATAAGTGATAGCTTATGATAAGTGTCTTTTTCTGTGTGACTTATTTCACTTAGAATCGTCATACCTAAATCCACTCATCTTGCTTCTACTAGCCTTATGACATTGATTTCATGTCTGAGGGATATTCCTTTGTACATAAGGACCACAACTTCTTTATCCATTTATCTCTTTCCTGGGATATTTAAGGTGTCATGAAGTGGAGGTTCTTGTCAACATAGCAGCCCTAAACATTGGGGTGCCTGTGTCTTGCTGATTTTTAGTTTTCCCAATTTATACGCCCATGAGTGGATGTGCCCTATGCTCCCTAAGCTGTGTTTTTTCGATGTTTCAGGACACACCGTACACTTCTCCAGAGTGGCTTTTGGCAATTTACATCCCGCCCATTAGCGTAGCAAGGCTGCCATTTCTCCATGGCCTGTACTGCATTTCTGGTTTTCTCACTTTTTGCAGCATGGCCCTTTTGACCGATGGGAAGCGAGACTTCTTTGTAGCGCTGATTTGCCTTTCCAGGTTGCTTGGTTGGCCAAAAAGGGCGTATGCGTTTTTTCCTGAATATATTCAGGAAAAAACGCTTATGCCCTTTTTGGCCAAGGGCATCACTGTCGACGTTTTGCCACTTTTCATGTGCTTTAAAGGCGATTCGAATCTACCTCCTGAAACCTGTTTCCTGCAATTCTGCCTTGCTTTCAAATCCTCTTCGTTGCCTTCCCTCAATATATCTGTGGATGAGAGTTATCATTTATAACTCTGCAGGTTTGTGAATTGCAGTGCCCCTGAGCTCCATTTTTCAACTCGCTTTTTTGGGAGCTGGCCGCAAAAGCACGGGATTGCCTCAGGCCCTATTCTGGTTCCCAGCGGCAGGCTGAGCCTGTGTTTAATTCTTCTTCCTGATGGGAAATTAGAGTGACCTGTGCCTGTCCCAACACCTAGATCTAGTCTCTCATTGGTTGCCCCTCTTCCCGTTCATCCTCAGGACAAATTGCAACCTGTAGGGAACAGGAGCTTAAAGGTGCTGATTCTCCAAGTAGGGAGATTGCTAGTAAAGTAGCTGGAAAGGCGAACCCGAGCACAAGGAGATGAGAAATTGGGTGCGTTTTAGAAACCTTTCAAAATCACACGGTGTACCATCTTCTGGGTTTCTCATGCATGTTTTCGATGTAGGAAGATGCCCTTGAACCTGGAGATTTGGGACCCATGGGATGGGTACCACACAGTATTACTTTAAAGGATCTGCGTTTGCTCACCCAACCTCACCCAACCTCTAAGCCCCAAGAGTGTCCACCCTTATGTCTCATCCAGCTGTGGGTCTAGATATGGTCAATCCAGATTGCATCACAGCCTCTGAACGAATTTTGTAAGAATTTCTCTCTCTTTCACTGTCTTTGTTTTACGGGTTTTTAAAAGTAATTTATTTTTATAATGGGGTTTAGCTGCTTTTCACGGCTGTGTTTATGCGGCTTTACACCCACTTGACTCACTTCCAGACAGATATCAATATATAGGTTTTAAGATTCTTACTAGTCACATATATTCTTGTGCGGTGAATACGGGGTGTTGAGTCCAGTTCACTGAGCAAGGAGTAGGTCTTGTCTATTACATATTGGGTGTATGGAACGGTATCTGAGCGAATTTGAAACCCTTGTTTTATGCATCACCCCACCTCACCTTTCCCGTTAAGCAGCCATAGTGTGTTTTCTAAACGTGTGACTCTGTTCTGTTTTGTAATTCAGTTCAAGTGTAGCGGTTTTTACATTCCCTCTATAAGTGATATCTTATGATAAGTGTCTTTTTCTGTGTGACTTATTTCACTTAGAATCGTCATACCTAAATCCACTCATCTTGCTTCTACTAGCCTTATGACATTGATTTCATGTCTGAGTGATATTCCTTTGTACATAAGGACCACAACTTCTTTATCCATTTTTCTCTTTCCTGGGATATTTAAGGTGTCATGAAGTGGAGGTTCTTGTCAACATAGCAGCCCTAAACATTGGGGTGCCTGTGTCTTGCTAATTTTTAGTTTTCCCAATTTATACGCCCATGAGTGGACGTGCCCTATGCTCCCTAAGCTTTTTTTTTTCGATGTTTCAGGACACACCGTACACTTCTCTAGAGTGGCTGTTGGCAATTTACATCCCGCCCATCAGCGTAGCAAGGCTGCCATTTCTCCATGGCCTGTCCTGCATTTCTGGTTTTGACACTTTTTGCAGCATGGCCCTTTTGACCGATGGGAAGCGAGACCTCTTTGTAGCGCTGATTTGCCTTTCCAGGTTGCTTGGTTGGCCAAAAAGGGCGTATGCGTTTTTTCCTGAATATATTCAGGAAAAAACGCATACGCCCTTTTTGGCCAAGGGCATCATTGTCGACGTTTTGCCGCTTTTCATGTGCTTTAAAGGCGATTCAAATCTACCTCCTGAAATCTGCTTCCTGCAATTCTGCCTTGCTTTCAAATCCTCTTCGTTGCCTTCCCTCAATATATCTGTGGATGAGAGTTATCATTTATAACTCTGTGGGTTTGTGAATTGCATTGTCCCTGAGCTGCATTTTTCAACTCGCTTTTTTGGGAGCTGGCCACAAAAGCGCGAGATTGCCTCAGGCCTTATTCTGGTTCCTGGCGGCAGGCTGAGCCTGTGGTTAATTCTTCTTCCTGATGGGAAAATAGAGTGACCTGTGCCTCTACCAACACCTAGATCTAGTCTCTCATTGGTTGCCCCTCTTCCCGTTCATCCTCAGGACAAATTGCAACCTGTAGGGAACAGGAGCTTAAAGGTGCTGATTCTCCAAGTAGGGAGATTGCTAGTAAAGTAGCTGGAAAGGCGAACCCTAGCACAAGGAGATGAGAAATGGGGTGCGTTTTAGAAACCTTTCAAAATCACACGGTGTACCATCTTCTGGGTTTCTCATGCATGTTTTCGATGTAGGAAGATGCCCTTGAACCTGGAGATTTGGGACCCATGGGATGGGTACCACGCAGTATTACTTTAAAGGGTCTGAGTTTGCTCTCCCAAACTCACCCAACCTCTCAGCCCCAAGAGTGTCCACCCTTATGTCTCATCCAGGAGTGGGTCTAGTTATGGTCAATCCAGGTTGCATCACAGCCCCTGAACGAATTTTGTAAGAATTTCTCTCTCTTTCACTGTCTTTGTTTTACGGGTTTTTAAAAGTAATTTATTTTTATAATGGGGTTTAGCTGCTTTTCACGGCTGTGTTTATGCGGCTTTACACCCACTTGACTCACTTCCAGAGAGATATCAATACATAGGTTTTACGATTCTTACTAGTCACATATATTCTTGTGCGGTGAATAGGGGGTGTTGAGTCCAGTTCACTGAGCAAGGAGTAGGTCTTGTCTATTACATATTGGGTGTATGGAACAGTATCTGAGCGAATTTGAAACCCTTGTTTTATGCATCACCCCACCTCACCTTTCCCGTTAAGCAGCCATAGTGTGTTTTCTAAACGTGTGACTCTGTTCTGTTTTGTAATTCAGTTCAAGTGTAGCGGTTTTTACATTCCCTCTATAAGTGATATCTTATGATAAGTGTCTTTTTCTGTGTGACTTATTTCACTTAGAATCGTCATACCTAAATCCACTCATCTTGCTTCTACTAGCCTTATGACATTGATTTCATGTCTGAGTGATATTCCATTGTACATAAGGACCACAACTTCTTTATCCATTTTTCTCTTTCCTGGGATATTTAAGGTGTCATGAAGTGGAGGTTCTTGTCAACATAGCAGCCCTAAACATTGGGGTGCCTGTGTCTTGCTGATTTTTAGTTTTCCCAATTTATACGCCCATGAGTGGACGTGCCCTATGCTCCCTAAGCTGTGTTTTTTCGATGTTTCAGGACACACCGTACACTTCTCTAGAGTGGCTGTTGGCAATTTACATCCCGCCCATCAGCGTAGCAAGGCTGCCATTTCTCCATGGCCTGTCCTGCATTTCTGGTTTTGACACTTTTTGCAGCATGGCCCTTTTGACCGATGGGAAGCGAGACCTCTTTGTAGCGCTGATTTGCCTTTCCAGGTTGCTTGGTTGGCCAAAAAGGGCGTATGCGTTTTTTCCTGAATATATTCAGGAAAAAACGCATACGCCCTTTTTGGCCAAGGGCATCATTGTCGACGTTTTGCCGCTTTTCATGTGCTTTAAATGCGATTCGAATCTACCTCCTGAAATCTGCTTCCTGCAATTCTGCCTTGCTTTCAAATCCTCTTCGTTGCCTTCCCTCAATATATCTGTGGATGAGAGTTATCATTTATAACTCTGTGGGTTTGTGAATTGCAGTGTCCCTGAGCTGCATTTTTCAACTCGCTTTTTTGGGAGCTGGCCCCAAAAGCGCGAGATTGCCTCAGGCCTTATTCTGGTTCCTGGCGGCAGGCTGAGCCTGTGGTTAATTCTTCTTCCTGATGGGAAAATAGAGTGACCTGTGCCTCTACCAACACCTAGATCTAGTCTCTCATTGGTTGCCCCTCTTCCCGTTCATCCTCAGGACAAATTGCAACCTGTAGGGAACAGGAGCTTAAAGGTGCTGATTCTCCAAGTAGGGAGATTGCTAGTAAAGTAGCTGGAAAGGCGAACCCTAGCACAAGGAGATGAGAAATGGGGTGCGTTTTAGAAACCTTTCAAAATCACACGGTGCACCATCTTCTGGGTTTCTCATGCATGTTTTCGATGTAGGAAGATTCCCTTGAACCTGGAGATTTGGGACCCATGGGATGGGTACCACACAGTATTACTTTAAAGGGTCTGCGTTTGCTCACCCAACCTCACCCAACCTCTAAGCCCCAAGAGTGTCCACCCTTATGTCTCATCCAGCTGTGGGTCTAGATATGGTCAATCCAGGTTGCATCACAGCCTCTGAACGAATTTTGTAAGAATTTCTCTCTCTTTCACTGTCTTTGTTTTACGGGTTTTTAAAAGTAATTTATTTTTATAATGGGGTTTAGCTGCTTTTCACGGCTGTGTTTTTGCAGCTTTACACCCACTTGACACACTTCCAGAGAGATATCAATACATAGGTTTTAAGATTCTTACTAGTCACATATATTCTTGTGCGGTGAATAGGGGGTGTTGAGTCCAGTTCACTGAGCAAGGAGTAGGTCTTGTCTATTACATATTGGGTGTATGGAACGGTATCTGAGCGAATTTGAAACCCTTCTTTTATGCATCACCCCACCTCACCTTTCCCGTTAAGCAGCCAAAGTGTGTTTTCTAAACGTGTGACTCTGTTCTGTTTTGTAATTCAGTTCAGGTGTAGCGGTTTTTACATTCCCTCTATAAGTGATAGCTTATGATAAGTGTCTTTTTCTGTGTCACTTATTTCACTTAAAATCGTCATACCTAAATCCACTCATCTTGCTTCTACTAGCCTTATGACATTGATTTCATGTCTGAGTGATATTCCTTTGTACATAAGGACCACAACTTCTTTATCCATTTTTCTCTTTCCTGGGATATTTAAGGTGTCATGAAGTGGAGGTTCTTGTCAACATAGCAGCCCTAAACATTGGGGTGCCTGTGTCTTGCTGATTTTTAGTTTTCCCAATTTATACGCCCATGAGTGGACGTGCCCTATGCTCCCTAAGCTGTGTTTTTTCGATGTTTCAGGACACACCGTACACTTCTCCAGAGTGGCTGTTGGCAATTTACATCCCGCCCATCAGCGTAGCAAGGCTGCCATTTCTCCATGGCCTGTCCTGCATTTCTGGTTTTGACACTTTTTGCAGCATGGCCCTTTTGACCGATGGGAAGCGAGACCTCTTTGTAGCGCTGATTTGCCTTTCCAGGTTGCTTGGTTGGCCAAAAAGGGCGTATGCGTTTTTTCCTGAATATATTCAGGAAAAAACGCATACGCCCTTTTTGGCCAAGGGCATCATTGTCGACGTTTTGCCGCTTTTCATGTGCTTTAAAGGCCATTCGAATCTACCTCCTGAAATCTCTTTCCTGCAATTCTGCCTTGCTTTCAAATCCTCTTCGTTGCCTTCCCTCAATATATCTGTGGACGAGAGTTATCATTTATAACTCTGCGGGTTTGTGAATTGCAGTGTCCCTGAGCTCCATTTTTCAACTCGCTTTTTTGGGAGCTGGCCGCAAAAGCGCGGGATTGCCTCAGGCCCTATTCTGGTTCCTGGAGGCAGGCAGAGCCTGTGGTTAATTCTTCTTCCTGATGGGAAAATAGAGTGACCTGTGCCTGTCCCAACACCTAGATCTAGTCTCTCATTGGTTGCCCCTCTTCCCGTTCATCCTCAGGACAAAGTGCAACCTGTATGGAACAGGAGGTTAAAGTTGCTGTTTCTCCAAGTAGGGAGATTACTAGTTAAGAAGCTGGAATGGGGAACCCGAGCACAAGGAGATGAGAAATGAGGTGCGTTTCAGAAACCTTTCCCGTTCAGACGGTGTACCATCTTCTAGGATTCTCATGCATGTTTTCGATGTAGGAAGATTCCCTTGAACCTGGACATTTGGGACCTTGGGATGGGTACCACACAGTATTACTTTAAAGGGTCTGCGTTTGCTCACCCAACCTCACCAAACCTCTCATCCCCAAGAGTGTCCACCCTTATGTCTCATCCAGCTGTGGGTCTCGATATGGTCAATCCAGGTTGCATCACAGCCTCTGAACGAATTTTGTAAGAATTTCTCTCTCTTTCACTGTCTTTGTTTTACGGGTTTTTAAAAGTAATTTATTTTTATAATGGGGTTTAGCTGCTTTTCACGGCTGTGTTTATGCGGATTTACACTCACTTGACTCACTTCCAGAGAGATATCAATACATAGGTTTTAAGATTCTTACTAGTCACATATATTCTTGTGCGGTGAATAGGGGGTGTTGAGTCCAGTTCACTGAGCAAGGAGTAGGTCTTGTCTATTACATATTGGGTGTATGGAACGGTATCTGAGCGAATTTAAAACCCTTGTTTTATGCATCACCCCACCTGGCCTTTCCTGTTAAGCAGCCATAGTGTGTTTTCTGAACGTGTGAGTCTGTTCTGTTCTGTAATTCAGTTCAAGTGTAGCGGTTTTTACATTCCCTCTATAAGTGATAGCTTATGATAAGTGTCTTTTTCTGTGTGACTTATTTCACTTAGAATCGTCGTACCTATGTCCACTCATCTTGCTTCTACTTGCCTTATGACATTGATTTCATGTCTGAGTGATATTCCATTGTACATAAGGACCACAACTTCTTTATCCATTTTTCTCATTCCTGGGATATTTAAGGTGTCATGAAGTGGAGGTCCTTGTCAACAGAGCAGCCCTAAACTTTGGGGTGCCTGTGTCTTGCTGATTTTTAATTTTCCCAATTTATATGCCCATGAGTGGACGTGCCCTATGCTCCCTAAGCTGTGTTTTTTCGATGTTTCAGGACACACCGTACACTTCTCCAGAGTGGCTGCTGACAATTTACATCGCACCCATCAGCGTAGCAAGGCTGCCATTTCTCCATGGCCTGTTCTGCATTTCTGGTTTTGACACTTTTTGCAGCATGACCCTTTTGACCGATGGGAAGCGAGACTTCTTTGTAGCGCTGATTTGCCTTTCCAGGTTGCTTGTTTGGCCAAAGAGGGCGTATGCGTTTTTTCCTGAATATATTCAGGAAAAAACGCATACGCCCTTTTTGGCCAAGGGCATCATTGTCGACGTTTTGCCGCTTTTCATGTGCTTTAAAGCCGATTCGAATCTACCTCCTGAAACCTGTTTCCTGCAATTCTGCCTTGCTTTCAAATCCTCTTCGTTGCCTTCCCTCAATATATTTGTGGACGAGAGTTATCATTTATAACTCTGCAGGTTTGTGAATTGCAGTGCCCATGTGCTCCATTTTTCAACTGGCTTTTTTGGGAGCTGGCCGCAGAAGCGCGGGATTGCCTCAGGCCCTATTCTGGTTCCCGGCGGCAGGCTGAGCCTGTGGTTAATTCTTCTTCCTGACGGGAAAATAGAGTGACCTGTGCCTGTCCCAACACCTAGATCTAGTCTCTCATTGGTTGCCCCTCTTCCCTTTCTTCCTCAGGACAAATTGCAACCTGTACAGATCAGGAGGTTAAAGGTGCTTTTTCTCCAAGAAGGGAGATTGCTAGTAAAGTATCTGGAATGGCGAACCCGAGCACAAGGAGATGAGAAATGAGGTGCGTTTTAGAAACCTTTCCCGATCACACGGTGTACCATCTTCTGGGTTTCTCATGCATGTTTTCGATGCAGGAAAATGCCCTTGAAACTGGAGATTTGGGACCCATGGGATGGGTACCACACAGTATTATTTTAAAGGGTCTGCGTTTGCTCACCCAACCTCACCAAACCTGTCAGCCCCAAGAGTGTCCACCCTTAGGTCTCATCCAGCTGTGGGTCTAGATATGGTCAATCCAGGTTGCATCACAACCCCTGAACGAATTGTGTAAGAATTTCTCTTCTTTCACTGTCTTTGTTTTACGGGTTTTTACAAGTAATTTATTTTTATAATGGGGTTTAGCTGCTTTTCACGGCTGTGTTTATGCGGCTTTACACCCACTTGACTCACTTCCAGACAGATATCAATACATAGGTTTTAAGATTCTTACTAGTCAGATATATACTTGTGTGGTGAATAGGGGGTGTTGAGTCCAGTTCACTGAGCAAGGAGTAGGTCTTGTCTATTACATATTCGGTGTATGGAACGGTATCTGAGCTAATTTGAAACCCTTGTTTTATGCATCACACCACCTCACCTTTCCCGTTAAGCAGCCATAGTGTGTTTTATAAACCTGTGACTCTTTTCTCTTTTGTAATTCAGTTCATGTGTAGCAGTTTTTACATTCCCTCTATAAGTGATAGCTTATGATAAGTGTCTATTTCGGTGTGACTTATTTCACTTAGAGTCGTCGTACCTAAATCCACTCATCATGCTGCTTCTAGCCTTATAACATTGATTTCATGGCTGAGTGATATTCCATTGTACATAAGGACCACAACTTCTTTATCCATTTTTCTCTTTCCTGGGATATTTAAGGTGTCATGAAGTGGAGGTTCTTGTCAACAGAGCAGCCCTAAACTTTGGTTTGCCTGTGTCTTGCTGATTTTTAATTTTCCCAATTTATACGCCCATGAGTGGATGTGCCCTATGCTCCATAAGCTGTGTTTTTTCGATGTTTAAGCCACACCGTACACTTCTCCAGAGTGGTTGCTGGCAATTTACGTCCCGCCCATCAGCGTAGCAAGGCTCCCATTTCTCCATGGCCCGTCCTGCTTTTGTGGTTTTGACACATTTTTCAGCATGGCCCTTTTGACCGATGGGAAGCGAGACTTCTTTGTAGCGCTGATTTGCCTTTCCAGGTTGCTTGGTTGGCAAAAAGGGCGTATGCGTTTTTTCCTGAATATATTCAGGAAAAAACGCATACGCCCTTTTTGGCCAAGGGCATCATTGTCGATGTTTTGCCGCTTTTCATGTGCTTTAAAGCCGATTCGAATCTACCTCCTGAAACCAGTTTCCTGCAATTCTGCCTTGCTTTCAAATGCTCTTCGTTGCCTTCCCTCAATATATTTGTGGACGAGAGTTATCATTTATAACTCTGCAGGTTTGTGAATTGCAGTACCCATGTGCTCCATTTTTCAACTGGCTTTCTTGGGAGGTGGCCGCCGAAGCGCGGGATTGCCTCAGGCCCTATTCTGGTTCCTGGCGGCAGGCTGAGCCTGTGGTTAATTCTTCTTCCTGATGTGAAAATAGAGTGACCTGTGCCTGTCCCAACACCTAGATCTAGTCTCTCATTGGTTGCCCCTCTTCCCGTTCATCCTCAGGACAAAGTGCAACCTGTATGGAACAGGAGGTTAAAGGTGCTGTTTCTCCAAGTAGGGAGATTACTAGTTAAGAAGCTGGAATGGCGAACCCGAGCACAAGGAGATGAGAAATGAGGTGCGTTTCAGAAACCTTTCCCGTTCAGACGGTGTACCATCTTCTAGGTTTCTCATGCATGTTTTCGATGTAGGAAGATTCCCTTGAACCTGGACATTTGGGACCCATGGGATGGGTACCACACAGTATTACTTTAAAGGGTCTGCGTTTGCTCACCCAACCTCACCAAACCTCTCATCCCCAAGAGTGTCCACCCTTATGTCTCATCCAGCTGTGGGTCTAGATATGGTCAATCCAGGTTGCATCACAGCCTCTGAACGAATTTTGTAAGAATTTCTCTCTCTTTCACTGTCTTTGTTTTACGGGTTTTTAAAAGTAATTTATTTTTATAATGGGGTTTAGCTGCTTTTCACGGCTGTGTTTATGCGGATTTACACTCACTTGACTCACTTCCAGAGAGATATCAATACATAGGTTTTAAGATTCTTACTAGTCACATATATTCTTGTGCGGTGAATAGGGGGTGTTGAGTCCAGTTCACTGAGCAAGGAGTAGGTCTTGTCTATTACATATTGGGTGTATGGAACGGTATCTGAGCGAATTTGAAACCCTTGTTTTATGCATCACCCCACCTCACCTTTCCCGTTAAGCAGCCATAGTGTGTTTTCTAAACGTGTGAGTCTGTTCTGTTTTGTAATTCAGTTCAACTGTAGCGGTTTTTACATTCCCTCTATAAGTGATAGCTTATGATAAGTGTCTTTTTCTGTGTGACTTATTTCACTTAGAATCGTCGTACCTAAGTTCACTCATCTTGCTTCTACTTGCCTTATGACATTGATTTCATATCTGAGTGATATTCCATTGTACATAAGGACCACAACTTCTTTATCCATTTTTCTCTTTCCGGGGATATTTAAGGTGTCATGAAGTGGAGGTTCTTGTCAACAGAGCAGCCCTAAACTTTGGGGTGCCTGTGTCTTGCTGATTTTTATTTTTCCCAATTTATACGCCCATGAGTGGACGTTCCCTATGCTCCCTAAGCTGTGTTTTTTCGATGTTTCAGGACACACCGTACACTTCTCCAGAGTGGCTGCTGGCAATTTACATCCCGCCCATCAGCGTAGCAAGGCTCCAATTTCTCCATGGCCTGTCCTGCATTTGTGGTTTTGACACTTTTGTCAGCATGGCCCTTTAGACCGATGGGAAGCGAGACTTCTTTGTAGCGCTGATTTGCCTTTCCAGGTTGCTTGGTTGGCCAAAAAGGGCGTATGCGTTTTTTCCTGAATATATTCAGGAAAAAACGCATACGCCCTTTTTGGCCAAGGGCATCATTGTCGACGTTTTGCCGCTTTTCATGTGCTTTAAAGGCGAATTGAATCTACCTCCTGAAATCTGTTTCCTGCAGTTCTGCCTTGCTTTCAAATCCTCTTCGTTGCCTTCCCTCAATATATTTGTGGACGAGAGTTATCATTTATAATTCTGCAGGTTTGTGAATTGCAGTGCCCCTCAGCTCCATTTTTCAACTCGCTATTTTGGGAGCTGGCCTCAAATCGCGGGATTGCCTCAGGCACTATTCTGATTCCGGGCGGCAGGCTGAGCCTGTGCTTAATTCTTCTTCCTGATGGGAAAATAGAGTGACCTGTGCCTGTCCCAACACCTAGATCTAGTCTCTCATTGGTTGCCCCTCTTCCCGTTCATCCTCAGGACAAATTGCAACCTGTACAGAACAGGAGGTTAAAGGTGCTGATTCTCCAAGAAGGGAGATTGCTAGTAAAGTATCTGGAATGGCGAACCCGAGCACAAGGAGATGAGAAACGAGGTGCGTTTTAGAAACCTTTCCCGATCACACGGTGTACCATCTTCTGGGTTTCTCATGCATGTTTTCGATGCAGGAAGACGCCCTTGAAACTGGAGATTTGGGACCCATGGGATGGGTACCACACAGTATTACTTTAAAGGGTCTGCGTTTGCTCACCCAACCTCACCAAACCTCTCAGCCCCAAGAGTGTCCACCCTTATGTCTCATCCAGCTGTGGCTCTAGATATGGTCAATCCAGGTTGCGTCACAGCCACTGAATGAATTTTGTAAGAATTTCTCTCTCTTTCACTGTCTTTGTTTCATGGGTTTTTAAAACTAATTTATTTTTATAATGGGGTTTAGCTGCTTTTCACGGCTCTGTTTATGCGGCTTTACACCCAATTGACACACTTCCAGACAGATATCAATACATAGGTTTTAAGATTCTTACTAGTCAGATATATACTTGTGCGGTGAATAGGGGGTGTTGAGTCCAGTTCACTGAGCAAGGAGTAGGTCTTGTCTATTACATATTGGGTGTATGGAACGGTGTCTGAGCTAATTTGAAACCCTTGTTTTATGCATCACCCCACCTCACCTTTCCCGTTAAGCAGCCATAGTGTGTTTTCTAAACGTGTGACTCTGTTCTGTTTTGTAATTCAGTTCAAGTGTAGCAGTTTTTACATTCCCTCTATAAGTGATAGCTTACGATAAGTCTCTTTTTCTGTGTGACTTATTTCCCTTAGAGTCGTCATACCTAAATCCACCCATCATGCTGCTACTAGCCTTATGACATTGATTTCATGTCTGAGTGATATTCCATTGTACATAAGGACCACAACTTCTTTATCCATTTTTCTCTTTCCTGGGATATTTAAGGTGTCATGAAGTGGAGGTTCTTGTCAACAGAGCAGCCCGAAACTTTGGGGTGCCTGTGTCTTGCTGATTTTTAGTTTTCCCAATTTATACGCCCATGAGTGGAAGTGCCATATGCTCCCTAAACTGTGTTTTTTCGATGTTTCAGGGCACACCGTACACTTCTCCAGAGTGGCTGTTCGCAATTTATATCCCGCCCATCAGCGTAGCAAGGCTCCAATTTCTCCATGGCCTGTCCTGCATTTGTGGTTTTGACACTTTAATCAGCATGGCCCTTTTGATGGATGGTAAGCGAGACTTCTTTGTAGCGCTGATTTGCCTTTCCAGGTTGCTTGGTTGGCCAAAAAGGGCGTATGCGTTTTTTCCTGAATATATTCAGGAAAAAACGCATACGCCCTTTTTGCCCAAGGGCATCATTGTCCACTTTTGGCCGATTTTCATGTGCTTTAAAGGCGATTCGAATCTACCTCCTGAAATCTGTTTCCTGCAATTCTGCCTTGCTTTCAAATCCTCTTCGTTGCCTTCCCTCAATATATTTTTGGACGATACTTATCATTTATAACTCTGCAGGTTTGTGAATTGCAGTGCCCCTGAGCTCCATTTTTCAACTCGCTTTTTTGGGAGCTGGCCGCAAAAGCGCGGGTATGCCTCAGGCCCTATGCTGGTTCTGGGTGGCAGGCTGAGCCTGTGGTTATTTCTTTTTCCTGATGGGAAAATAGAGTGACCTGTGCCTGTCCCAACACCTAGATCTAGTCTCTCATTGGTTGCCCCTCTTCCCGTTCATCCTCAGGACAAATTGCAACCTGTAGGGAACAGGAGGTTAAAGGTGCTGATTCTCCAAGTAGGGTGATTGCTAGTAAAATAGCTGGAATGGCGAACCCGAGCACAAGGAGATGAGAAATGAGGTGCGTTTTAGAAACCTTTCAAAATCACACGGTGTACCATCTTCTGGGTTCCTCATGCAAGTTTTCGATGAAGGAAGATGCCCTTGAACCTGGAGATTTGGGACCCATGGGATGGGTACCACGCAGTATTACCTTAAAGGGTCTGTGTTGGCTCACCCAACCTCACCAAACCTCTCAGCCCCAAGAGTGTCCACCCTATGTCTCATCCAGCTGTGGCTCTAGATATGGTCAATCCAGGTTGCGTCACAGCCCCTGAATGAATTTTGTAAGAATTTCTCTCTCTTTCACTGTCTTTGTTTCATGGGTTTTTAAAACTAATTTATTTTTATAATGGGGTTTAGCTGCTTTTCACGGCTGTGTTTATGCGGCTTTACACACACTTGACTCACTTCCAGAGAGATATCAATACATAGGTTTTAAGATTCTCACTAGTCAGATATATTCTTGTACGGTGAATAGGGGGTGTTGAGTCCAGTTCACTGAGCAAGGAGTAGGTCTTGTCTATTACATATTGGGTGTATGGAACGGTATCTGAGCTAATTTGAAATCCTTGTTTTATGCATCACACCACCTCATCTTTCCCGTTAAGCAGCCATAGTGTGTTTTCTAAACGTGTGACTCTGTTCTCTTTTGTAATTCAGTTCAAGTGTAGCAGTTTTTACATTCCCTCTATACGTGATAGCTTATGATAAGTGTCTTTTTCTGTGTGACTTATTTCACTTAGAATCGTCGTACCTAAATCCACTCATCATGCTGCTACTAGCCTTATGACATTGATTTCATGGCTGAGTGATATTCCATTGTACATAAGGACCACAACTTCTTTATCCATTTTTCACTTTCCTGGGATATTTAAGGTGTCATGAAGTGGAGGTTCTTGTCAACAGAGCAGCCCTAAACTTTGGGGTGCCTGTGTCTTGCTGATTTTTAGTTTTCCCAATTTGTACGCCCATGAGTGGAAGTGCCCTATGCTCCCTAAGCTCTGTTTTTTCGATGCTTAAGGCCACACCGTACACTTCTCCAGAGTGGCTGCTGGCAATTTACATCCCGCCCATCAGTGTAGCAAGGCTCCCATTTCTCCATGGCCTGTCCTGCTTTTGTGGTTTTGACACTTTTTTCAGCATGGGCCTTTTGACCGATTCGAAGCGAGACTCCTTTGTAGTGCTGATTTGCTTTTCCATGTTGCTTGGTTGGCCAAAAAGGGCGTATGCGTTTTTTCCTGAATATATTCAGGAAAAAACGCATACGCCCTTTTTGGCCGAGGGCATCATTGTCCACGTTTTGCCGCTTTTCATGTGCTTTAAAAGCGATTCGAATCTACCTCCTGAAACCTGTTTCCTGCAATTCTGCCTTGCTTTCAAATCCTCTTCGTTGCCTTCGTGGACGAGAGTTATCATTTATAACTCTGCAGGGTTGTGAATTGCAGTGCCCATGTGCTCCATTTTTCAACTGGCTTTTTTGGGAGCTGGCCGCAGAAGCGCGGGATTGCCTCAGGCCCTATTCTGGTTCCGGGTGGCAGGCTGAGCCTGTGGTTATTTCTTCTTCCTGATGAGAAAATAGAGTGACCTGTGCCTGTCCCAACACCTAGATCTAGTCTCTCATTGGCTGCCCCTCTTCCCGTTCATCCTCAGGACAAATTGCAACCTGTACGGAACAGGAGGTTAAAGGTGCTGATTCTCCAAGTAGGGAGATTGCTAGTGAAGTAGCTGGAATGGCGAACCCGAGCACAAGGAGATGAGAAATGAGGTGCGTTTTAGAAACCTTTCAAAATCACACGGTGTACCATCTTCTGGGTTCCTCATGCAAGTTTTCGATGTAGGAAGATGCCCTTGAACCTGGAGATTTGGGACCCATGGGATGGGTCCCACGCAGTATTACCTTAAAGGTTCTGTGTTGGCTCACCCAACCTCACCAAACCTCTCAGCCCCAAGAATGTCCACCCTTATGTCTCATCCAGCTGTGGGTCTAGATATGGTCAATCCAGGTTGCGTCACAGCCCCTGAATGAATTTTGTAAGAATTTCTGTCTCTTTCACTGTCTTTGTTTCATGGGTTTTTAAAACTAATTTATTTTTATAATGGGGTTTAGCTGCTTTTCACGGCTGTGTTTATGCGGCTTTACACACACTTGACACACTTCCAGAGAGATATCAATACATAGGTTTTAAGATTCTTACTAGTCACATATATTCTTGTGCGGTGAATAGGGGGTGTTGAGTCCAGTTCACTGAGCAAGGAGTAGGTCTTGTCTATTACATATTGGGTGTATGGAACGGTATCTGAGCTAATTTGAAACCCTTGTTTTATGCATCACACCACCTCACCTTTCCCGTTAAGCAGCCATAATGTGTTTTCTAAACGTGTGACTCTGTTCTCTTTTGTAATTCAGTTCAAGTGTAGCAGTTTTTACATTCCCTCTATACGTGATAGATTATGATAAGTGTCTTTTTCTGTGTGACTTATTTCACTTAGAGTCGTCGTACCTAAATCCACTCATCATGCTGCTACTAGCCTTATGACATTGATTTCATGGCTGAGTGATATTCCATTGTACATAAGGACCGCAACTTCTTTATCCATTTTTCTCTTTCCTGGGATATTTAAGGTGTCATGAAGTGGAGGTTCTTGTCAACAGAGCAGCCCTAAACTTTGGGGTGCCTATGTCTTGCTGATTTTTAGTTTTCCCAATTTATACGCCCATGAGTGGAAGTGCCCTATGCTCCCTAAGCTGTGTTTTTTCGATGTTTAAGGCCACACCGTACACTTCTCCAGAGTGGCTGCTGGCAATTTACATCCCGCCCATCAGTGTAGCAAGGCTCCCATTTCTCCATGGCCTGTCCTGCTTTTGTGGTTTTGACACTTTTTTCAGCATGGCCCTTTTGACCGATTCGAAGGGAGACTCCTTTGTAGTGCTGATTTGCCTTTCCATGTTGCTTGGTTGGCCAAAAATGGCGTATGCGTTTTTTCCTGAATATATTCAGGAAAAAACGCATACGCCCTTTTTGGCCAAGGGCATCATTGTCCACGTTTTGCCGCTTTTCATGTGCTTTAAAGGCGATTCGAATCTACCTCCTGAAACCTGTTTCCTGCAATTCTGCCTTGCTTTCAAATCCTCTTCGTTGCCTTCCCTCAATATATTTGTGGACGAGAGTTATCATTTATACCTCTGCAGGGTTGTGAATTGCAGTGCCCATGTGCTCCGTTTTTCAACTGGCTTTTTTGGGAGCTGGCCGCAGAAGCGCGGGATTGCCTCAGGCCCTATTCTGGTTCCGGGTGGCAGGCTGAGCCTGTGGTTATTTCTTCTTCCTGATGAGAAAATAGAGTGACCTGTGCCTGTCCCAACACCTAGATCTAGTCTGTCATTGGCTGCCCCTCTTCCCGTTCATCCTCAGGACAAATTGCAACCTGTACGGAACAGGAGGTTAAAGGTGCTGATTCTCCAAGTAGGGTGATTGCTAGTAAAATAGCTGTAATGGCGAACCCGAGCACAAGGAGATGAGAAATGAGGTGCGTTTTAGAAACCTTTCAAAATCACACGGTGTACCATCTTCTGGGTTCCTCATGCAAGTTTTCGATGAAGGAAGATGCCCTTGAACCTGGAGATTTGGGACCCATGGGATGGGTACCACGCAGTATTACCTTAAAGGGTCTGTGTTGGCTCACCCAACCTCACCAAACCTCTCAGCCCCAAGAGTGTCCACCCTATGTCTCATCCAGCTGTGGCTCTAGATATGGTCAATCCAGGTTGCGTCACATCCCCTGAATGAATTTTGTAAGAATTTCTCTCTCTTTCACTGTCTTTGTTTCATGGGTTTTTAAAACTAATTTATTTTTATAATGGGGTTTAGCTGCTTTTCACGGCTGTGTTTATGCGGCTTTACACACACTTGACTCACTTCCAGAGAGATATCAATACATAGGTTTTAAGATTCTCACTAGTCAGATATATTCTTGTACGGTGAATAGGGGGTGTTGAGTCCAGTTCACTGAGCAAGGAGTAGGTCTTGTCTATTACATATTGGGTGTATGGAACGGTATCTGAGCTAATTTGAAATCCTTGTTTTATGCATCACACCACCTCATCTTTCCCGTTAAGCAGCCATAGTGTGTTTTCTAAACGTGTGACTCTGTTCTCTTTTGTAATTCAGTTCAAGTGTAGCAGTTTTTACATTCCCTCTATACGTGATAGCTTATGATAAGTGTCTTTTTCTGTGTGACTTATTTCACTTAGAGTCGTCGTACCTAAATCCACTCATCATGCTGCTACTAGCCTTATGACATTGATTTCATGGCTGAGTGATATTCCATTGTACATAAGGACCACAACTTCTTTATCCATTTTTCACTTTCCTGGGATATTTAAGGTGTCATGAAGTGGAGGTTCTTGTCAACAGAGCAGCCCTTAACTTTGGGGTGCCTGTGTCTTGCTGATTTTTAGTTTTCCCAATTTGTACGCCCATGAGTGGAAGTGCCCTATGCTCCCTAAGCTCTGTTTTTTCGATGTTTAAGGCCACACCGTACACTTCTCCAGAGTGGCTGCTGGCAATTTACATCCCGCCCATCAGTGTAGCAAGGCTCCCATTTCTTCATGGCCTGTCCTGCTTTTGTGGTTTTGACACTTTTTTCAGCATGGGCCTTTTGACCGATTCGAAGCGAGACTCCTTTGTAGTGCTGATTTGCTTTTCCATGTTGCTTGGTTGGCCAAAAAGGGCGTATGCGTTTTTTCCTGAATATATTCAGGAAAAAACGCATACGCCCTTTTTGGCCGAGGGCATCATTGTCCACGTTTTGCCGCTTTTCATGTGCTTTAAAAGCGATTCGAATCTACCTCCTGAAACCTGTTTCCTGCAATTCTGCCTTGCTTTCAAATCCTCTTCGTTGCCTTCGTGGACGAGAGTTATCATTTATAACTCTGCAGGGTTGTGAATTGCAGTGCCCATGTGCTCCATTTTTCAACTGGCTTTTTTGGGAGCTGGCCGCAGAAGCGCGGGATTGCCTCAGGCCCTATTCTGGTTCCGGGTGGCAGGCTGAGCCTGTGGTTATTTCTTCTTCCTGATGAGAAAATAGAGTGACCTGTGCCTGTCCCAAAACCTAGATCTAGTCTCTCATTGGCTGCCCCTCTTCCCGTTCATCCTCAGGACAAATTGCAACCTGTACGGAACAGGAGGTTAAAGGTGCTGATTCTCCAAGTAGGGAGATTGCTAGTGAAGTAGCTGGAATGGCGAACCCGAGCACAAGGAGATGAGAAATGAGGTGCGTTTTAGAAACCTTTCAAAATCACACGGTGTACCATCTTCTGGGTTCCTCATGCAAGTTTTCGATGTAGGAAGATGCCCTTGAACCTGGAGATTTGGGGCCCATGGGATGGGTCCCACGCAGTATTACCTTAAAGGTTCTGTGTTGGCTCACCCAACCTCACCAAACCTCTCAGCCCCAAGAATGTCCACCCTTATGTCTCATCCAGCTGTGGGTCTAGATATGGTCAATCCAGGTTGCGTCACAGCCCCTGAATGAATTTTGTAAGAATTTCTGTCTCTTTCACTGTCTTTGTTTCATGGGTTTTTAAAACTAATTTATTTTTATAATGGGGTTTAGCTGCTTTTCACGGCTGTGTTTATGCGGCTTTACACACACTTGACACACTTCCAGAGAGGTATCAATACATAGGTTTTAAGATTCTTACTAGTCACATATATTCTTGTGCGGTGAATAGGGGGTGTTGAGTCCAGTTCACTGAGCAAGGAGTAGGTCTTGTCTATTACATATTGGGTGTATGGAACGGTATCTGAGCTAATTTGAAACCCTTGTTTTATGCATCACACCACCTCACCTTTCCCGTTAAGCAGCCATAGTGTGTTTTCTAAACGTGTGACTCTGTTCTCTTTTGTAATTCAGTTCAAGTGTAGCAGTTTTTACATTCCCTCTATACGTGATAGATTATGATAAGTGTCTTTTTCTGTGTGGCTTATTGCACTTAGAGTCGTCGTACCTAAATCCACTCATCATGCTGCTACTAGCCTTATGACATTGATTTCATGGCTGAGTGATATTCCATTGTACATAAGGACCGCAACTTCTTTATCCATTTTTCTCTTTCCTGGGATATTTAAGGTGTCATGAAGTGGAGGTTCTTGTCAACAGAGCAGCCCTAAACTTTGGGGTGCCTGTGTCTTGCTGATTTTTAGTTTTCCCAATTTATACGCCCATGAGTGGAAGTGCCCTATGCTCCCTAAGCTGTGTTTTTTCGATGTTTAAGGCCACACCGTACACTTCTCCAGAGTGGCTGCTGGCAATTTACATCCCGCCCATCAGTGTAGCAAGGCTCCCATTTCTCCATGGCCTGTCCTGCTTTTGTGGTTTTGACACTTTTTTCAGCATGGCCCTTTTGACCGATTCGAAGGGAGACTCCTTTGTAGTGCTGATTTGCCTTTCCATGTTGCTTGGTTGGCCAAAAAGGGCGTATGCGTTTTTTCCTGAATATATTCAGGAAAAAACGCATACGCCCTTTTTGGCCAAGGGCATCATTGTCGACGTTTTGCCGCTTTTCATGTGCTTTAAAGGCGATTCGAATCTACCTCCTGAAACCTGTTTCCTGCAACTCTGCCTTGCTTTCAAATCCTCTTCGTTGCGTTCCCTCAATATATTTGTGGACGAGATTTATCATTTATAACTCTGCAGGTTTGTGAATTGCAGTGCCCATGTGCTCCATTTTTCAACTGGCTTTTTTGGGAGCTGGCCGCAGAAGCGCGGGATTGCCTCAGGCCCTATTCTGGTTCCGGGCGGCAGGCTGAGCCTGTGGTTAATTCTTCTTCCTGATGGGAAAATAGAGTGACCTGTGCCTGTCCCAACACCTAGATCTAGTCTCTCATTGGTTGCCCCTCTTCCCGTTCTTCCTCAGGACAAATTGCAACCTGTAGGGAACAGGAGGTTAAAGGTGCTGATTCTCCAAGTAGGGAGATTGCTAGTGAAGTAGCTGGAATGGCGAACCCGAGCACAAGGAGATGAGAAATGAGGTGCGTTTTAGAAACCTTTCAAAATCACACGGTGTACCATCATCTGGGTTCCTCATGCAAGTTTTCGATGTAGGAAGATGCCCTTGAACCTGGAGATTTGGGACCCATGGGATGGGTACCACGCAGTATTGCCTTAAAGGGTCTGTGTTGGCTCACCCAACCTCACCAAACCTCTCAGCCCCAAGAATGTCCACCCTTATGTCTCATCCAGCTGTGGGTCTAGATATGGTCAATCCAGGTTGCGTCACAGCCTCTGAATGAATTTTGTAAGAATTTCTGTCTCTTTCACTGTCTTTGTTTCATGGGTTTTTAAAACTAATTTATTTTTATAATGGGGTTTAGCTGCTTTTCACGGCTGTGTTTATGCGGCTTTACACACACTTGACACACTTCCAGAGAGATATCAATACATAGGTTTTAAGATTCTTACTAGTCACATATATTCTTGTGCGGTGAATAGGGGGTGTTGAGTCCAGTTCACTGAGCAAGGAGTAGGTCTTGTCTATTACATATTGGGTGTATGGAACGGTATCTGAGCTAATTTGAAACCCTTGTTTTATGCATCACACCACCTCACCTTTCCCGTTAAGCAGCCATAGTGTGTTTTCTAAACGTGTGACTCTGTTCTCTTTTGTAATTCAGTTCAAGTGTGGCAGTTTTTACATTCCCTCTATACGTGATAGATTATGATAAGTGTCTTTTTCTATGTGACTTATTTCACTTAGAGTCGTCGTACCTAAATCCACTCATCATGCTGCTACTAGCCTTATGACATTGATTTCATGGCTGAGTGATATTCCATTGTACATAAGGACCACAACTTCTTTATCCATTTTTCACTTTCCTGGGATATTTAAGGTGTCATGAAGTGGAGATTCTTGTCAACAGAGCAGCCCTAAACTTTGGGGTGCCTGTGTCTTGCTGATTTTTAGTTTTCCCAATTTGTACGCCCATGAGTGGAAGTGCCCTATGCTCCCTAAGCTCTGTTTTTTCGATGTTTAAGGCCACACCGTACACTTCTCCAGAGTGGCTGCTGGCAATTTACATCCCGCCCATCAGTGTAGCAAGGCTCCCATTTCTCCATGGCCTGTCCTGCTTTTGTGGTTTTGACACTTTTTTCAGCATGGGCCTTTTGACCGATTCGAAGCGAGACTCCTTTGTAGTGCTGATTTGCTTTTCCATGTTGCTTGGTTGGCCAAAAAGGGCGTATGCGTTTTTTCCTGAATATATTCAGGAAAAAACGCATACGCCCTTTTTGGCCGAGGGCATCATTGTCCACGTTTTGCCGCTTTTCATGTGCTTTAAAAGCGATTCGAATCTACCTCCTGAAACCTGTTTCCTGCAATTCTGCCTTGCTTTCAAATCCTCTTCGTTGCCTTCGTGGACGAGAGTTATCATTTATAACTCTGCAGGGTTGTGAATTGCAGTGCCCATGTGCTCCATTTTTCAACTGGCTTTTTTGGGAGCTGGCCGCAGAAGCGCGGGATTGCCTCAGGCCCTATTTTGGTTCCGGGTGGCAGGCTGAGCCTGTGGTTATTTCTTCTTCCTGATGAGAAAATAGAGTGACCTGTGCCTGTCCCAACACCTAGATCTAGTCTCTCATTGGCTGCCCCTCTTCCCGTTCATCCTCAGGACAAATTGCAACCTGTACGGAACAGGAGGTTAAAGGTGCTGATTCTCCAAGTAGGGAGATTGCTAGTGAAGTAGCTGGAATGGCGAACCCGAGCACAAGGAGATGAGAAATGAGGTGCGTTTTAGAAACCTTTCAAAATCCCACGGTGTACCATCTTCTGGGTTCCTCATGCAAGTTTTCGATGTAGGAAGATGCCCTTGAACCTGGAGATTTGGGACCCATGGGATGGGTCCCACGCAGTATTACCTTAAAGGTCCTGTGTTGGCTCACCCAACCTCACCAAACCTCTCAGCCCCAAGAATGTCCACCCTTATGTCTCATCCAGCTGTGGGTCTAGATATGGTCAATCCAGGTTGCGTCACAGCCCCTGAATGAATTTTGTAAGAATTTCTGTCTCTTTCACTGTCTTTGTTTCATGGGTTTTTAAAACTAATTTATTTTTATAATGGGGTTTAGCTGCTTTTCACGGCTGTGTTTATGCGGCTTTACACACACTTGACACACTTCCAGAGAGATATCAATACATAGGTTTTAAGATTCTTACTAGTCACATATATTCTTGTGCGGTGAATAGGGGGTGTTGAGTCCAGTTCACTGAGCAAGGAGTAGGTCTTGTCTATTACATATTGGGTGTATGGAACGGTATCTGAGCTAATTTGAAACCCTTGTTTTATGCATCACACCACCTCACCTTTCCCGTTAAGCAGCCATAGTGTGTTTTCTAAACGTGTGACTCTGTTCTCTTTTGTAATTCAGTTCAAGTGTAGCAGTTTTTACATTCCCTCTATACGTGATAGATTATGATAAGTGTCTTTTTCTGTGTGACTTATTTCACTTAGAGTCGTCGTACCTAAATCTACTCATCATGCTGCTACTAGCCTTATGACATTGATTTCATGGCTGAGTGATATTCCATTGTACATAAGGACCGCAACTTCTTTATCCATTTTTCTCTTTCCTGGGATATTTAAGGTGTCATGAAGTGGAGGTTCTTGTCAACAGAGCAGCCC
The DNA here is from genome assembly GCF_028021215.1 of Eschrichtius robustus. Taxonomy (NCBI): domain Eukaryota; kingdom Metazoa; phylum Chordata; class Mammalia; order Artiodactyla; family Eschrichtiidae; genus Eschrichtius; species Eschrichtius robustus. The sequence goes on from NW_027175200.1 coordinate 699,352, forward strand.
TAAACTTTGGGGTGCCTGTGTCTTGCTGATTTTTAGTTTTCCCAATTTATACGCCCATGAGTGGAAGTGCCCTATGCTCCCTAAGCTGTGTTTTTTCGATGTTTAAGGCCACACCGTACACTTCTCCAGAGTGGCTGCTGGCAATTTACATCCCGCCCATCAGTGTAGCAAGGCTCCCATTTCTCCATGGCCTGTCCTGCTTTTGTGGTTTTGACACTTTTTTCAGCATGGCCCTTTTGACCGATTCGAAGGGAGACTCCTTTGTAGTGCTGATTTGCCTTTCCATGTTGCTTGGTTGGCCAAAAAGGGCGTATGCGTTTTTTCCTGAATATATTCAGGAAAAAACGCATACGCCCTTTTTGGCCAAGGGCATCATTGTCCACGTTTTGCCGCTTTTCATGTGCTTTAAAGGCGATTCGAATCTACCTCCTGAAACCTGTTTCCTGCAATTCTGCCTTGCTTTCAAATCCTCTTCGTTGCCTTCCCTCAATATATTTGTGGACGAGAGTTATCATTTATAACTCTGCAGGGTTGTGAATTGCAGTGCCCATGTGCTCCGTTTTTCAACTGGCTTTTTTGGGAGCTGGCCGCAGAAGCGCGGGATTGCCTCAGGCCCTATTCTGGTTCCGGGTGGCAGGCTGAGCCTGTGGTTATTTCTTCTTCCTGATGAGAAAATAGAGTGACCTGTGCCTGTCCCAACACCTAGATCTAGTCTCTCATTGGCTGCCCCTCTTCCCGTTCATCCTCAGGACAAATTGCAACCTGTACGGAACAGGAGGTTAAAGGTGCTGATTCTCCAAGTAGGGAGATTGCTAGTGAAGTAGCTGCAATGGCGAACCCGAGCACAAGGAGATGAGAAATGAGGTGCGTTTTAGAAACCTTTCAAAATCACACGGTGTACCATCTTCTGGGTTCCTCATGCAAGTTTTCGATGTAGGAAGATGCCCTTGAACCTGGAGATTTGGGACCCATGGGTTGGGTACCACGCAGTATTGCCTTAAAGGGTCTGTGTTGGCTCACCCAACCTCACCAAACCTCTCAGCCCCAAGAATGTCCACCCTTATGTCTCATCCAGCTGTGGGTCTAGATATGGTCAATCCAGGTTGCGTCACAGCCCCTGAATGAATTTTGTAAGAATTTCTGTCTCTTTCACTGTCTTTGTTTCATGGGTTTTTAAAACTAATTTATTTTTATAATGGGGTTTAGCTGCTTTTCACGGCTGTGTTTATGCGGCTTTACACACACTTGACACACTTCCAGAGAGATATCAATACATAGGTTTTAAGATTCTTACTAGTCACATATATTCTTGTGCGGTGAATAGGGGGTGTTGAGTCCAGTTCACTGAGCAAGGAGTAGGTCTTGTCTATTACATATTGGGTGTATGGAACGGTATCTGAGCTAATTTGAAACCCTTGTTTTATGCATCACACCACCTCACCTTTCCCGTTAAGCAGCCATAGTGTGTTTTCTAAACGTGTGACTCTGTTCTCTTTTGTAATTCAGTTCAAGTGTAGCAGTTTTTACATTCCCTCTATAAGTGATAGCTTATGATAAGTGTCTTTTTCTGTGTGACTTATTTCACTTAGAGTCGTCGTACCTAAATCCACTCATCATGATGCTACTAGCCTTAAGACATTGATTTCATGGCTGAGTGATATTCCATTGTACATAAGGACCACAACTTCTTTATCCATTTTTCTCTTTCCTGGGATATTTAAGGTGTCATGAAGTGGAGGTTCTTGTCAACAGAGCAGCCCTAAACTTTGGGGTGCCTGTCTCTTGCTGATTTTTAATTTTCCCAATTTATACGCCCATGAGTGGAAGTGCCCTATGCTCCCTAAGCTGTGTTTTTTCGATGTTTCAGGCCACACCGTACACTTCTCCAGAGTGGTTGCTGGCAATTTACATCCCGCCCATCAGTGTAGCAAGGCTTCCATTTCTCAATGGCCTGTCCTGCTTTTGTGGTTTTGACAGTTTTTTCAGCATGGCCCTTTTGACCGATGGGAAGCGAGACTTCTTTGTAGCGCTGATTTACCTTTCCAGGTTGCTTGGTGGGCCAAAAAGGGCGTATGCGTTTTTTCCTGAATATATTCAGGAAAAAACGCATACGCCCTTTTTGGCCAAGGGCATCATTGTCGACGTTTTGCCACTTTTCATGTGCTTTAAAGGCGATTCGAATCTACCTCCTGAAACCTGTTTCCTGCAATTCTGCCTTGCTTTCAAATCCTCTTCGTGGCCTTCCCTCAATATATTTGTGGACGAGAGTTATCATTTATAACTCTGCAGGTTTGTGAATTGCAGTGCCCATGTGCTCCATTTTTCAACTGGCTTTTTTGGGAGCTGGCCGCAGAAGCACGGGATTGCCTCAGGCCCTATTCTGGTTCCGGGCGGTAGGCTGAGCCTGTGGTTAATTCTTCTTCCTGATGGGAAAATAGAGTGACCTGTGCCTGTCCCAACACCTAGATGTAGTCTCTCATTGGTTGCCCCTCTTCCCATTCATCCTTAGGACAAATTGCAACCTGTATGGAACAGGAGGTTAAAGGTGCTGATTCTCCAAGTAGGGAGATTGCTAGTAAAGTAGCTGGAATGGCGAACCCGAGCACAAGGAGATGAGAAATGAGGTGCGTTCCAGAAACCTTTCCCGATCAGACGGTGTACCATCATCTAGGTTTCCCATGCGTGTTTTCGATGAAGGAAGATGCCCTTGAACCTGGAGATTTAGGACCCATGGGATGGGTACCACACAGTATTACTTTAAGGGGTCTACGTTTGCTCACCCAACGTCACCAAACCTCTCAGCCCCAAGAGTGTCCACCCTTAGGTCTCATCCAACTGTGGGTCTAGATATGTTCAACCCAGGTTGCGTCACAGCCCCTGAAAGAATTTTGTAAGAATTTCTCTCTCTTTCACTGTCTTTGTTTTACGGGTTTTTAAAAGTAATTTATTTTTATAATGGGGTTTAGGTGCTTTTCATGGCTGTGTTTATGCGGCTTTACACCCACTTGACTCACTTCCAGAGAGATATCAATACATAGGTTTTAAGATTCTCACTAGTCAGATATATTCTTGTGCGGTGAATAGGGGGTGTTGAGTCCAGTTCACTGAGCAAGGAGTAGGTCTTTTCTATTACTTATTGGGTGTATGGAACGGTATCTGAGATAATTTGAAACCCTTGTTTTATGCATCACCGCACATCACCTTTCCCGTTAAGCAGCCATAGTGTGTTTTCTAAATGTGTGACTCTGTTCTGATTTGTAATTCAATTCAAGTGTAGCGGTTTTTACATTCCCTTTATAAGTGATAGCTTTTGATAAGTGTCTTTTTCTGTGTGACTTATTTCACTTAGAGTCGTCGTACCTAAATCCACTCATCATGCTGCTACTAGCCTTATGACATTGATTTCATGGCTGAGTGATATTCCATTGTACATAAGGACCACAACTTCTTTATCCATTTTTCTCTTTCCTGGGATATTTAAGGTTTTCTGAAGTGGAGGTTCTTGTCAACAGAGCAGGCCTAAACTTTGGGGTGCCTGAGTCTTGCTGATTTTTAGTTTTCCCAATTTATACGCCCATGAGTGGACGTGCCCTATGCTCCCTAAGCTGTGTTTTCTCGATGTTTCAGGACACACCGTACACTTCTCCAGAGTGGCTGTTGGCAATTTACATCCCGCCCATCAGCGTAGCAAGGCCCCTATTTCTCCATGGACTGTCCTGCATTTGTGGTTTTGACACTTTTTTCAGCATGGCCCTTTGGACCGATGGGAAGCGAGACTTCTTTGTAGCGCTGATTTGCCTTTCCAGGTTGCTTGGTTGGCCAAAAAGGGCGTATGCGTTTTTTCCTGAATATATTCAGGAAAAAACGCATACGCCCTTTTTGGCCAAGGGCATCATTGTCGACGTTTTGCCGCTTTTCATGTGCTTTAAAGGCGATTCGAATCTACCTCCTGAAACCTGTTTCCTGCAACTCTGCCTTGCTTTCAAATCCTCTTCTTTGCGTTCCCTCAATATATTTGTGGACGAGATTTATCATTTATAACTCTGCAGGTTTGTGAATTGCAGTGCCCATGTGCTCCATTTTTCAACTGGCTTTTTTGGGAGCTGGCCGCAGAAGCGCGGGATTGCCTCAGGCCCTATTCTGGTTCCGGGCGGCAGGCTGAGCCTGTGGTTAATTCTTCTTCCTGATGGGAAAATAGAGTGACCTGTGCCTGTCCCAACACCTAGATCTAGTCTCTCATTGGTTGCCCCTCTTCCCGTTCATCCTCAGGACAAATTGCAACCTGTAGGGAACAGGAGGTTAAAGGTGCTGATTCTCCAAGTAGGGAGATTGCTAGTAAAGTAGCTGGAATGGCAAACCCGAGCACAAGGAGATGAGAAATGAGGTGCGTTTTAGAAACCTTTCAAATTCACACGCTGTACCATCTTCTGGGTTCCTCATGCAAGTTTTCGATGTAGGAAGATGCCCTTGAACCTAGAGATTTGGGACCCATGGGATGGGTACCACGCAGTATTACTTTAAAGGGTCTGCGATGGCTCACCCAACCTCACCAAACCTCTCAGCCCCAAGAGTGTCCACCCTTATGTCTCATCCAGCTGCGGGTCTAGATATGGTCAACCCAGGTTGCGTCACAGCCCCTGAATGAATTTTGTAAGAATTTCTCTCTCTTTTACTGTCTTTGTTTCATGCGTTTTTAAAAATAATTTATTTTTATAATGGGGTTTAGCTGCTTTTCACGGCTGTGTTTATGCGGCTTTACACCCTCTTGACTCACTTCCAGAGAGATATCAATACATAGTTTTTAAGATTCTCACTAGTAAGATATATTCTTGTGCGGTGAATACGGGGTGTTGAGTCCAGTTCACTGAGCAAGGAGTAGGTCTTCTCTATTACATATTGGGTGTATGGAACGGTATCAGAGCTAATTTGAAACCCTTGTTTTATGCATCACCCCACCTCACCTTTCCCGTTAAGCAGCCATAGTGTGTTTTCAAAATGGGTGACTCTGTTCTGATTTGTAATTCAGTTCAAGTGTAGCGGTTTTTACATCCCTCTATAAGTGATATCTTTTGATATGTGTCTTTTTCTGTGTGACTTATTTCACTTAGAGTTGTCGTACCTAAATCCACTCATCATGCTGCTACTAGCCTTATGACATTGATTTCATGGCTGAGTGATATTCCATTGTACATAAGGACCACAACTTCTTTATCCATTTTTCTCTTTCCTGGGATATTTAAGGTGTCATGAAGTGGAGGTTCTTGTCAACAGAGCAGCCCTAAACTTTGGGGTGCCTGTGTCTTGCTGATTTTTAATTTTCCCAATTTATACGCCCATGAGTGGAAGTGCCCTATGCTCCCTAAGCTGTGTTTTTTCGATGTTTCAGGACACACCGTACACTTCTCCAGAGTGGCTGTTGCCAATTTACATCCCGCCCATCAGCGTAGCAAGGCTCCTATTTCTCCATGGCCTGTCCTGCATTTGTGGTTTTGACACTTTTTTCAGCATGGCCCTTTTGACCGATGGGAAGCGAGACTTCTTTGTAGCGCTGATTTGCCTTTCCAGGTTGCTTGGTTGGCCAAAAAGGGCGTATGCGTTTTTTCCTGAATATATTCAGGAAAAAACGCATACGCCCTTTTTGGCCAAGGGCATCATTGTCCACGTTTTGCCGCTTCTCATGTGCTTTAAAGGCGATTCGAATCTACCTCCTGAAACCTGTTTCCTGCAACTCTGCCTTGCTTTCAAATCCTCTTCGTTGCCTTCCCTCAATATATTTGTGGACGAGAGTTATCATTTATAACTCTGCAGGTTTGTGAATTGCAGTGCCCATGTGCTCCATTTTTCAACTGGTTTTTTCGGAGCTGGCCGCAGAAGCGCGGGTTTGCCTCAGGCACTAATCTGGTTCCCGGCGTCAGTCTGAGCCTGTGCTTAATTCTTCTTCCTGATGGGAAAATAGAGTGACCTGTGCCTGTTCCAACACCTACATCTAGTCTCTCATTGGTTGCCCCTCTTCCCGTTCATCCTCAGGACAAATTGCAACCTGTACAGAACAGGAGGTTAAAGGTGTTGATACTCCAAGTAGGGAGATTGCTAGTAAAGTAGCTGGAATGGTGAACCCGAGCACAAGGAGATGAGAAATGAGGTGCGTTTTAGAAACCTTTCCCGATCACATGGTGTACCATTTCTGGGTTTCTCATGCATGTTTTCAATGCAGGAAGATGCCCTTAAAACTGGAGATTTGTGACCCATGGGATGGGTACCACGCAGTATTACCTTAAAGGGTCTGTGTTTGCTCTCCCAACCTCACCAAACCTGTCAGCCCCAAGAGTGTCCACCCTTAGGTCTCATCCAACTGTGGGTCTAGATATTTTCAATCCAGGTTGCATCACAGCCCCTGAACGAATTGTGTAAGAATTTCTCTCTCTTTCACTGTCTTTGTTTTACGGGTTTCTACAAGTAATTTATTTTTATAATGGGGTTTAGCTGCTTTTCACGGCTGTGTTTATGCGGCTTTACACCCTCTTGACACACTTCCAGGGGGATATCAATACATAGGTTTTAAGATTCTCACTTGTCAGATATATACTTGTGCGGTTAATAGGGGGTGTTGAGTCCAGTTCACTGAGCAAGGAGTAGGTCTTGTCTATTACATATTGGGTGTATGGAACGGTATCTGATCTAATTTGAAACCCTTGTTTTATGCATCACACCACCTCATCTTTCCCGTTAAGCAGCCATAGTGTGTTTTCTAAACGTGTGACTCTGTTCTCTTTTGTAATTCAGTTCAAGTGTAGCAGTTTTTACATTCCCTCTATAAGTGATAGCTTATGATAAGTGTCTTTTTCTGTGTGACTTATTTCACTTAGAGTCGTCGTACCTAAATCCACTCATCATGATGCTACTAGCCTTAAGACATTGATTTCATGGCTGAGTGATATTCCATTGTACATAAGGACCACAACTTCTTTATCCATTTTTCTCTTTCCTGGGATATTTAAGGTGTCATGAAGTGGAGGTTCTTGTCAACAGAGCAGCCCTAAACTTTGGGGTGCCTGTCTCTTGCTGATTTTTAATTTTCCCAATTTATACGCCCATGAGTGGAAGTGCCCTATGCTCCCTAAGCTGTGTTTTTTCGATGTTTCAGGCCACACCGTACACTTCTCCAGAGTGGTTGCTGGCAATTTACATCCCGCCCATCAGTGTAGCAAGGCTTCCATTTCTCAATGGCCTGTCCTGCTTTTGTGGTTTTGACAGTTTTTTCAGCATGGCCCTTTTGACCGATGGGAAGCGAGACTTCTTTGTAGCGCTGATTTACCTTTCCAGGTTGCTTGGTGGGCCAAAAAGGGCGTATGCGTTTTTTCCTGAATATATTCAGGAAAAAACGCATACGCCCTTTTTGGCCAAGGGCATCATTGTCGACGTTTTGCCACTTTTCATGTGCTTTAAAGGCGATTCGAATCTACCTCCTGAAACCAGTTTCCTGCAATTCTGCCTTGCTTTCAAATCCTCTTCGTTGCCTTCCCTCAATATATTTGTGGACGAGAGTTATCATTTATAACTCTGCAGGTTTGTGAATTGCAGTGCCCATGTGCTCCATTTTTCAACTGGCTTTTTTGGGAGCTGGCCGCAGAAGCACGGGATTGCCTCAGGCCCTATTCTGGTTCCGGGCGGTAGGCTGAGCCTGTGCTTAATTCTTCTTCCTGATGGGAAAATAGAGTGACCTGTGCCTGTCCCAACACCTAGATGTAGTCTCTCATTGGTTGCCCCTCTTCCCATTCATCCTTAGGACAAATTGCAACCTGTATGGAACAGGAGGTTAAAGGTGCTGATTCTCCAAGTAGGGAGATTGCTAGTAAAGTAGCTGGAATGGCGAACCCGAGCACAAGGAGATGAGAAATGAGGTGCGTTTCAGAAACCTTTCCCGATCAGACGGTGTACCATCATCTAGGTTTCCCATGCGTGTTTTCGATGTAGGAAGATGCCCTTGAACCTGGAGATTTAGGACCCATGGGATGGGTACCACACAGTATTACTTTAAGGGGTCTACGTTTGCTCACCCAACGTCACCAAACCTCTCAGCCCCAAGAGTGTCCACCCTTAGGTCTCATCCAACTGTGGGTCTAGATATGTTCAACCCAGGTTGCGTCACAGCCCCTGAAGGAATTTTGTAAGAATTTCTCTCTCTTTCACTGTCTTTGTTTTACGGGTTTTTAAAAGTAATTTATTTTTATAATGGGGTTTAGGTGCTTTTCATGGCTGTGTTTATGCGGCTTTACACCCACTTGACTCACTTCCAGAGAGATATCAATACATAGGTTTTAAGATTCTCACTAGTCAGATATATTCTTGTGCGGTGAATAGGGGGTGTTGAGTCCAGTTCACTGAGCAAGGAGTAGGTCTTTTCTATTACTTATTGGGTGTATGGAACGGTATCTGAGATAATTTGAAACCCTTGTTTTATGCATCACCGCACATCACCTTTCCCGTTAAGCAGCCATAGTGTGTTTTCTAAATGTGTGACTCTGTTCTGATTTGTAATTCAATTCAAGTGTAGCGGTTTTTACATTCCCTTTATAAGTGATAGCTTTTGATAAGTGTCTTTTTCTGTGTGACTTATTTCACTTAGAGTCGTCGTACCTAAATCCACTCATCATGCTGCTACTAGCCTTATGACATTGATTTCATGGCTGAGTGATATTCCATTGTACATAAGGACCACAACTTCTTTATCCATTTTTCTCTTTCCTGGGATATTTAAGGTTTTCTGAAGTGGAGGTTCTTGTCAACAGAGCAGGCCTAAACTTTGGGGTGCCTGAGTCTTGCTGATTTTTAGTTTTCCCAATTTATACGCCCATGAGTGGACGTGCCCTATGCTCCCTAAGCTGTGTTTTCTCGATGTTTCAGGACACACCGTACACTTCTCCAGAGTGGCTGTTGGCAATTTACATCCCGCCCATCAGCGTAGCAAGGCCCCTATTTCTCCATGGACTGTCCTGCATTTGTGGTTTTGACACTTTTTTCAGCATGGCCCTTTGGACCGATGGGAAGCGAGACTTCTTTGTAGCGCTGATTTGCCTTTCCAGGTTGCTTGGTTGGCCAAAAAGGGCGTATGCGTTTTTTCCTGAATATATTCAGGAAAAAACGCATACGCCCTTTTTGGCCAAGGGCATCATTGTCGACGTTTTGCCGCTTTTCATGTGCTTTAAAGGCGATTCGAATCTACCTCCTGAAACCTGTTTCCTGCAACTCTGCCTTGCTTTCAAATCCTCTTCGTTGCGTTCCCTCAATATATTTGTGGACGAGATTTATCATTTATAACTCTGCAGGTTTGTGAATTGCAGTGCCCATGTGCTCCATTTTTCAACTGGCTTTTTTGGGAGCTGGCCGCAGAAGCGCGGGATTGCCTCAGGCCCTATTCTGGTTCCGGGCGGCAGGCTGAGCCTGTGGTTAATTCTTCTTCCTGATGGGAAAATAGAGTGACCTGTGCCTGTCCCAACACCTAGATCTAGTCTCTCATTGGTTGCCCCTCTTCCCGTTCATCCTCAGGACAAATTGCAACCTGTAGGGAACAGGAGGTTAAAGGTGCTGATTCTCCAAGTAGGGAGATTGCTAGTAAAGTAGCTGGAATGGCGAACCCGAGCACAAGGAGATGAGAAATGAGGTGCGTTTTAGAAACCTTTCAAATTCACACGCTGTACCATCTTCTGGGTTCCTCATGCAAGTTTTCGATGTAGGAAGATGCCCTTGAACCTAGAGATTTGGGACCCATGGGATGGGTACCACGCAGTATTACTTTAAAGGGTCTGCGATGGCTCACCCAACCTCACCAAACCTCTCAGCCCCAAGAGTGTCCACCCTTATGTCTCATCCAGCTGCGGGTCTAGATATGGTCAACCCAGGTTGCGTCACAGCCCCTGAATGAATTTTGTAAGAATTTCTCTCTCTTTTACTGTCTTTGTTTCATGGGTTTTTAAAACTAATTTATTTTTATAATGGGGTTTAGCTGCTTTTCACGGCTGTGTTTATGCAGCTTTACACCCTCTTGACTCACTTCCAGAGAGATATCAATACATAGGTTTTAAGATTCTCACTAGTAAGATATATTCTTGTGCGGTGAATACGGGGTGTTGAGTCCAGTTCACTGAGCAAGGAGTAGGTCTTCTCTATTACATATTGGGTGTATGGAACGGTATCAGAGCTAATTTGAAACCCTTGTTTTATGCATCACCCCACCTCACCTTTCCCGTTAAGCAGCCATAGTGTGTTTTCAAAATGGGTGACTCTGTTCTGATTTGTAATTCAGTTCAAGTGTAGCGGTTTTTACATCCCTCTATAAGTGATATCTTTTGATATGTGTCTTTTTCTGTGTGACTTATTTCACTTAGAGTCGTCGTACCTAAATCCACTCATCATGCTGCTACTAGCCTTATGACATTGATTTCATGGCTGAGTGATATTCCATTGTACATAAGGACCACAACTTCTTTATCCATTTTTCTCTTTCCTGGGATATTTAAGGTGTCATGAAGTGGAGGTTCTTGTCAACAGAGCAGCCGTAAACTTTGGGGTGCCTGTGTCTTGCTGATTTTTAATTTTCCCAATTTATACGCCCATGAGTGGAAGTGCCCTATGCTCCCTAAGCTGTGTTTTTTCGATGTTTCAGGACACACCGTACACTTCTCCAGAATGGCTGTTGCCAATTTACATCCCGCCCATCAGCGTAGCAAGGCTCCTATTTCTCCATGGCCTGTCCTGCATTTGTGGTTTTGACACTTTTTTCAGCATGGCCCTTTTGACCGATGGGAAGCGAGACTTCTTTGTAGCGCTGATTTGCCTTTCCAGGTTGCTTGGTTGGCCAAAAAGGGCGTATGCGTTTTTTCCTGAATATATTCAGGAAAAAACGCATACGCCCTTTTTGGCCAAGGGCATCATTGTCGACGTTTTGCCGCTTTTCATGTGCTTTAAAGGCGATTCGAATCTACCTCCTGAAACCTGTTTCCTGCAACTCTGCCTTGCTTTCAAATCCTCTTCGTTGCCTTCCCTCAATATATTTGTGGACGAGAGTTATCATTTATAACTCTGCAGGTTTGTGAATTGCAGTGCCCATGTGCTCCATTTTTCAACTGGCTTTTTTCGGAGCTGGCCGCAGAAGCGCGGGATTGCCTCAGGCACTATTCTGCTTCCCGGCGGCAGGCTGAGCCTGTGCTTAATTCTTCTTCCTGATGGGAAAATAGAGTGACCTGTGCCTGTTCCAACACCTACATCTAGTCTCTCATTGGTTGCCCCTCTTCCCTTTCATCCTCAGGACAAATTGCAACCTGTACAGAACAGGAGGTTAAAGGTGTTGATTCTCCAAGTAGGGAGATTGCTAGTAAAGTAGCTGGAATGGTGAACCCGAGCACAAGGAGATGAGAAATGAGGTGCGTTTTAGAAACCTTTCCCGATCACATGGTGTACCATCTTCTGGGTTTCTCATGCATGTTTTCAATGCAGGAAGATGCCCTTAAAACTGGAGATTTGGGACCCATGGGATGGGTACCACGCAGTATTACCTTAAAGGGTCTGTGTTTGCTCTCCCAACCTCACCAATCCTGTCAGCCCCAGGAGTGTCCACCCTTAGGTCTCATCCAACTGTGGGTCTAGATATTTTCAATCCATGTTGCATCACAGCCCCTGAACGAATTGTGTAAGAATTTCTCTCTCTTTCACTGTCTTTGTTTTACGGGTTTCTACAAGTAATTTATTTTTATAATGGGGTTTAGCTGCTTTTCACGGCTGTGTTTATGCGGCTTTACACCCTCTTGACACACTTCCGGGGGGATATCAATACATAGGTTTTAAGATTCTCACTTGTCAGATATATACTTGTGCGGTGAATAGGGGGTGTTGAGTCCAGTTCACTGAGCAAGGAGTAGGTCTTGTCTATTACATATTGGGTGTATGGAACGGTATCTGATCTAATTTGAAACCCTTGTTTTATGCATCACACAACCTCATCTTTCCCGTTAAGCAGCCATAGTGTGTTTTCTAAACGTGTGACTCTGTTCTCTTTTGTAATTCAGTTCAAGTGTAGCAGTTTTTACATTCCCTCTATAAGTGATAGCTTATGATAAGTGTCTTTTTCTGTGTGACTTATTTCACTTAGAGTCGTCGTACCTAAATCCACTCATCATGATGCTACTAGCCTTAAGACATTCATTTCATGGCTGAGTGATATTCCATTGTACATAAGGACCACAACTTCTTTATCCATTTTTCTCTTTCCTGGGATATTTAAGGTGTCATGAAGTGGAGGTTCTTGTCAACAGAGCAGCCCTAAACTTTGGGGTGCCTGTCTCTTGCTGATTTTTAATTTTCCCAATTTATACGCCCATGAGTGGAAGTGCCCTATGCTCCCTAAGCTGTGTTTTTTCGATGTTTCAGGCCACACCGTACACTTCTCCAGAGTGGTTGCTGGCAATTTACATCCCGCCCATCAGTGTAGCAAGGCTTCCATTTCTCAATGGCCTGTCCTGCTTTTGTGGTTTTGACAGTTTTTTCAGCATGGCCCTTTTGACCGATGGGAAGCGAGACTTCTTTGTAACGCTGATTTGCCTTTCCAGGTTGCTTGGTTGGCCAAAAAGGGCGTATGCGTTTTTTCCTGAATATATTCAGGAAAAAACGCATACGCCCTTTTTGGCCAAGGGCATCATTGTCGACGTTTTGCCACTTTTCATGTGCTTTAAAGGCGATTCGAATCTACCTCCTGAAACCAGTTTCCTGCAATTCTGCCTTGCTTTCAAATCCTCTTCGTTGCCTTCCCTCAATATATTTGTGGACGAGAGTTATCATTTATAACTCTGCAGGTTTGTGAATTGCAGTGCCCATGTGCTCCATTTTTCAACTGGCTTTTTTGGGAGCTGGCCGCAGAAGCACGGGATTGCCTCAGGCCCTATTCTGGTTCCGGGCGGTAGGCTGAGCCTGTGGTTAATTCTTCTTCCTGATGGGAAAATAGAGTGACCTGTGCCTGTCCCAACACCTAGATGTAGTCTCTCATTGGTTGCCCCTCTTCCCATTCATCCTTAGGACAAATTGCAACCTGTATGGAACAGGAGGTTAAAGGTGCTGATTCTCCAAGTAGGGAGATTGCTAGTAAAGTAGCTGGAATGGCGAACCCGAGCACACGGAGTTGAGAAATGAGTTGCGTATTAGAAACTTTCCCAATCACACAGTGTACCATCTTCTGGGTTTCTCATGCATGTTTTCGATGTAGGAAGATGCCCTTGAACCTGGAGATTTGGGACCCATGGGATGGGTACCACGCAGTATTAATTTAAAGGGTCTGCGTTTGCTCACCCAACGTCACCAAACCTCTCAGCCCCAAGAGTGTCCACCCTTATGTCTCATCCAGCTGTGGGTCTAGATATGGTCAATCCAGGTTGCGTCACAGCCCCTGAATGAATTTTGTAAGAATTTCTCTGTCTTTCACTGTCTTTGTTTCATGGGTTTTTAAAACTAATTTATTTTTATAATGGGGTTTAGCTGCTTTTCACAGCTGTGTTTATGCGGCTTTACACCCACTTGACTCACTTCCAGAGAGATATCAATACATAAGTTTTAAGATTCTCACTAGTCAGATATATTCTTGTGCGGTGAATAGGGGGTGTTGAGTCCAGTTCACTGAGCAAGGAGTAGGTCTTTTCTATTACATATTGGGTGTATGGAACGGTATCTGAGCGAATTTGAAACCCTTGTTTTATGCATCACCCCACGTCACCTTTCCCGTTAAGCAGCCATAGTGTGTTTTAAATATGTGACTCTGTTCTGATTTGTAATTCAATTCAAGTGTAGCGGTTTTTACATTCCCTCTATAAGTGATAGCTTTTGATAAGTGTCTTTTTCTGTGTGACTTATTTCCCTTAGAATCGTCGTACCTAAGTCCACCCATCTTGCGTCTACTGGCCTTATGACATTGATTTCATGGCAGAGTGATATTCCATTGTACATAAGAACCACAACTTCTTTATCCATTTTTCTCTTTCCTGGGATAATTAAGGTGTCATGAAGTGGAGGTTCTTGTCAACAGAGCAGCCCTAAACTTTGGGGTGCCTGTGTCTTGCTGATTTTTAGTTTTCCCAATTTATACGCCCATGAGTGGACGTGCCCTATGCTCCCTAAGCTGTGTTTTCTCGATGTTTCAGGACACACCATACACTTCTCCAGAGTGGCTGTTGGCAATTTACATCCCGCCCATCAGCGTAGCAAGGCTCCCATTTCTCCATGGCCTGTTCTGCATTTGTGGTTTTGACACTTTTTTCAGCATGGCCCTTTTGACCGATGGGAAGCGAGACTTCTTTGTAGCGCTGATTTGCCTTTCCAGGTTGCTTGGTTGGCCAAAAAGTGCGTATGCATTTTTTCCTGAATATATTCAGGAAAAAACGCATACGCCCTTTTTGGCAAAGTGCATCATTGTCGACGTTTTGCCCCTTTTCTTGAGCTTTAAATGCGATTCGAATCTACCTCCTGAAATCTGTTTCCTGCAATACTGCCTTGCTTTCAAATCCTCTTCGTTGCTTTCCCTCAATATATTTGTGGACGAGAGTTATCATTTATAACTCTGCAGGTTTGTGAATTGCAGTGCCCCTGAGCTCCATTTTTCAACTCGCTTTTTTGGTAGCTGGCCGCAAAAGCGCGGGATTGCCTCAGGCCCTATTCTGGTTCTGTCCAGCAGGCTGAGCCTGTGGTTAATTCTTCTTCCTGATGGGAAAATAGAGTGACCTGTGCCTGTCCCAACACCTAGATCTAGTCTCTCATTGGTTGCTCCTCTTCCCGTTCATCCTCAGGACAAATTGCAACCTGTACAGAACAGGAGGGTAAAGGTGCTGATTCTCCAAGAAGGGAGATTGCTAGTAAAGTAGCTGGAATGGCGAACCCGAGCACAAGGAGGTGAGAAATGAGGTGCGTTTTAGAAACCTTTCCCGATCACACGGTGTACCATCTTCTGGGTTTCTCATGCATGTTTTCGATGCAGGAAGATGCCCTTGAAACTGGAGATTTGGGACCCATGGGATGGGTACCACGCAGTATTACTTTAAAGGGTCTGCGTTTGCTCACCCAACCTCACCAAACCTGTCAGCCCCAAGAGTGTCCACCCTTAGGTCTCATCCACCTGTTGGTCTAGAATTGGTCAATCCATGTTGCATCACGGCCCCTGAACGAATTGTGTAAGAACTTCTCTCTCTTTCACTCTCTTTGTTTTACGGGTTTTTACAAGTAATTTATTTTTATAATGGGGTTTAGCTGCTTTTCACGGCTGTGTTTATGCGGCTTTACACCCACTTGACACACTTCCAGAGAAATATCAATACATAGGTTTTAAGATTCTTACTAGTCAGATATATACTTGTGCGGTGAATAGGGGGTGTTGAGTCCAGTTCACTGAGCAAGGAGTAGGTCTTGTCTATTACATATTGGGTGTATGTAACGGTATCTGTGCTAATTTGAAACCCTTGTTTTATGCATCACCCCACCTCACCTTTCCTGATAAGCAGCCATAGTGTGTTTTCTAAACGTGTGACTCTGTTCTCTTTTGTAATTCAGTTCAAGTGTAGCGGTTTTTACATTCCCTCTATAAGTGATAGCTTACGATAAGTGTCTTTTTCTGTGTGACTTATTTCACTTAGAGTCGTCGTACCTAAATCCACTCATCATGCTGCTACTAGCATTATGATATTGATATCATGTCTGAGTGATATTCCATTGTACATAAGGACCACAACTTCTTTATCCATTTTTATCTTTCCTGGGATATTTAAGGTGTCATGAAGTGGAGGTTCTTGCAAACAGAGCAGCCCTAAACTTTGGGGTGCCTGTGTCTTGCTGATTTTTAGTTTTCCCAATTTATACGCCCATGAGTGGAAGTGCCCTATGCTCCCTAAGCTGTGTTTTTTCGATGTTTCAGGACACACCGTACACTTCTCCAGAGTGGCTGTTGGCAATTTACATACCGCCCATCAGCGTGGCAAGGCTCCCATTTCTCCTTGGCCTGTCCTGCATTTGTGGTTTTGAAACTTTTTTCAGCAGGGCCCTTTTGACGGATCGGAAGCGAGACTTCTTTTTAGCGCTGATTTGCCTTTCCAGGTTGCTTGGTTGGCCAAAAAGGGCGCATGCGTTTTTTCCTGAATATATTCAGGAAAAAACGCATACGCCCTTTTTGGCCAAGGGCATCATTGTCGACGTTTTGCCGCTTTTCATGTGCTTTAAAGGCGATTCGAATCTACCTCCTGAAATGTGTTTCCTGCAGTTCTGCCTTACTTTCAAATCCTCTTTGTTGCCTTCCCTCAATATATTTGTGGACGAGAGTTATCATTTATAACTCTGCAGGTTTGTGAATTGCAGTGCCCATGTGCTCCATTTTTCAACTGGCTTTTTTGGGAGCTGGCCGCAGAAGTGCGGGATTGCCTCAGGCCCTGATCTGGTTCCGGGCGGCAGGCTGAGCCTGTGGTTATTTCTTCTTCCTGATGGGAAAATAGAGTGACCTGTGCCTGTCCCAACACCTAGATCTAGTCTCTCATTGGTTGCCCCTCTTCCCGTTCATCCTCAGGACAAATTGCAACCTGTATGGAACAGGAGCTTAAAGGTGCTGTTTCTCCATGTAGGGAGATTACTAGTTAAGAAGCTGGAATGGCGAACCCGAGCACAAGGAGATGAGAAATGTGGTGCGTTTCAGAAACCTTTCCCGATCAGACGGTGTACCATGATCTGGGTTACTCATGCATGTTTTCGATGTAGGAAGATGCCCTTGAACCTGGAGATTTGGGACCCATGGGATGGGGACCACGCAGTATTACTTTAAAGGGTCAGCGTTTGCTCACCCAACCTCACCAAACCTCTCAGCCCCAAGAGTGTCCACCCTTATGTCTCATCCAGCTGTGGGTCTAGATATGGTCAATCCAGGTTGCATCACAGCCCCTGAACGAATTTTGTAAGAATTACTCTCTCTTACACTGTCTTTGTTTTACGGGTTTTTAAAAGTAATTTATTTTTAAAATGGGTTTTAGCTGCTTTTCACGGCTGTGTTTATGCCGCTTTACACTCACTTGACTCTCTTCCAGAGAGAGATCAATACATAGGTTTTCAGATTCTTACTACTCAGATATATTCTTGTGCGCTGAATAGGGGGTGTTGAGTCTAGTTCACTGAGCAAGGAGTAGGTCTTGTCTACTACATATTGGGTTTATGGAACGGTATCTGAGCTAATTTGAAACCCTTGTTTTATGCATCACCCCTCCTCACCTTTCCCGTTAAGCAGCCATAGTGTGTTTTTAAAATGGGTGACTCTGTTCTGTTTTGTAATTCAGTTTAAGGGTAACGGTTTTTACATTCCCTCTATAAGTGATATCTTATGATAAGTGTCTTTTTCTGTGTGACTTATTTCACTTAGAATCGTCGTACCTAAATCCACTCATCATGCTGCTACTAGCCTTATGATATTGATTTCATGGCTGAGTGATATTCCATTGTACATAAGTACCACAACTTCTTTACCATTTTTCTCATCCCTGGGATATTTAAGATGTACACAAGTGGAGGTTCTTGTAACCAGAGCAGCCCTAAACTTTGGGGTGCCTGTGTCTTGTTGATTTTAATTTTTCCAATTTATACGCCCATGAATGGATGTGCCCCTTTCTCTCTAGCTGTGTTTTTTAGATGTTTTAGGAAACACCGTACCGTTCTCCAGAGTCGCCATTGGCAATTTACATCCCGACCATCAGTGTAACAATGCTCCCTTTCCTCCCTGGCCTCTCCTGTATTTTTTTTACACTTTTTTAGGAAGGCCCTTTTGACCGATGGGAAGTGAGACTTCTTTGTAGTGCTGCATTGCATTTCCGGCTTGCTTGGTTGGCCAAAAAGGGCCTATGCGTTTTTTCCTGAATTTATTCAGAAAAAAACACATATGCTCTTTTTGGCCATGTGCATCGTTGTCGACTTTTGGCCGCTTTTCATGTGCTTTAGGGGCTATTCGAATCTAACTCCTGAAATCTGTTTCCTGCATTTCTGCCTTGCTTTCCAATCCTGTTCATTGCCTTCCCTCAATATAGTTTTGGACGATAGTTATAATTTATAACTCTGCAGGTTTGTGAATTGCAGTGCCCCTGAGCTCCATTTTTCAACTCGCTTTTTTGGGAGCTGTCCGCAGAACCGCTGCTTTGCTTCTGGCCCTACTCTGGTTCCCGGTGGCAGGCTAAGCCTTTGCTTAATTCTTCTTCCTGATTGGAAATTAGAGTGACATGTGCCTGTCCGAACATCTAGGGCTTGGCTCTCCTTGTTTCTCCTCCTTCCCCTTCTTCCTTTGGAAAAATTCCAAATTTTGTGCAACTGGATGTTGAAGGTGCTGACATCCTCAGGTGGGGAGATTTTAAGGAAAAAGGCTGGAGGTGTGAACCCGACAACCAGGAAATTAGGAGTTTTGGTGCCTTTTCCAAAATCTCCCTGATCCAACCGTGTTCCATCTTCTGGGTGTCACAGGCATGTTTTAGCTGTAGGAAAGGTCCTGTGTATGTAAGGAGAACACCAGGGATTTTTCCAAATCAGTGTCTCCCCGAACTCCAATCTGGGGAATTTTTAAGCTACTGGTACATGTGTGTTCATTAAGGGACTTGGGCCGTAGGCAGAGTCCGAACTTTAGATGATTGAAGTCTTCAGGTTCAGAAACGCTCACCATCGGCCTCCTTTAGTTTCCATTTTATCTGTAGTTGATAGATGATGTCGATATAGATATCTATTGTATTTCAGATTATTTCCCCTTAGGGGTCATTACAAAATATTGAGTATAGTTCCCTGTGTTATACAGTAGTTCCTTGTTGATGATATATTTTATACATAGCAGTGTGTATATGTTAATCTGAAACTGTTAATTTATCCCTCCTCCCACCTTTCCCCTTTGGTAATAAAAAATATAATATACTTTTATACTTCTCAGAAATCTAGGAGCTGAAAGAGAGGTATCATTTTCAATGGAAAATCAGTCAAAACAAGGTTGAAACTTCAACCAAGATTATTAGATGTACATCCTTGGAAAGAAATCACTGCATTTCTCTACTGTTGACCTGACAAATAAGACAAACCCCTCAACTGAACTTGCTTATAATAAAGTGATGGAAATATCAAATGGAAGTGTTAGAAACATCTTATTTTACACGAGCCTTATACACTGCTCTATGTTAATTACAGTTTGGCTCGCACATCTGTTCTTTGAAGTTACAATGTTCTCAAATTCTGTTACTGATCCTGCAGAGTGGGCCCCAACAAGGGTCTCCCTGCCTAGTGTCATTGGAGCCAACAGATCGAGACTGACTTTGGTTCAGAAGCAAAGGAAAACTTTATATTATGATCAGAGAATGGAGAGGTGAGAGTGTGTGCTCCCCTGCGGGTTGTGGGCCGGGCTGCTGTGTAGAGATCCTGGCAGCGTCAGCGGGAGGGAGGGGGCGGAGCTCTCGAGGGCCGGGTTGGCTGGAGCTCAGGCTCTATGTCGCAGAGTCTGCACGGGGCCCCACGAGCTGAGGTGTCGGCCCAGCCATTTTGCACTAGGAAATCGGGTCTGAAGTGTCGGGTGTGGGACCTCTGCATGTGGAAACCTAGGAGCAAGTGAAATTAGACAAAGCACAAAGGAAAAAAATGGTTAGACTTTATTTTATTGCCCAGATTCTATTTTCATCTCCCAGGAATTTTTCATGGGCTTTGCCAGTGACAAAGCCCTCCTCTGCCTTTTGTCCCATTCCTCATTCTTGGGGTGCTGAGGGTGCAGACACCTCTTCTGTAAATGCTTCGTGCTGAGTTGGGTGTCCTCATACCCGGGGCGAGGGGGAGGACTTCTCCCAAGCAGCCTCCAGGTGAGGTTGATTGTCCCCAGGCCTCCTCCCTCACTGCTCGTCTGCCTGAGCACCAGCATTGGAAGTTTTATAGATTCTAATGACCTTTAAGGGTCCAGGAAAGAGATGTGCAGAGACGCTGGGGTGGGGGTGGGCCGTTTTACCCTGCTCCACATTGGTTCGGCCCCCTTAGGCTGACAGTTCCTGCTAGCCTAGATGCTCTGACCAGTACTCTGCGCTTTCTTCAGTTAGGCCACCTAATTAACGTACAAACAACACCAGGTGTCAGAGCCCTGCTTGCTCAACTCCCAGACAGTCCAGGGCTGGTGGTGATCCAGGACCTTGACGGCCACTCAGTCAACGGCCTTTTGAAGTAGCCAGGAGTACAGCCGGTCTCATTGGCCGCCGTCACCGCGGTGTCTGTAGGCTTTTCTATGGTGGCAGCGTTATTTACGGTTCCCCTGCCAAGTTTATTAGCTCCGCTCTGGGTGCAGTAAGTCCTGTAAGCAATAGTCTGCTCTTTTGGGACACACTCTTGTTGTTTTCTGAGAGAAGCTCCAGGTCAAGTGATGGTCAAACGAGTCGTCATGGGGGCCCATTGCTCCAGGTTTTCTCTCTGGAGGTTGGTGTTGGAGGGCCTCCTCACTCGAGGTCATTGTGCCCACGGAGCAATCCCTGCAACTTCAGGGCATGGTGGGTGGTTAGGATCACCAAGTGGCGTCCTTTTCCCTTAGGAGGGAGCTGGCCTTGCGGGCTGCTGATTTCCAGGTTTTTAGATACCCCCAGTATCCTGGTCGGATGGGGTGGCTGGCCAATGCCTGGAGGGCATTCTTGCATTGTTCCATTTCAAGTGGTCCCAGTTTTTGCACTAATACTCCAAGGGCGATTCGCCTTGGACCAGGAATGTAAAGGTCAAAGGGTTTAGCTAACTTAGGGAGGTCCAGGGCAAGGATCTGAACTGACTGCTCTTTCCATTCTTGAAAGGCCGCTTCTGGATTCTATTCAAAAGGATCATCATCTTTTCCTTTCAGTGTTTCATATAGAGGCCCAGCTATTAGACTGTAGTTAGGGATCCAGATGCAGCAAACCCCGGTCTCCCCAGGAACCCCTAAGCTGTCTTCTAGTTTCAGGAAGGGTGAGGCTGCAAATGGCTTCTTCCCTTTCCTGGGGTGGGCTTTTCCGACCTTCTGTGCGAATGAAGCCCAGGAAGGTCACCTTAGTTTGTGATATTTGAGCCTTTTTCTTGGACACCTTCTATCTTTTATTGGCTAGGTAGTTCAGAGGCCTCCTTAGTCGGGCTGGTGATCAGAATGTCATCTGCATATTGAAGGAGGGTTCCCTTCTCCAGAGGTAGATTTTTTAGGTCTTTAGCTAACGTTTCCCCAAAGATGGTGTGGGAATTTTTGAACCCCTGGGGCAGGACGGCCCAGCAGTATTGTTTTTGTTGTATGTTGAGTCCTGCCACTCACAGCCAAAATTTCTTGTGACTCTGGGACGAATGGAATACAGAAGAAGGCATCATTGAAGTCTAATACAGAATACCATGTCCTGGTGGATGGTAGAATGACCAGCAGGGTGTAGGAATTAGGAACTACTAGATGTATATCCTCTGTGGCTTCACTGACTGTCCTGGCGTCCTCTACCAGGTCCCCAGCAGCTCACGGGGCTCTTGTGGTCAGGTCCCTCCCAGGATATGGAGCTCACCTGGGCAGGTACCCAGCAGCCCACGGGGCTGTGGTGGTTAGGCCCCTCCCAGGATATGGAGCTCACCTGGGCAGGTACCCAGCAGCCCATGGGGCCATCATGGTCAGGCCCCTCCCAGGATATGGAGCTCACCTGGGCAGGTACGCAGCAGCCCACGGGGCTCTCGTGGGCATGCCCCTCCCTGGATATGGAGCTCCCGTGGACAGGTACCCCGACAGGGCTGGGCACACAGGAACTGTGCACATAGCCCTCATTGCAGAGCACCCCCAGCACACCTGTCACTCAGAGCTGACACAGAGCACCTCAGAGCAGAGCTTGAACTAATAAACAGCAGCTCCAACAGGTCTGTGACCCTAGGCTTCACTCTGTGCGGCCTCCCTCTGCCTGGTCTTCTAGGGGCTTCCACAGCAGCCGGGGCACCAGGCCTCTGTCTCCACCCACCACCCCTCCTCTCCCTGACTCCTGGGTTCCTCTCATTAGCAGAGGGTCTTCTTGAAGTTGTCTCCCACTCCTGGACCAGATAAAATGATTAGAAAACAAGCCAGGGCTGCCGCCCCTTATCTATCCTGACTCTCGGGACCCTACACCTGTTCCTTGGATCTGGCCGGTGCAGCAAGGCCCATTTTCTGCAAATCTGAGCCCCTGAGGGGCGAGGATTGGCTGACCTGGGCAGCCTGACCCGGCCGGCCAGCCCTTCCCAGGTGTGCCTGGGTTGAGGTCAATATAAACACCCCTCCAGGCAGCAAAAGCCTCTGCAGCTGTGCCTGACGCCATATTCTCTGCCCCGTCAGCAGTCTCGGGGTTGGGCTGGTGGGAGGCAGTAGGGCCCACGGCTCTATGAGTGGCCCGTTGTGACTGGGGCTCTACTGGACTTTCTGCAGGAGTTGCCGGGCTGCCACCTGCTAAAGAAGAGGATGTGTCACCCATACTTGCTGCTGGAATTTCTCCCCGGGCAGAGGTAAGGAAGGAAAAAAGCAGTGGGGGCCGGGACAGGAGGGGTACCTCAGGCAGGGAAATGGAAAGTTTCCAGACGAGCGCCCGGGGCCAGGACCATCCTGGCTGGCCTGCAGGCACCAAGTCGGCCTGCGTGCTGTCGCTGGTGTGACTCCAAGCCCCTTCCTCTAGTTTTTAGTCTTTGCACACATTCAGGTGTTTTACCTGGGAACGGTGGGAAAAGTTCAGCAGCAGCTGGCCTGGGGCTCAGCTCACGTTTAGTCAGAGACGCCTCCTCACGGTCCCCCAGCTTTGCAATGAGGACGCTCCTTGTGTGGGGGCTGCTGGCTGCATGGGAGATGATTCCCCACCTGTGACCAACTTAAGAATTGTTTACCACTGGAGCAAGTGCGCTGATAGGGTTTTCCTCTGTATGACCAGTGGGTTCAGTTTTTTTTTTTTTTCTTTTTTGGTTCAAGGTAAGTTTTATTCCTCTTTTTGTATTTATGGATATAAGCATGGAAATCATTCATTCATATAAATACGTCTATGGGAAGGACAGAACTTTTTTTTCTGTTTTATTTTCTTAAGTATTATTTATTTTTTAATTTTTGAATTTATTTTATTCATTTTTTTATACAGCAGGCTCTTATTGGTTATCTATTTTATACATATAAGTGTATATATGTCAATCCCAGGGTCGCAATTCATCCCACCACCACCACCCTGCCACTTTCCCCCCTTGGTGTCCATACATTTGTTCTCTACATCTGTGTCTCTATTTCTGCCTTGCAAACCAGGTCATCTTTACCATTTTTCTAGGTTCTACATGTATGCGTTAATATACGATATTTGTTTTTCTCTTTCTGACTTACTTCACTCTGTATGACAGTCTCTAGATCTATCCACGTCTCTACAAATGACCCAATTTCATTCCTTTTTATGGCTGAGTAATATTCCATTTTATATATGTAGCACATCTTTTCCGTTCGTCTGTCTATGGGCATTTAGGTTGCTTCCATGACCTGGCTATTGTAAATAGTGCTGCAATGAATATTGTGGTGAATATGTCTTTTTGAATTATGGCTTTCTCTGGGTATATGGCCAGTAGTGGGATTGCTGGGTCATATGGTAATTCTATTTTTAGTTTTTTAAGGAACCTCCATACTGTTCTCCATAGTGACTGTATCAATTTACATTCCCACAAATAGTGTAAGAGGGTTCCCTTTTCTCCACACCCTCTCCAGCATTTGTTGTTTGTAGATTTTCTGATGATGCCCATTCTAACTCGTGTGAGGTGATACCTCATTGTAGTTTTGGTTTATATTTCTCTAATAATTAGTGATGTTGAGTAGCTTTTCATGTGTTTCTTGGTCATCTGTATGTCTTCTTGGGACAAATGTCTATTTACGTCATCTGCCCATTTTTGGATTGGTTTGTTTGTTTTTTTACTGTTGAGCTGCATGAGCTGTTTATATACATTGGAGATTAATCCTTTGTCCATTGATTCGTTTGCAAATATTTTCTCCCATTCTGAGGGTTGTCTTTTCGTCTTGTTTGTAGTTTCCTTTGCTTTGCAAAAGCTTTTAGGTTTCATTTGCTCCCATTTGTTTTTTTTTTTTTTTTTTTATTCCATTACTCTAGGAGGTGGATCAAAAAATATCTTGCTGTGATTTATGTCAAAGAGTATTCTTCCTATGTTTTCCTCTAAGAGTTTTATAGTGTCCGGTCTTACATTTCGGTCTCTAATCCATTTGGAGTTTATTTTTTGTGTATGGTGTTAGGGAGTGTTCTAATTTCATTCTTTTACATGTAGCTGTCCATTTTTCCCAGCACCACTTATTGAAGAGACTGTCTTTTCTCCATTGTATACCCTTGCCTCCTTTGTCATAGATTAGTGTGCCATAGGTGTGTAGGTTTATCTCTGGGCTTTCTTTTTTTTTTTTTTTTTTTTACATCTTTATTGGAGTATAATTGCTTTACAATTGTGTGTTAGTTTCTGCTGTATAAAAAAGTGAATCAGCTATGCGTATACATATAACACCATATCCCCTCCCTCTTGCACCTCCCTCTCACTCCCTTATCCCACCCTTTTAGGTGGTCACAAAGCACAGAGCTGATCTCCCTGTGCTATGTGGCTGCTTCCCAGTAGCTATCAATTTCAATTTTACATTTGGTAGTGTATATATGTCCATACCACTCTCTCACTTTGTCCCAGCTTACCCTTCCCTCTCCCCATGTCCTCAAGTCCTTTCTCTACGTCTGTGTCCTTAATCCTTTCCTGCCCCTACGTTCTTCATAAACTTTTTTTTTTTAGATTCCATATATATGTGTTAGCATACGGTATTTGTTTTTCTCTTTCTGACTTACTTCACTCTGTAGGACAGACTCTAGATCCATCCACCTCACTAAAAATAACTCAATTTCGCTTCTTTTTATGGCAGAATAATGTTCCATTGTATATATGTGCCACATCTTCTTTATCCATTTATCTGTTGATGGACACTTAGGTTGCTTCCATGTCCTGGCTATTGTAAATAGAGCTACAGTGAACATTGTGGTACATGACTCTTTTTGAATTATGGTTTTCTCAGGGTAAATGTCCAGGAGTGGGTTTGCTGGGTTGTATGGTAGTTCTATTTTTAGTTTTTAAGGAAGCCCCATACCGTTCTACCTAGTGGCTATATCAATTTACATTCCCACCAACAGTGCAAGAGGGTTCCCTTTTCTCCAATAAATGCCTCTCCAGCATTTACTGTTGGTAGATTTTTTGATGATGGCCATTCTGACTGGTGTGAGGTGATACCTCACTGTAGTTTTGATTTGCATTTCTCTAATGATTAGTGATGCTCAGCATCCTTTCATGTGTTTGTTGGCAACCTGTATATCTTCTTTGGAGAAATTTCTATTTAGGTCTTCTGCCCATTTTTGGATTGGGTTGTTTGGTTTTGTGATATTGAGCTACATGAGCTGCTTTTTGTAGATTAATCCTTTGCCATTTGCTTCATTTGAAAATATTTTCTCCCATTCTGATGGTTGTCTTTTCATCTTGCTTAAGTTTTCCTTTGCTGTGCAAAAGAATTTATGTTTCATTCGGTCCCATTTTTTAATTTTTGTTTTTATTTCCATTTCTCTAGGAGGTGGGTCAAAAAGGATCTTGCTGTGATTTATGTCATAGACTGTTCTGCTTATGTTTTCTTCTAAGAGTTTTATAGTGGCTGGTCTTATATTTAGGTCTCTAATCCATTTTGAGTTACTTTTGTGTATGGTGTTAGGGAGTGTACTAATTTCATTCTTTTACATGTAGCTGTCCAGTTTTCCCAGCACCACTTACTGAAGACACTGTCTTTTCTCCATTGTATACCCTTGCCTCCTTTGTCATAGATTAGTTAACCATAGGTACGTGGGTTTATCTCTGTGCTTTCTATCCTTTTCTATTGACCTATATTTCTGTGTTTGTGTCAGTACCATATTATCTTGATTACTGTAGCTTTGTAATATAGTCTGAAGTCTGGAAGTCTGATTCCTCCAGCTCTTTTTTTTCCCCCTCAAGACTGCTTTGGCTATCCAGGGTCTTTTGTGTCTCCCTACAAATTTTAAGATTTTTTTTCTTGTTCTGTAGAAAATGCCAAAGGTATTTTGATCGGGATTGCATTGAATCTGTAGATTGCTTTGGGTAGTATAGTCATTTTCACAATATTGATTCTTCTAATCCAAGGACATGGTATATGTCTCCATCTGTTTATATCATCTTTGATTTCTTTCATCAGTGTTTTATAGTTTTCTGAGTACAGGTCTTTTACTTCCTTAGGTAGGTTTATTCCTAGGTATTTTATTCTTTTTGTTGCAGTGGTAATGGGATTGTTTCCTTAATTTCTCTTTCTGATCTTTCATTGTTAGTGTATAGGAATGCAAGCAATTTCTGTGCATTAATTTTGTATCCTGCAACTTTACCAAATTCATTGATTAGCTCCAGTGGTTTTCTGGTGGCATCTTTAAGATTCTCTATCTATGATATCATGTCATCTGCAAACAGTGACAATTTTACTTCTTCTTTTCCGTTTTGTATTCCTTTTATTTCTTTTTCTTCTCTGATTGCCATGGCTAGGACTTCCAAAACTATGTTGAATAGCAGTGGTGAGAGTGGACATCCTCGTCTTGTTCCTGATCTTAGAGGAAACGCTTTCAGTTTTTCACCATTGAGAATGCTGTTTGCTGTGGGTTTGTCATATATGGCCTTTATTATGTTGAGGTAGTTTCCGTCTATGCCCACACTCTGCAGAGTTTTTATCGTAAATGAGTGTTGAATTTTCTCAAAATCTTTTCCTTCATCTATTGAGATGACCATATGGTTTTATTCTACAATTTGTTAATATGGTGTATCACATTGATTTGTGTATATTGAAGAATCCTTGCATCCCTGGGATAAACCCCACTTGATCATGGTGTATGATCCTTTTAATGTGTTGTTCGATTCTGTTTGCTAGTATTTTGTTGAGGATTTTTGCATCTATATTCATCAGGGATATTGGTCTATAATTTTCTTTCCTTGTAGTATCTCTGTCTGATTTTGGTATCAGGGTGATGGTGGTCTCATAGAATGAGTTTGGGAGTGTTCCTTCCCCTGCAATTGTTTTGAAGAATTTGAGAAGGTTGGGTGTTAGCTCTTCTCTAAATGTTTGATAGAATTCACCTGTAATGCCATCTGGTTCTGGACTTTTGTTTGTTGGAAGATTTTTAATCACAGTTTCAATTTCATTGCTTGTGATAGGTTTGTTCATATTTTCTATTTCTTCCTGGTTCAGTCTTAGAAGGTTATACCTTTCTAAGAATTTGTCCATTTCTTCCAGATTGTCCATTTTATTGGCACAGAGTTGCTTGTAGTAGTCTCTTAGGATGCTTTGTATTCCTGTGGTGTCTGTTGTAACTTCTCCTTTTTCACTTCTAATTTTGTTGATTTGCGTCCTCTCCCTCTTTTTCTTGAGTGTGGCTAAAGGTTGATCATTTTTGCTTATCTTCTCAAAGAACCAGCTTTTAGTTTTGATGATCTTTGCTTCCGTTTTCTTTGTTTCTATTTCATTTATTTCTGCTCTGATCTTTAGGATTTCTTTCCTTCTACTAACTTTGGGTTTTGTTCTTCTTTCTCTAGTTCCTCTAGGTGTAAGGTTAGATTGTTTATTTGAGATTTTTCTTGTTTCTTGAGGTAGGCTTGTATTGCTATAAACTTCCCTCTTAGAACTCCTTTTGCTGCATCCCATAGGTTTTGGATCATCGTGTTTTTGTTGTCATTTGTCTCTACGTAGTTTTTGATTTCCCCTTTGATTTCTTCAGTGATCTCTTGGTTATTTAGTAACGTATTGTTTAGCCTCCATGTGTTTGTGTTTTTTTACAGTTTTTTCTGTGTAATTGATTTCTAATCTCATAGCATTGTGGTCGGAACAGCTGCTTGATATGATTTCAGTTTTCTTAAATTTACTGAGGCTTTATCTGTGACCCAAGATGTGATCTATCCTGGAGAATGTTCCGTGTGCAGTTGAGAAGAACGTGTAATCTGCTGTTTTTGGATGGAATGTCCTATAAATATCAATGAACTCTATCTGGTCTATTGTGTCATTTAAAGCTTGTGTTTCCTTATTAATTTTCTGTCTGGCTGATCTCCACTGGTGTAAGTGAGCTGTTAAAGTCCCCCGCTATTATTGTGTTACTGTCGATTTCCTCTTTTATAGCTGTTAGCAGTTGCCTTATACATTGAGGTGCTCCTATGTTGGGTACATATATATTTATAATTGTTATATCTTCTTCTTGGATTGATCCCTTGACCATTATGTAGTGTCTTTCCTTGTCTCTTGTAACATTCTTTATTTTAAAGTCTATTTTATCTGATATGAGTATTGCTACTCCAGCTTTCTTTTGATTTTCATTAGCATAGAATATATTTTTCCATCGCCTCACTTTCAGTCTGTATGTGTCCCTAGGTCTGAAATGGGTCTCTTGTAGACAGCATATATATGGGTCTTGTTTTTGTATCCATTCAGCCAGTCTATGTCTTTTGGTTGGAACATTTAGTGCATTCACGTTTAAGGTAATTATCGATATGTATGTTCCTACTACTATTTTCTTAATTGTTATGGGTTTGTCTTGGTGGGTCCTTTTCGTCTCTTGTGTTTCCCACTTAGAGAAGTTCTTTTAGCATTTGGTGTAGAGCTGGTTGCATGGTGCTGAATTCTCTTAGCTTTTGCTTGTCTGTAAGGCTTTTGATTTCTCCATCAAATCTGAATGAGCTCTTTGCAGGGTGCAGTACCCTTGGTTGTAGGTTCTTCCCTTTCATCACTTTAAATTTATCATGCCACTTCCTTCTGGCTTGTAGATTTTCTGCTGAGAAATCAGCTGTTATCCTTATGGGATTTCCCTTGTATGTTATTTGTCATTTTTCCCTTGCTGCTTTCAATAATTTTTCTTTGTCGTTAATTTTTGTCAATTTGATTACTATGTGTCTTGTCATTTTTCTCCTTTGGTTTCTCCTGCCTGGGACACTCTGTGCTTCTGGACTTGGGTGGCTATTTCTTTTCCCATGCTAGGGAAGTTTTTGACCATATTCTCTTCAAATATATTCTCGGGTCCTTTCTCTCTCTCTTCTCCTTCTGGGACCCCTATAATGCGAATGTTGTTGCGTTTAATGTTGTCCCAGAGGACTCTTGGGGTGTCTTCATTTATTTTCATTCTTTTTCTTTATTCTGTTCCATGGCAGTGATTTCCACCTTTCTGTCTTCCAGGCCACTTATCCGTTCTTCTGCCACAGTTATTCTGCTACTGATTCCTTCTAGTGTATTTTTCATTTCAGTTATTACATTGTTCACCTCTGTTTGTTTGTTCTTTAACTCTTCTAGGTGTTTGTTCCTTAATTCTTCTAGGTCTTTGTTAAGCATTTCTTGTGTCTTCTCGATCTTTGCCTCCTTTCTTTTTCTAAGGTCTTGGCTCAACTTCACTATCATTATTCTGAATTCTTTTTCTGGAAGGTTCCCTATCTCCACCTCATTCCGTTTTTTTTCTGGGGTTTTATCTTGTTCCTTGATCTGGTATAAAGTCCTCTGCCTTTTCATTTTGTCTATCTTTCTGTGAATGTGGTTTTCCTTCCACAGGCTGCAGAATTGTAGTTCTTCTTGCTTCTGCTGTCTGCTCTCTGGTGGATGAGTCTATCTTAGAGGCTTGTGCAAGCTTCCTGATGGGAGGGACTGGTGGTGGGTAGAGCTGGGTGTTGCTTTGGTGGGCAGAGCTTTAATCCGCTTGTCTACGGATTAAATAAAACTTTAATAAAAAGTTGAATCTGCTTGTCTGCTGATGCATGGGGCTGGGTTCCCTCCCTGTTGGTTGTTTGGCCTGAGGCGACCCAGCACTGGAGCCTACCTTGCTCTTGGTGGGGCTAATGGCGGACTCTGGGAGGGCTCACACCAAGGAGTATTTCCCAGAACTTCTGCTGCCAGTGTTGTTGTCCTCACGGTGAGCCACAGCCACAGCCACCAGCTGCCTCTGCAGGAGACCCTCTAAAAGTAGCAGGTAGTTCTGGTCATTCCCCTACGGGGTCACTGCTCCTTCCCCTGGGTCCTGATGTGCACACTACTTTGTGTGTGCCCTCCAAGAGTGGAGTATCTGAGTGGAGTTGAGACTCTGAGACTCTGTGTGGAGTCGCACAGACTCTGGGTCCTGTGAAGCTTCGATGTTTTGTGATTCTAGAAATCCTATAGGAGACGGTCCACAGCAGGTGAAGCTAATGTTGTCAGTAGAGGTGTTGAAGCCAAAGATCTGCAGTTCCGGCTATAGGTGCCGATGTACATACAGGACAAAATCATCTCGTGTGAATGTAGTTCAGGCATGTTTAAGATGAATGCAGTCATGTTAATGCCTACCATATTCTATCTTGAGCCTCTCCTCAGGGACCTCCTCCTCAGTTCCTGAGGCTCCTGTAAGTCATGTACAGGGGACTGGAGAGTGGGCTCTGTCCAGTCTGAGCCCTGAGTTACCCTGTGTGTATCTTAGGATACTTTGTATTTCTGTGGTGTCTGTTGTAACATCATCTCTTTCATTTCAGATTTATTTGGGCCCTCTCTTTTTTAACAAAACATACTACTGTTGTCTTTTATTCTTTACAGAAGTTTAATCAGTGTTTGATCTACTATCCTTACCCTATGTATACTTTTTGCAGTGAGATTTTTACTTTTCTTTGTTTCCTTGTTACTATCAATAATTAGTGAGACTTCTTTTAAGCTACCTTCAACATTGCTTATAAAGCTGCTTTATTAGTGATGACAGAGCCTTAATGGAAGTCATGTTCTGGTTGTAAATTAGAATGCAATGTGCCAGCACAAAGCCCCTTAAGTTTATGTCTCATTACTTCTTGTTCTTTTTTTAATTTAATTTTTATTTTTTGTCAGAGCAAATTTGATTAAAATGTTTTGTTTCTTCTAGGTGTGCAAGATGTGGTTCTTTTAAACATATACATATATCTATTCTTCTTTGGATCATTTTCCCATGTAGGTTATGACACCATGTTGAGTAGTCTTGTCTTGGTATTACGTAGGTCTTTGGTGATTACATATTTCACATGTGTTTCTATATCTATCTTAACCCCAATATCCTAATGTATCCAATCCTCACACCTTTCCATTTGGTGAACCCTAAGTTTGTTTAATGAATCTGTGATTGCATTTCTCTGTGGAAATATCTTCATTGGTATCAGTTTTTAGCTAAGACCTATAAGTGATATTATAGGATATGTGTCTTTTGCTTTCTGACTTAGTACAATTTGCCTGATTAACTCAAGAATCATACACAGTGCTGCAAATGGCATTGTTTTGGTTTTTTCCCTAGCTAATATTCCATCTGTACGTGTACCAGTTATTCTTTGGCCACGCACCTCTTGATGGACTTTTTGGTTGCCTCCAT
Source organism: Eschrichtius robustus (assembly GCF_028021215.1). Classification (NCBI taxonomy): domain Eukaryota; kingdom Metazoa; phylum Chordata; class Mammalia; order Artiodactyla; family Eschrichtiidae; genus Eschrichtius; species Eschrichtius robustus. Next base: position 730,779 of record NW_027175200.1, read on the forward strand.
GTCTTGGTTATTGTAATACTGCTGCAATGCACATTTGCTTGCCTGTGTCTTTCCAGTTCTATCTCCTTATGTTATAGGCCAAGGAGTGGGCTTGCTGTATCATATGGTAGCTCAGTGTGTACGTTTTAAAGGCACCACCATTCAGTTCTCATTAGTGGCTCTTTCCAGGTTATGTCCCACTTAAAATTGAGGGTATGCATTTCTCCAAAACACCTTCAATATTTATTGTTTGTAGTTTGCTTGCTGCTGGTTATTCTAACAGGTGCGAGCTGATACCTCTGTGTGGCTGAATTTGCATGTGTCCCATAATCTGTTGAAATTGATCTTTAAAGCATGCTCTTTTTATTTATCAAACTGTGATTACAGCTTAGTTCTTCAAATTGTTTTCTTAAAGTAAGTGTCACATTTTGAAAAGTTTTGGCCACTACCTCCCTCAAGACATTTTGAGGGCAGGTTTCATTTACAGCCCTGAAGTACTTGTTCATATGAAGTGACCATTAACACAGATTTTAAAGCTGCATTTGCAGGTAACGGCCAGAGGGCGGCAGCCTTTTTACGTTCCCCAATCTGGTAACTAGGGAAAGAGTCCTTCAGCTGCAAGAGTGTCCAGCTTTATTTCTCATCCAGCTGTGGGTCTAGATATGATCAAACAAGGTTGCATCACAGCCCAGGAACGAATTATGTAAAATTTCCTCTCTCTATCACTGTCTTATTTTTTTGGGTTTTTTAAAGTTATTTAATTTAAAATGGGGATTCGCTACTTTTCACTGCTGTGTTTATGCCGCTTTACACCCACTTGACTCACTTCCAGACAGATATCAATACATAGGTTTTAAGATTCTTACTAGTCACATATATTCTTGTGCGGTGAATAGGGGGTGTTGAGTCCAGTTCACTGAGCAAGGAGTAGGTCTTGTCTATTACATATTGGGTGTATGGAACGGTATCTGAGCGAATTTGAAACCCTTGTTTTATGCATCACCCCACCTCACCTTTCCCGTTAAGCAGCCATAGTGTGTTTTCTAAACGTGTGACTCTGTTCTGTTTTGTAATTCAGTTCAAGTGTAGCGGTTTTTACATTCCCTCTATAAGTGATAGCTTATGATAAGTGTCTTTTTCTGTGTGACTTATTTCACTTAGAATTGTCATACCTAAATCCACTCATCTTGCTTCTACTAGCCTTATGACATTGATTTCATGGCTGAGTGATATTCCATTGTACATAAGGACCACAACTTCTTTATCCATTTTTCTCTTTCCTGGGATATTTAAGGTGTCATGAAGTGGAGGTTCTTGTCAACAGAGCAGCCCTAAACTTTGGGGTGCCTGTGTCTTGCTGATTTTAGTTTTCCCAATTTATACGCCCATGAGTGGAAGTGCCCTATGCTCCCTAAGCTTTGTTTTTTCGATGTTTCAGGACACACCGTACACTTCTCCAGAGTGGCTGTTGGCAATTTACATCCCGCCCATCAGCGTAGCAAGGCTCCTATTTCTCCATGGCCTGTCCTGCATTTGTGGTTTTGACACTTTTTTCAGCATGGCCCTTTGGACCGATGGGAAGCGAGACTTCTTTGTAGCGCTGATTTGAATTTCCAGGTTGCTTGGTTGGCCAAAAAGGGCGTATGCGTTTTTTCCTGAATATATTCAGGAAAAAACGCATACGCCCTTTTTGGCCAAGGGCATCATTGTCGACGTTTTGCCGCTTTTCATGTGCTTTAAAGGCGATTCGAATCTACCTCCTGAAACCTATTTCCTGCAACTCTGCCTTGCTTTCAAATCCTCTTCGTTGCCTTCCCTCAATATATTTGTGGACGAGAGTTATCATTTATAACTCTGCAGGTTTGTGAATTGCAGTGCCCATGTGCTCCATTTATCAACTGGCTTTTTTGGGAGCTGGCCGCAGAAGCACGGGATTGCCTCAGGCCCTATTCTGGTTCCGGGTGGCAGGCTGAGCCTGTGGTTAATTCTTCTTCCTGATGGGAAAATAGAGTGACCTGTGCCTGTCCCAACACCTAGATCTAGTCTCTCATTGGTTGCCCCTCTTCCCATTCATCCTTAGGACAAATTGCAACCTGTATGGAACAGGAGGTTAAAGGAGCTGATTCTCCAAGTAGGGAGATTGCTAGTAAAGTAGCTGGAATGGCGAACCCGAGCACACGGAGTTGAGAAATGAGGTGCGTTTTAGAAACTTTCCCAATCTCACGGTGTTCCATCTTCTAGGTTTCTCATGCATGTTTTCGATGTAGGAAGATGCCCTTGAACCTGGAGATTGGGGACAAATGGGATGGGTACCACGCAGTATTACTTTAAAGGGTCTGCGTTTGCTCACCCAACCTCACCCAACCTTTCAGCCCCAAGAGTGTCCACCGTTATGTCTCATCCAGCTGTGGGTCTAGATATGGTCAATCCAGGTTGCGTCACAGCCCCTGAATGAATTTTGTAAGAATTTCTCTCTCTTTCACTGTCTTTGTTTCATGGGTTTTTAAAACTAATTTATTTTTATAATGGGGTTTAGCTGCTTTTCACGGCTGTGTTTATGCGGCTCTACACCCACTTGACTCACTTCCAGAGAGATATCAATACATAAGTTTTAAGATTCTCACTAGTCAGATATATTCTTGTGTGGTGAATAGGGGGTGTTGAGTCCAGTTCACTGAGCAAGGAGTAGGTCTTGTCTATTACATATTGGGTGTATGGAACGGTATCTGAGCTAATTTGAAACCCTTGTTTTATGCATCACCCCACGTCACCTTTCCCGTTAAGCAACCATAGTGTGTTTTCTAAACGTGTGACTCTGTTGTGATTTGTAATTCAGTTCAATTGTAGCGGTTTTTACATTCCCTTTATAAGTGAAAGCTTTTGATAAGTGTATTTTTCTGTGTGACTTATTTCACTTAGAGTCGTCGTACCTAAATCCACTCATCATGCTGCTACTAGCCTTATGACATTGATTTCATGGCTGAGTGATATTCCATTGTACATAAGGATCACAATTTCTTTATCCATTTTTCTCCTTCCTGGGATATTTAAGGTTTCGTGAAGTGGAGGTTCCTGTCAACAGAGCAGCCCTAACCTTTGGTTGCCTGAGTCTTGCTGATTTTTAGTTTTCCCAATTTATACGCCCATGAGTGGAAGTGCCCTATGCTCCATAAACTGTGTTTTTTCGATGTTTCAGGCCACACCGTACACTTCTCCAGAGTGGCTGTTGGCAATTTACATCCCGCCCATCAGCGTAGCAAGGCTCCCATTTCTCCATGGCCTGTCCTGCATTTGTGGTTTTGACACATTTTTCAGCATGACCCTTTTGACCGATGGGAAGCGAGACTTCTTTGTAGCGCTGATTTGCCTTTCCAGGTTGCTTGGTTGGCCAAAAAGGGCGTATGCGTTTTTTCCTGAATATATTCAGGAAAAAACGCATACGCCCTTTTTGGCCAAGGGCATCATTGTCGACGTTTTGCCGCTTTTCATGTGCTTGAAAGGCGATTCGAATCTACCTCCTGAAATCTGTGTTTTGCAGTTCTGCCTTGCTTTCAATTCCTCTTCGTTGCCTTCCCTCAATATATTTGTGGACGAGAGTTATCATTTATAACTCTGCAGGCTTGTGAATTGCAGTGCCACTGAGCTCCATTTTTCAACTCGCTTTTTTGGAATCTGGCCGCAAAAGCGCGGGATTGCCTCAGGCCCTATTCTGGTTTCGGGTGGCAGGCTGAGCCTGTGGTTATTTCTTCTTCCTGATGGGAAAATAGAGTGACCTGTGCCTGTCCCAACACCTAGATCTAGTCTCTCATTGGTTGCCCCTCTTCCCGTTCATCCTCAGGACAAATTGCAACCTATACGGAACTGGAGGTTAAAGGTGCTGATTCTCCAAGTAGGGAGATTGCTAGTAAAGTAGCTAGAATGGCGTACCCGAGCACAAGGAGATGAGAAATGAGGTGCGTTTTAGAAACCTTTCAAAATCACATGCTGTACCATCTTCTAGGTTCCTCATGCAAGTTTTCAATGTAGGAAGATGCCCTTGAACCTGGAGATTTGGGACCCATGTGATGGGTACCATGCATTATTACTTTAAAGGGTCTGCGTTGGCTCACCCAACCTCACCAAACCTCTCAGCCCCAAGAGTGTCCACCCTTATGTCTCATCCAGCTGTGGGTCTAGATATGGTCAATCCAGGTTGTGTCACAGCCCCTGAATGAATTTTGTAAGAATTTCTCTCTCTTTCACTGTCTTTGTTTCATGCGTTTTTAAAACTAATTTATTTTTATAATGGGGTTTAGCTGCTTTTCACGGCTGTGTTTATGCGGATTTACACCCACTTGACTCACTTCCAGAGAGATATCAATACATAGGTTTTAAGATTCTCACTAGTCAGATATATTCTTGTGCGGTGAATAGAGGGTGTTGAGTCCAGTTCACTGAGCAAGGAGTAGGTCTTGTCTATTACATATTGGGTGTATGGAATGGTATCTGAGCGAATTTGAAACCCTTGTTTTATGCATCACCCCACCTCACCTTTCCCGTTAAGCAGCCATAGTGTGTTTTCAAAATGGGTGACTCTGTTCTGATTTGTAATTCAGTTCAAGTGTAGCGGTTTTTACATTCCCTCTATAAGTGATAGCTTTTGATATGTGTCTTTTTCTGTGTGACTTATTTCACTTAGAGTCGTCGTACCTAAAACCAATCATCATGCTGCTACTAGCCTTATGACATTGATTTCATGGCTGAGTGATATTCCATTGTACATAAGGACCACAACTTCTTTATCCATTTTTCTCTTTCCTGGGATATTTAAGGTGTCATGAAGTGGAGGTTCTTGTCAACAGAGCAGCCCTAAACTTTGGGGTGCCTGTGTCTTGCTGATTTTAGTTTTCCCAATTTATACGCCCATGAGTGGAAGTGCCCTATGCTCCCTAAGCTTTGTTTTTTCGATGTTTCAGGACACACCGTACACTTCTCCAGAGTGGCTGTTGGCAATTTACATCCCGCCCATCAGCGTAGCAAGGCTCCTATTTCTCCATGGCCTGTCCTGCATTTGTGGTTTTGACACTTTTTTCAGCATGGCCTTTTGGACCGATGGGAAGCGAGACTTCTTTGTAGCGCTGATTTGCCTTTCCAGGTTGCTTGGTTGGCCAAAAAGGGCGTATGCGTTTTTTCCTGAATATATTCAGGAAAAAACGCATACGCCCTTTTTGGCCAAGGGCATCATTGTCGACGTTTTGCCGCTTTTCATGTGCTTTAAAGGCGATTCGAATCTACCTCCTGAAACCTGTTTCCTGCAACTCTGCCTTGCTTTCAAATCCTCTTCGTTGCCTTCCCTCAATATATTTGTGGACGAGAGTTATCATTTATAACTCTGCAGGTTTGTGAATTGCAGTGCCCATGTGCTCCATTTATCAACTGGCTTTTTTGGGAGCTGGCCGCAGAAGCGCGGGATTGCCTCAGGCCCTATTCTGGTTCCGGGCGGCAGGCTGAGCCTGTGGTTAATTCTTCTTCCTGATGGGAAAATAGAGTGACCTGTGCCTGTCCCAACACCTAGATCTAGTCTCTCATTGGTTGCCCCTCTTCCCATTCATCCTTAGGACAAATTGCAACCTGTATGGAACAGGAGGTTAAAGGTGCTGATTCTCCAAGTAGGGAGATTGCTAGTAAAGTAGCTGGAATGGCGAACCCGAGGAAACGGAGTTGAGAAATGAGGTGCATTTTAGAAACTTTCCCAATCACACGGTGTACCATCTTCTGGGTTTCTCATGCATGTTTTCGATGTAGGAAGATGCCCTTGAACCTGAAGATTTGGGACCCATGGGATGGGTACCACGCAGTTTTACTTTAAAGTGTCTGCGTTTGCTCACCCAACCTCACCAAACCTCTCAGCCCCAAGAGTGTCCACCTTTATGTGTCATCCAGCTGTGGGTCTAGATATGGTCAATCCAGTTTGCGTCACAGCCCCTGAATGAATTTTGTAAGAATTTCTCTCTCTTTCACTGTCTTTGTTTTACGGGTTTTTACAAGTAATTTATTTTTATAATGGGGTTTAGCTGCTTTTCACGGCTGTGTTTATGCGGCTTTACACCCACTTGACACACTTCCAGAGAGATATCAATACATAGGTTTTAAGATTCTCATTAGTCAGATATATACTTGTGCGGTGAATAGGGGGTGTTGAGTCCAGTTCACTGAGCAAGGAGTAGGTCTTGTCTATGACATATTGGGTGTATGTAACGGTATCTGTGCTAATGTGAAACCCTTGTTTTATGCATCACCCCACCTCACCTTTCCCGTTAAGCAGCCATAGTGTGTTTTCTAAACGTGTGACTCTCTTCTGTTTTGTAATTCAGTTCAAGTGTAGCGGTTTTTACATTCCCTCTATAAGTGATAGCTTATGATAAGTGTCTATTTCTGTGTGACTTATTTCACTTAGAATCGTCGTACCTAAATCCACTCATCATGATGCTACTAGCCTTAAGACATTGATTTCATGGCTGAGTGATATTCCATTGTACATAAGGACCACAACTTCTTTATCCATTTTTCTCTTTCCTGGGATATTTAAGGTGTCATGAAGTGGAGGTTCTTGTCAACAGAGCAGCCCTAAACTTTGGGGTGCCTGTGTCTTGCTGATTTTTAGTTTTCCCAATTTATACGCCCATAAGTGGACGTGCCCTATGCTCCCTAAGCTGTGTTTTTCCGATGTTTCAGGATACACCGTACACTTCTCCAGAGTGGTTGTTGGCAATTTACATTCCGCCCATCAGTGTAGCAAGGCTTCCATTTCTCAATGGCCTGTCCTGCTTTTGTGGTTTTGACAGTTTTTTCAGCATGACCCTTTTGACCGATGGGAAGCGAGACTTCTTTGTAGCGCTGATTTGCCTTTCCAGGTTGCTTGGTTGGCCAAAAAGGGCGTATGCGTTTTTTCCTGAATATATTCAGGAAAAAACGCATACGCCCTTTTTGGCCAAGGGCATCATTGTCGACGTTTTGCCGCTTTTCATGTGCTTCAAAGGCGATTCGATTCTACCTCCTGAAATCTGTTTCCTGCAATTCTGCCTTGCTTATAAATCCTCTTCCTTGCCTTCCCTCAATATATTTGTGGACGAGAGTTATCATTTATATCTCAGCAGGTTTGTGAATTGCAGTGCCCCTGAGCTCCATTTTTCAACTGTCTTTTTTGGGAGCTGGCCGCAAAAGCGCGGGATTGCCTCAGGCCCTATTCTGCTTCCAGGCGGCAGGCTGAGCCTGTGATTAATTCTTCTTCCTGATGGGAAAATAGAGTGACCTGTGCCTGTCCCAACACCTAGATGTAGTCTCTCATTGGTTGCCCCTCTTCCCATTCATCCTTAGGACAAGTTGCAACCTGTATGGAACAGGAGGTTAAAGGTGCTGATTCTCCAAGTAGGGAGATTGCTAGTAAAGTAGCTGGAATGGCGAACCCGAGCACACGGAGTTGAGAAATGAGTTGCGTTTTAGAAACTTTCCAAATCACACGGTGTACCATCTTCTGGGTTTCTCATGCATGTTTTCGATGTAGGAAGATGCCCTTGAACCTGGAGATTTGGGAGCCATGGGATGGGTAGCACGCAGTATTACTTTAAAGTGTCTGCGTTTGCTCACCCAACCTCACCAAACCTCTCAGCCCCAAGAGTGTCCACTCTTATGTCTCATCCAGCTGTGGGTCTAGATATGGTCAATCCAGGTTGTGTCACAGCCCCTGAATGAATTTTGTAAGAATTTCTCTCTCTTTCACTGTCTTTGTTTCATGCGTTTTTAAAACTAATTTATTTTTATAATGGGGTTTAGCTGCTTTTCACGGCTGTGTTTATGCGGATTTACACCCACTTGACTCACTTCCAGAGAGATATCAATACATAGGTTTTAAGATTCTCACTAGTCAGATATATTCTTGTGCGGTGAATAGAGGGTGTTGAGTCCAGTTCACTGAGCAAGGAGTAGGTCTTGTCTATTACATATTGGGTGTATGGAATGGTATCTGAGCGAATTTGAAACCCTTGTTTTATGCATCACCCCACCTCACCTTTCCCGTTAAGCAGCCATAGTGTGTTTTCAAAATGGGTGACTCTGTTCTGATTTGTAATTCAGTTCAAGTGTAGCGGTTTTTACATTCCCTCTATAAGTGATAGCTTTTGATATGTGTCTTTTTCTGTGTGACTTATTTCACTTAGAGTCGTCGTACCTAAAACCAATCATCATGCTGCTACTAGCCTTATGACATTGATTTCATGGCTGAGTGATATTCCATTGTACATAAGGACCACAACTTCTTTATCCATTTTTCTCTTTCCTGGGATATTTAAGGTGTCATGAAGTGGAGGTTCTTGTCAACAGAGCAGCCCTAAACTTTGGGGTGCCTGTGTCTTGCTGATTTTAGTTTTCCCAATTTATACGCCCATGAGTGGAAGTGCCCTATGCTCCCTAAGCTTTGTTTTTTCGATGTTTCAGGACACACCGTACACTTCTCCAGAGTGGCTGTTGGCAATTTACATCCCGCCCATCAGCGTAGCAAGGCTCCTATTTCTCCATGGCCTGTCCTGCATTTGTGGTTTTGACACTTTTTTCAGCATGGCCTTTTGGACCGATGGGAAGCGAGACTTCTTTGTAGCGCTGATTTGCCTTTCCAGGTTGCTTGGTTGGCCAAAAAGGGCGTATGCGTTTTTTCCTGAATATATTCAGGAAAAAACGCATACGCCCTTTTTGGCCAAGGGCATCATTGTCCACGTTTTGCCGCTTTTCATGTGCTTTAAAGGCGATTCGAATCTACCTCCTGAAACCTGTTTCCTGCAACTCTGCCTTGCTTTCAAATCCTCTTCGTTGCCTTCCCTCAATATATTTGTGGACGAGAGTTATCATTTATAACTCTGCAGGTTTGTGAATTGCAGTGCCCATGTGCTCCATTTATCAACTGGCTTTTTTGGGAGCTGGCCGCAGAAGCGCGGGATTGCCTCAGGCCCTATTCTGGTTCCGGGCGGCAGGCTGAGCCTGTGGTTAATTCTTCTTCCTGATGGGAAAATAGAGTGACCTGTGCCTGTCCCAACACCTAGATCTAGTCTCTCATTGGTTGCCCCTCTTCCCATTCATCCTTAGGACAAATTGCAACCTGTATGGAACAGGAGGTTAAAGGTGCTGATTCTCCAAGTAGGGAGATTGCTAGTAAAGTAGATGGAATGGCGAACCCGAGGAAACGGAGTTGAGAAATGAGGTGCATTTTAGAAACTTTCCCAATCACACGGTGTACCATCTTCTGGGTTTCTCATGCATGTTTTCGATGTAGGAAGATGCCCTTGAACCTGGAGATTTGGGACCCATGGGATGGGTACCACGCAGTTTTACTTTAAAGTGTCTGCGTTTGCTCACCCAACCTCACCAAACCTCTCAGCCCCAAGAGTGTCCACCTTTATGTGTCATCCAGCTGTGGGTCTAGATATGGTCAATCCAGTTTGCGTCACAGCCCCTGAATGAATTTTGTAAGAATTTCTCTCTCTTTCACTGTCTTTGTTTTACGGGTTTTTACAAGTAATTTATTTTTATAATGGGGTTTAGCTGCTTTTCACGGCTGTGTTTATGCGGCTTTACACCCACTTGACACACTTCCAGAGAGATATCAATACATAGGTTTTAAGATTCTCATTAGTCAGATATATACTTGTGCGGTGAATAGGGGGTGTTGAGTCCAGTTCACTGAGCAAGGAGTAGGTCTTGTCTATGACATATTGGGTGTATGTAACGGTATCTGTGCTAATGTGAAACCCTTGTTTTATGCATCACCCCACCTCACCTTTCCCGTTAAGCAGCCATAGTGTGTTTTCTAAACGTGTGACTCTCTTCTGTTTTGTAATTCAGTTCAAGTGTAGCGGTTTTTACATTCCCTCTATAAGTGATAGCTTATGATAAGTGTCTATTTCTGTGTGACTTATTTCACTTAGAATCGTCGTACCTAAATCCACTCATCATGATGCTACTAGCCTTAAGACATTGATTTCATGGCTGAGTGATATTCCATTGTACATAAGGACCACAACTTCTTTATCCATTTTTCTCTTTCCTGGGATATTTAAGGTGTCATGAAGTGGAGGTTCTTGTCAAAATAGCAGCCCTAAACATTGGGGTGCCTGTGTCTTGCTGATTTTTAGTTTTCCCAATTTATACGCCCATAAGTGGACGTGCCCTATGCTCCCTAAGCTGTGTTTTTCCGATGTTTCAGGATACACCGTACACTTCTCCAGAGTGGTTGTTGGCAATTTACATTCCGCCCATCAGTGTAGCAAGGCTTCCATTTCTCAATGGCCTGTCCTGCTTTTGTGGTTTTGACAGTTTTTTCAGCATGACCCTTTTGACCGATGGGAAGCGAGACTTCTTTGTAGCGCTGATTTGCCTTTCCAGGTTGCTTGGTTGGCCAAAAAGGGCGTATGCGTTTTTTCCTGAATATATTCAGGAAAAAACGCATACGCCCTTTTTGGCCAAGGGCATCATTGTGGACGTTTTGCCGCTTTTCATGTGCTTCAAAGGCGATTCGATTCTACCTCCTGAAATCTGTTTCCTGCAATTCTGCCTTGCTTATAAATCCTCTTCCTTGCCTTCCCTCAATATATTTGTGGACGAGAGTTATCATTTATATCTCAGCAGGTTTGTGAATTGCAGTGCCCCTGAGCTCCATTTTTCAACTGTCTTTTTTGGGAGCTGGCCGCAAAAGCGCGGGATTGCCTCAGGCCCTATTCTGCTTCCGGGCGGCAGGCTGAGCCTGTGATTAATTCTTCTTCCTGATGGGAAAATAGAGTGACCTGTGCCTGTCCCAACACCTAGATGTAGTCTCTCATTGGTTGCCCCTCTTCCCATTCATCCTTAGGACAAGTTGCAACCTGTATGGAACAGGAGGTTAAAGGTGCTGATTCTCCAAGTAGGGAGATTGCTAGTAAAGTAGCTGGAATGGCGAACCCGAGCACACGGAGTTGAGAAATGAGTTGCGTTTTAGAAACTTTCCAAATCACACGGTGTACCATCTTCTGGGTTTCTCATGCATGTTTTCGATGTAGGAAGATGCCCTTGAACCTGGAGATTTGGGAGCCATGGGATGGGTAGCACGCAGTATTACTTTAAAGTGTCTGCGTTTGCTCACCCAACCTCACCAAACCTCTCAGCCCCAAGAGTGTCCACCCTTATGTCTCATCCAGCTGTGGGTCTAGATATGGTCAATCCAGGTTGCGTCACAGCCCCTGAATGAATTTTGTAAGAATTGCTATCTCTTTCACTGTCTTTGTTTCATGCGTTTTTAAAACTAATTTATTTTTATAATGGGGTTTAGCTGCTTTTCACGGCTGTGTTTATGCGGATTTACACCCACTTGACTCACTTCCAGAGAGATATCAATACATAGGTTTTAAGATTCTCACTAGTCAGATATATTCTTGTGCGGTGAATAGAGGGTGTTGAGTCCAGTTCACTGAGCAAGGAGTACGTCTTGTCTATTACATATTGGGTGTATGGAACGGTATCTGAGCGAATTTGAAACCCTTGTTTTATGCATCACCCCACCTCACCTTTCCCGTTAAGCAGCCATAGTGTGTTTTCAAAATGGGTGACTCTGTTCTGATTTGTAATTCAGTTCAAGTGTAGCGGTTTTTACATTCCCTCTATAAGTGATAGCTTTTGATATGTGTCTTTTTCTGTGTGACTTATTTCACTTAGAGTCGTCGTACCTAAAACCAATCATCATGCTGCTACTAGCCTTATGACATTGATTTCATGGCTGAGTGATATTCCATTGTACATAAGGACCACAGCTTCTTTATCCATTTTTCTCTTTCCTGGGATATTTAAGGTGTCATGAAGTGGAGGTTCTTGTCAACAGAGCAGCCCTAATCTTTGGGGTGCCTGTGTCTTGCTGATTTTAGTTTTCCCAATTTATACGCCCATGAGTGGAAGTGCCCTATGCTCCCTAAGCTTTGTTTTTTCGATGTTTCAGGACACACCGTACACTTCTCCAGAGTGGCTGTTGGCAATTTACATCCCGCCCATCAGCGTAGCAAGGCTGCCATTTCTCCATGGCCTGTCCTGCATTTCTGGTTTTGACACTTTTTGCAGCATGGCCCTTTTGACCGATGGGAAGCGAGACTTCTTTGTAGCGCTGATTTGCCTTTCCAGGTTGCTTGGTTGGCCAAAAAGGGCGTATGCGTTTTTTCCTGAATATATTCAGGAAAAAAACGCTTATGCCCTTTTTGGCCAAGGGCATCACTGTCGACGTTTTGCCACTTTTCATGTGCTTTAAAGGTGATTCGAATCTACCTCCTGAAACCTGTTTCCTGCAATTCTGCCTTGCTTTCAAATCCTCTTCGTTGCCTTCCCTCAATATATTTGTGGACGAGAGTTATCATTTATAACTCTGCGGGTTTGTGAATTGCAGTGTCCCTGAGCTCCATTTTTCAACTCGCTTTTTTGGGAGCTGGCCGCAAAAGCGTGGGATTGCCTCAGGCCCTATTCTGGTTCCTGGAGGCAGGCTGAGCCTGTGGTTAATTCTTCTTCCTGATGGGAAAATAGAGTGACCTGTGCCTGTCCCAACACCTAGATGTAGTCTCTCATTGGTTGCCCCTCTTCCCATTCATCCTTAGGACAAGTTGCAACCTGTATGGAACAGGAGGTTAAAGGTGCTGATTCTCCAAGTAGGGAGATTGCTAGTAAAGTAGCTGGAATGGCGAACCCGAGCACACGGAGTTGAGAAATGAGTTGCGTTTTAGAAACTTTCCAAATCACACGGTGTACCATCTTCTGGGTTTCTCATGCATGTTTTCGATGTAGGAAGATGCCCTTGAACCTGGAGATTTGGGAGCCATGGGATGGGTAGCACGCAGTATTACTTTAAAGTGTCTGCGTTTGCTCACCCAACCTCACCAAACCTCTCAGCCCCAAGAGTGTCCACCCTTATGTCTCATCCAGCTGTGGGTCTAGATATGGTCAATCCAGGTTGCGTCACAGCCCCTGAATGAATTTTGTAAGAATTGCTATCTCTTTCACTGTCTTTGTTTCATGCGTTTTTAAAACTAATTTATTTTTATAATGGGGTTTAGCTGCTTTTCACGGCTGTGTTTATGCGGATTTACACCCACTTGACTCACTTCCAGAGAGATATCAATACATAGGTTTTAAGATTCTCACTAGTCAGATATATTCTTGTGCGGTGAATAGAGGGTGTTGAGTCCAGTTCACTGAGCAAGGAGTACGTCTTGTCTATTACATATTGGGTGTATGGAACGGTATCTGAGCGAATTTGAAACCCTTGTTTTATGCATCACCCCACCTCACCTTTCCCGTTAAGCAGCCATAGTGTGTTTTCAAAATGGGTGACTCTGTTCTGATTTGTAATTCAGTTCAAGTGTAGCGGTTTTTACATTCCCTCTATAAGTGATAGCTTTTGATATGTGTCTTTTTCTGTGTGACTTATTTCACTTAGAGTCGTCGTACCTAAAACCAATCATCATGCTGCTACTAGCCTTATGACATTGATTTCATGGCTGAGTGATATTCCATTGTACATAAGGACCACAGCTTCTTTATCCATTTTTCTCTTTCCTGGGATATTTAAGGTGTCATGAAGTGGAGGTTCTTGTCAACAGAGCAGCCCTAATCTTTGGGGTGCCTGTGTCTTGCTGATTTTAGTTTTCCCAATTTATACGCCCATGAGTGGAAGTGCCCTATGCTCCCTAAGCTTTGTTTTTTCGATGTTTCAGGACACACCGTACACTTCTCCAGAGTGGCTGTTGGCAATTTACATCCCGCCCATCAGCGTAGCAAGGCTGCCATTTCTCCATGGCCTGTCCTGCATTTCTGGTTTTGACACTTTTTGCAGCATGGCCCTTTTGACCGATGGGAAGCGAGACTTCTTTGTAGCGCTGATTTGCCTTTCCAGGTTGCTTGGTTGGCCAAAAAGGGCGTATGCGTTTTTTCCTGAATATATTCAGGAAAAAAACGCTTATGCCCTTTTTGGCCAAGGGCATCACTGTCGACGTTTTGCCACTTTTCATGTGCTTTAAAGGTGATTCGAATCTACCTCCTGAAACCTGTTTCCTGCAATTCTGCCTTGCTTTCAAATCCTCTTCGTTGCCTTCCCTCAATATATTTGTGGACGAGAGTTATCATTTATAACTCTGCGGGTTTGTGAATTGCAGTGTCCCTGAGCTCCATTTTTCAACTCGCTTTTTTGGGAGCTGGCCGCAAAAGCGTGGGATTGCCTCAGGCCCTATTCTGGTTCCTGGAGGCAGGCTGAGCCTGTGGTTAATTCTTCTTCCTGATGGGAAAATAGAGTGACCTGTGCCTGTCCCAACACCTAGATCTAGTCTCTCATTGTTTGCCCCTCTTCCCGTTCATCTTCAGGACAAATTGCAACCTGTAGGGAACAGGAGCTTAAAGGTGCTGATTCTGCAAGTAGGGAGATTGCTAGTAAAGTAGCTGGAAAGGCGAACCCTAGCACAAGGAGATGAGAAATGGGGTGCGTTTTAGAAACCTTTCAAAATCACACGGTGTACCATCCTCTGGGTTTCTCATGCATGTTTTCGATGTAGGAAGATGCCCTTGAACCTGGAGATTTGGGACCCATGGGATGGGTACCACGCAGTACTACTTTAAAGGGTCTGAGTTTGCTCACCCAACCTCACCCAACCTCTCAGCCCCAAGAGTGTCCACCCTTATGTCTCATCCAGGTGTGGGTCTAGATATGGTCAATCCAGGTTGCATCACAGCTCCTGAACGAATTTTTTAAGAATTTCTCTCTCTTTCACTGTCTTTGTTTTACAGGTTTTTAAAAGTAATTTATTTTTATAATGGGGTTTAGCTGCTTTTCACGGCTGTGTTTATGCAGCTTTACACCCACTTGACACACTTCCAGAGAGATATCAATACATAGGTTTTACGATTCTTACTAGTCACATATATTCTTGTGCGGTGAATAGGGGGTGTTGAGTCCAGTTCACTGAGCAAGGAGTAGGTCTTGTCTATTACATATTGGGTGTATGGAACAGTATCTGAGCGAATTTGAAACCCTTGTTTTATGCATCACCCCACCTCACCTTTCCCGTTAAGCAGCCATAGTGTGTTTTCTAAACGTGTGACTCTGTTCTGTTTTGTAATTCAGTTCAAGTGTAGCGGTTTTTACATTCGCTATATAAGTGATAGCTTATGATAAGTGTCTTTTTCTGTGTGACTTATTTCACTTAGCATCGTCATACCTAAATCCACTCATCTTGCTTCTACTAGCCTTATGACATTGATTTCATGTCTGAGGGATATTCCTTTGTACATAAGGACCACAACTTCTTTATCCATTTTTCTCTTTCCTGGGATATTTAAGGTGTGATGAAGTGGAGGTTCTTGTCAACATAGCAGCCCTAAACATTGAGGTGACTGTGTCTTGCTGATTTTTAGTTTTCCCAATTTATACGCCCATGAGTGGACGTGCCCTATGCTCCCTAAGCTGTGTTTTTTCGATGTTTCAGGACACACCGTACACTTCTCCAGAGTGGCTGTTGGCAATTTACATCCCGCCCATCAGCGTAGCAAGGCTGCCATTTCTCCATGGCCTGTCCTGCATTTCTGGTTTTGAAAATTTTTGCAGCATGGCCCTTTTGACGGATGGGAAGCGAGACTTCTTTGTAGCGATGATTTGCCTTTCCAGGTTGCTTGGTTGGCCAAAAAGGGCGTATGCGTTTTTTCCTGAATATATTCAGGAAAAAACTCTTACGCCCTTTTTGGCCAAGGGCATCACTGTCGATGTTTTGCCACTTTTCATGTGCTTTAAAGGCGATTCGAATCTACCTCCTGAAACCTGTTTCCTGCAATTCTGCCTTGCTTTCAACTCCTCTTCGTTGCCTTCCCTCAATATATTTGTGGACGAGAGTTATCATTTATAACTCAGCAGGTTTGTGAATTGCAGTGCCCCTGAGCTCCATTTTTGAACTGTCTTTTTTGGGAGCTGGCCGCAATAGCTCGGGATTGCCTCAGGCCCTATTCTGGTTCCCGGCGGCAGGCTGAGCCTGTGTTTAATTCTTCTTCCTGATGGGAAAATAGAGTGACCTGTGCCTGTCCCAACACCTAGATCTAGTCTCTCATTTGTTTCCCCTCTTCCCGTTCATCCTCAGGACAAATTGCAACCTGTAGGGAACAGGAGGTTAAAGGTGCTGATTCTCCAAGTAGGGAGATTGCTAGTAAAGTAGCTGGAAAGGTGAACCCGAGCACAAGGAGATGAAAAATTGGGTGCGTTTTAGAAACCTTTCAAAATCACACGGTGTACCATCTTCTGGGTTTCTCATGCATGTTTTCGATGTAGGAAGATGCCTTTGAACCTGGAGATTTGGGACCCATGGGATGGGTACCACGCAGTATTACTTTAAAGGGTCTGAGTTTGCTCACCCAACCTCTCAGCCCCAAGAGTGTCCACCCTTATGTCTCATCCCGGTGTGGGTCTAGATATGGTCAATCCGGGTTGCATCACAGCCCCTGAACGAATTGGGTAAGAATTTCTCTCTCTTTCACTGTCTTTGTTTTACGGGTTTTTAAAAGTAATTTATTTTTATAATGGTGTTTAGCTGCTTTTCACGGCTGTGTTTATGCGGCTTTACACCCACTTGGCTCACTTCCAGAGAGATATCAATATATAGGTTTTAAGATTCTTACTAGTCAGATATATTCTTGTGCCGTGAATAGGGGGTGTTGAGTCCAGTTCACTGAGCAAGGAGTAGGTCTTGTCTATTACATATTGGGTGTATGGAACGGTATCTGAGCGAATTTGAAACCCTTGTTTTATGCATCACCCCACCTCACCTTTCCCGTTAAGCAGCCATAGTGTGTTTTCTAAACGTGTGATTCTGTTCTGTTCTGTAATTCAGTTCGAGTGTAGCGGTTTTTACATTCCCTCTATAAGTGATAGCTTATGATAAGTGTCTTTTTCTGTGTGACTTATTTCACTTAGAATCGTCGTACCTAAATCCACTCATCTTGCTTCTACTAGCCTTATGACATTGATTTCATGTCTGAGTGATATTCCTTTGTAGATAAGGACCACAACTTCTTTATCCATTTTTCTCTTTCCTGGGATATTTAAGGTGTCATGAAGTGGAGGTTCTTGTCAACATAGCAGCCCTAAACATTGGGGTGCCTGTGTCTTCCTGATTTTTAGTTTTCCCAATTTATACGCCCATGAGTGGATGTGCCCTATGCTCCCTAAGCTGTATTTTTTCGATGTTTCAGGACACACCGTACACTTCTCCAGAGTGGCTTTTGGCAATTTACATCCCGCCCATCAGCGTAGCAAGGCTGCCATTTCTCCATGGCCTGTACTGCATTTCTGGTTTTGACACTTTTTGCAGCATGGCCCTTTTGACCGATGGGAAGCGAGACTTCTTTGTAGCGCTGATTTGCCTTTCCAGGTTGCGTGGTTGGCCAAAAAGAGCGTATGCGTTTTTTCCTGAATATATTCAGGAAAAAACGCATACGCCCTTTTTGGCCAAGGGCATCATTGTCGACGTTTTGCCACTTTTCATGTGCTTTAAAGGCGATTCGAATCTACCTCCTGAAATCTGTTTCCTGCAATTCTGCCTTGCTTTCAAATCCTCTTCGTTGCCTTCCCTCAATATATCTGTGGATGAGAGTTATCATTTATAACTCTGCGGGTTTGTGAATTGCAGTGTCCCTGAGCTCCATTTTTCAACTCGCTTTTTTGGGAGCTGGCCGCAAAAGCGCGGGATTGCCTCAGGCCCTATTCTGGTTCCTGACGGCAGGCTGAGCCTGTGGTTAATTCTTCTTCCTGATGGGAAAATAGAGTGACCTGTGCCTGTCCCAACACCTAGATCTAGTCTCTCATTGGTTGCCCCTCTTCCCGTTCATCCTCAGGACAAATTGCAACCTGTAGGGAACAGGAGCTTAAAGGTGCTGATTCTCCAAGTAGGGAGATTGCTAGTAAAGTAGCTGGAAAGGCGAACCCGAGCACAAGGAGATGAGAAATTGGGTGCGTTTTAGAAACCTTTCAAAATCACACGGTGTTCCATCTTCTGGGTTTCTCATGCATGTTTTCGATGTAGGAAGATGCCCTTGAACCTGGAGATTTGGGACCCATGGGATGGGTACCACGCAGTACTACTTTAAAGGGTCTGAGTTTGCTCACCCAACCTCACCCAACCTCTCAGCCCCAAGAGTGTCCACCCTTATGTCTCATCCAGGTGTGGGTCTAGATATGGTCAATCCAGGTTGCATCACAGCTCCTGAAAGAATTTTTTAAGAATTTCTCTCTCTTTCACTGTCTTTGTTTTACAGGATTTTAAAAGTAATTTATTTTTATAATGGGGTTTAGCTGCTTTTCACGGCTGTGTTTATGCAGCTTTACACCCACTTGACACACTTCCAGAGAGATATCAATACATAGGTTTTACGATTCTTACTAGTCAGATATATTCTTGTGCGGTGAATAGGGGGTGTTGAGTCCAGTTCACTGAGCAAGGAGTAGGTCTTGTCTATTACATATTGGGTGTATGGAACAGTATCTGAGCGAATTTGAAACCCTTGTTTTATACATCACCCCACCTAACCTTTCCCGTTAAGCAGCCATAGTGTGTTTTCTAAACGTGTGACTCTGTTCTGTTTTGTAATTCAGTTCAAGTGTAGCCGTTTTTACATTCCCTCTATAAGTGATAGCTTATGATAAGTGTCTTTTTCTGTGTGACTTATTTCACTTAGAATCGTCATACCTAAATCCACTCATCTTGCTTCTACTAGCCTTATGACATTGATTTCATGTCTGAGGGATATTCCTTTGTACATAAGGACCACAACTTCTTTATCCATTTATCTCTTTCCTGGGATATTTAAGGTGTCATGAAGTGGAGGTTCTTGTCAACATAGCAGCCCTAAACATTGGGGTGCCTGTGTCTTGCTGATTTTTAGTTTTCCCAATTTATACGCCCATGAGTGGATGTGCCCTATGCTCCCTAAGCTGTGTTTTTTCGATGTTTCAGGACACACCGTACACTTCTCCAGAGTGGCTTTTGGCAATTTACATCCCGCCCATCAGCGTAGCAAGGCTGCCATTTCTCCATGGCCTGTACTGCATTTCTGGTTTTGACACTTTTTGCAGCATGGCCCTTTTGACCGATGGGAAGCGAGACTTCTTTGTAGCGCTGATTTGCCTTTCCAGGTTGCTTGGTTGGCCAAAAAGGGCGTATGCGTTTTTTCCTGAATATATTCAAGAAAAAACGCTTACGCCCTTTTTGGCCAAGGGCATCACTGTCGACGTTTTGCCACTTTTCATGTGCTTTAAAGGCGATTCGAATCTACCTCCTGAAACCTGTTTCCTGCAATTCTGCCTTGCTTTCAAATCCTCTTCGTTGCCTTCCCTCAATATATTTGTGGACGAGAGTTATCATTTATAACTCTGCAGGTTTGTGAATTGCAGTGCCCCTGAGCTCCATTTTTCAACTGTCTTTTTTGGGAGCTGGCCGCAAAAGCACGGGATTGCCTCAGGCCCTATTCTGGTTCCCGGCGGCAGGCTGAGCCTGTGTTTAATTCTTCTTCCTGATGGGAAATTAGAGTGACCTGTGCCTGTCCCAACACCTAGATCTAGTCTCTCATTGGTTGCCCCTCTTCCCGTTCATCCTCAGGACAAATTGCAACCTGTAGGGAACAGGACCTTAAAGGTGCTGATTCTCCAAGTAGGGAGATTGCTAGTAAAGTAGCTGGAAAGGCGAACCCGAGCACAAGGAGATGAGAAATTGGGTGCGTTTTAGAAACCTTTCAAAATCAGACGGTGTACCATCTTCTGGGTTTCTCATGCATGTTTTCGATGTAGGAAGATGCCCTTGAACCTGGAGATTTGGGACCAATGGGATGGGTACCACACAGTATTACTTTAAAGGGTCTGCGTTTGCTCACCCAACCTCACCCAAACTCTCAGCCCCAAGAGTGTCCACCCTTATGTCTCATCCAGGTGTGGGTCTAGATATGGTCAATCCAGGTTGCATCAGAGCCCCTGAACGAATTTTGTAAGAATTTCTCTCTCTTTCACTGTCTTTGTTTTACGGGTTTTTAAAAGTAATTTATTTTTATAATGGGGTTTAGCTGCTTTTCACGGCTGTGTTTATGCGGCTTTACACCCACTTGGCTCACTTCCAGAGAGATATCAATACATAGGTTTTACGATTCTTACTAGTCAGATATATTCTTGTGCGGTGAATAGGGGGTGTTGAGTCCAGTTCACTGAGCAAGGAGTAGGTCTTGTCTATTACATATTGGGTGTATGGAACAGTATCTGAGCGAATTTGAAACCCTTGTTTTATGCATCACCCCACCTCACCTTTCCCGTTAAGCAGCCATAGTGTGTTTTCTAAACGTGTGACTCTGTTCTGTTTTGTAATTCAGTTCAAGTGTAGCGGTTTTTACATTCCCTCTATAAGTGATAGCTTATGATAAGTGTCTTTTTCTGTGTGACTTATTTCACTTAGAATCGTCATACCTAAATCCACTCATCTTGCTTCTACTAGCCTTATGACATTGATTTCATGTCTGAGTGATATTCCTTTGTACATAAGGACCACAACTTCTTTATCCATTTTTCTCTTTCCTGGGATATTTAAGGTGTCATGAAGTGGAGGTTCTTATCAACATAGCAGCCCTAATGTTTGGGGTGCCTGTGTCTTGCTGATTTTTAGTTTTCCCAATTTATACGCCAATGAGTGGACGTGCCCTATGCTCCCTAAGCTGTGTTTTTTCGATGTTTCAGGACACACCGTACACTTCTCCAGAGTGGCTGTTGGCAATTTACATCCCGCCCATCAGCGTAGCAAGGCTGCCATTTCTCCATGGCCTGTCCTGCATTTCTGGTTTTGACACTTTTTGCAGCATGGCCCTTTTGACGGATGGGAAGCGAGACTTCTTTGTAGCGCTGATTTGCCTTTCCAGGTTGCTTGGTTGGCCAAAAAGGGCGTATGCGTTTTTTCCTGAATATATTCAGGAAAAAACGCTTACGCCCTTTTTGGCCAAGGGCATCACTGTCGACGTTTTGCCACTTTTCATGTGCTTTAAAGGCGATTCGAATCTACCTCCTGAAACCTGTTTCCTGCAATTCTGCCTTGCTTTCAAATCCTCTTCGTTGCCTTCCCTCAATATATTTGTGGACGAGAGTTATCATTTATAACTCAGCAGGTTTGTGAATTGCAGTGCCCCTGAGCTCCATTTTTCAACTGTCTTTTTTGGGAGCTGGCCGCAAAAGCACGGGATTGCCTCAGGCCCTATTCTGGTTCCCGGCGGCAGGCTGAGCCTGTGTTTAATTCTTCTTCCTGATGGGAAAATAGAGTGACCTGTGCCTGTCCCAACACCTAGATCTAGTCTCTCATTATTTGCCCCTCTTCCCGTTCATCCTCAGGACAAATTGCAACCTGTAGGGAACAGGAGCTTAAAGGTGCTGATTCTCCAAGTAGGGAGATTGCTAGTAAAGTAGCTGGAAAGGCGAACCCGAGCACAAGGAGATGAGAAATTGGGTGCGTTTTAGAAACCTTTCAAAATCACACGGTGTACCATCTTCTGGGTTTCTCATGCATGTTTTCGATGTAGGAAGCTGCCTTTGAACCTGGAGATTTGGGACCCATGGGATGGGTTCCACGCAGTATTACTTTAAAGGGTCTGAGTTTGCTCACCCAACCTCTCAGCCCCAAGAGTGTCCACCCTTATGTCTCACCCCGGTGTGGGTCTAGATATGGTCAATCCAGGTTGCATCACAGCCCCTGAACGAATTTTGTAAGAATTTCTCTCTCTTTCACTGTCTTTGTTTTACGGGTTTTTAAAAGTAATTTATTTTTATAATGGGGTTTAGCTGCTTTTCACGGCTGTGTTTATGCGGCTTTACACTCACTTGGCTCACTTCCAGAGAGATATCAATACATAGGTTTTACGATTCTTACTAGTCAGATATATTCTTGTGCGGTGAATAGGGGGTGTTGAGTCCAGTTCACTGAGCAAGGAGTAGGTCTTGTCTATTACATATTGGGTGTATGGAACAGTATCTGAGCGAATTTGAAACCCTTGTTTTATGCATCACCCCACCTCACCTTTCCCGTTAAGCAGCCATAGTGTGTTTTCTAAACGTGTGACTCTTTTCTGTTTTGTAATTCAGTTCAAGTGTAGCGGTTTTTACATTCCCTCTATAAGTGATAGCTTATGATAAGTGTCTTTTTCTGTGTGACTTATTTCACTTAGAATCGTCATACCTAAATCCACTCATCTTGCTTCTACTAGCCTTATGACATTGATTTCATGTCTGAGTGATATTCCATTGTACATAAGAACTACAACTTCTTTATCCATTTTTCTCTTTCCTGGGATATTTAAGGTGTCATGAAGTGGAGGTTCTTGTCAACAGAGCAGCCCTAAACTTTTGGGTGCCTGTGTCTTGCTGATTTTTAGTTTTCCCAATTTATACGCCCATGAGTGGAGGTGCCCTATGCTCCCTAAGCTGTGTTTTTTCGATGTTTCAGGACACACCGTACACTTCTCCAGAGTGGCTGTTGGCAATTTACATCCCGCCCATCAGCGTAGCAAGGCTGCCATTTCTCCATGGCCTGTCCTGCATTTCTGGTTTTGACACTTTTTGCAGCATGGCCCTTTTGACCGATGGGAAGCGAGACCTCTTTGTAGCGCTGATTTGCCTTTCCAGGTTGCTTGGTTGGCCAAAAAGGGCGTATGCGTTTTTTCCTGAATATATTCAGGAAAAAACGCATACGCCCTTTTTGGCCAAGGGCATCATTGTCGACGTTTTGCCGCTTTTCATGTGCTTTACAGGCGATTCGAATCTACCTCCTGAAATCTGTTTCCTGCAATTCTGCCTTGCTGTCAAATCCTCTTCGTTGCCTTCCCTCAATATATCTGTGGATGAGAGTTATCATTTATAACTCTGCGGGTTTGTGAATTGCAGTGTCCCTGAGCTCCATTTTTCAACTCGCTTTTTTGGGAGCTGGCCGCAAATGCGCGGGATTGCCTCAGGCCCTATTCTGGTTCCTGGCGGCAGGCTGAGCCTGTGGTTAATTCTTCTTCCTGATGGGAAAATAGAGTGACCTGTGCCTGTCCCAACACCTAGATCTAGTCTCTCATTGGTTGCCCCTCTTCCCGTTCATCCTCAGGACAAATTGCAACCTGTAGGGAACAGGAGCTTAAAGGTGCTGGTTCTCCAATTAGGGAGATTGCTAGTAAAGTAGTTGGAAAGGCGAACCCGAGCACAAGGAGATGAGAAATGGGGTGCGTTTTAGAAACCTTTCAAAATCACACGGTGTACCATCCTCTGGGTTTCTCATGCATGTTTTCGATGTAGGAAGATGACCTTGAAACTGGAGATTTGGGACCCATGGGATGGGTACCACGCAGTACTACTTTAAAGGGTCTGAGTTTGCTCACCCAACCTCACCCAACCTCTCAGCCCCAAGAGTGTCCACCCTTATGTCTCATCCAGGTGTGGGTCTAGATATGGTCAATCCAGGTTGCATCAGAGCCCCTGAACGAATTTTGTAAGAATTTCTCTCTCTTTCACTGTCTTTGTTTTACGGGTTTTTAAAAGTAATTTATTTTTATAATGGTGTTTAGCTGCTTTTCACGGCTGTGTTTATGCGGCTTTACACCCACTTGGCTCACTTCCAGAGAGATATCAATACATAGGTTTTAAGATTCTTACTAGTCAGATATATTCTTGTGCGGTGAATAGGGGGTGTTGAGTCCAGTTCACTGAGCAAGGAGTAGGTCTTGTCTATTACATATTGGGTGTATGGAACGGTATCTGAGCGAATTTGAAACCCTTGTTTTATGCATCACCCCACCTCACCTTTCCCGTTAAGCAGCCATAGTGTGTTTTCTAAACGTGTGACTCTGTTCTGTTTTGTAATTCAGTTCAAGTGTAGCGGTTTTTACATTCCCTCTATAAGTGATAGCTTATTATAGTGTCTTTTTCTGTGTGACTTATTTCACTTAGAATCGTCATACCTAAATCCACTCATCTTGCTTCTACTAGCCTTATGACATTGATTTCATGTCTGAGTGATATTCCTTTGTACATAAGGACCACAACTTCTTTATCCATTTTTCTCTTTCCTGGGATATTTAAGGTGTCATGAAGTGGAGGTTCTTGTCAACATAGCAGCCCTAATCTTTGGGGTGCCTGTGTCTTGCTGATTTTTAGTTTTCCCAATTTATACGCCAATGAGTGGACGTGCCCTATGCTCCCTAAGCTGTGTTTTTTCGATGTTTCAGGACACACCGTACACTTCTCCAGAGTGGCTGTTGGCAATTTACATCCCGCCCATCAGCGTAGCAAGGCTGCCATTTCTCCATGGCCTGTCCTGCATTTCTGGTTTTGACACTTTTTGCAGCATGGCCCTTTTGACCGATGGGAAGCGAGACTTCTTTGTAGCGCTGATTTGCCTTTCCAGTTTGCTTGGTTGGCCAAAAAGGGCGTATGCGTTTTTTCCTGAATATATTCAGGAAAAAACGCTTACGCCCTTTTTGGCCAAGGGCATCACTGTCGACGTTTTGCCACTTTTCATGTGCTTTAAAGGCGATTCGAATCTACCTCCTGAAACCTGTTTCCTGCAATTCTGCCTTGCTTTCAAATCCTCTTCGTTGCCTTCCCTCAATATATTTGTGGACGAGAGTTATCATTTATAACTCAGCAGGTTTGTGAATTGCAGTGCCCCTGAGCTCCATTTTTCAACTGTCTTTTTTGGGAGCTGGCCGCAAAAGCACGGGATTGCCTCAGACCCTATTCTGGTTCCGGGCGGCAGGCTGAGCCTGTGTTTAATTCTTCTTCCTGATGGGAAAATAGAGTGACCTGTGCCTGTCCCAACACCTAGATCTAGTCTCTCATTATTTGCCCCTCTTCCCGTTCATCCTCAGGACAAATTGCAACCTGTAGGGAACAGGAGCTTAAAGGTGCTGATTCTCCAGGTAGGGAGATTGCTAGTAAAGTAGCTGGAAAGGTGAACCCGAGCACAAGGAGATGAGAAATTGGGTGCGTTTTAGAAACCTTTCAAAATCACACGGTGTACCATCTTCTGGGTTTCTCATGCATGTTTTCGATGTAGGAAGATGCCTTTGAACCTGGAGATTTGGGACCCATGGGATGGGTTCCACGCAGTATTACTTTAAAGGGTCTGAGTTTGCTCACCCAACCTCTCAGCCCCAAGAGTGTCCACCCTTATGTCTCATCCAGGT